>NC_091307.1:47195658-47448158 GCF_038502225.1 Cherax quadricarinatus
AAAATTTGTGTATGCAATAATTTCACCAAAATCATTCTGGACCTAACAAAAAAAATATATTTCACTGTGTTTGTTTAGTACTAAATTATTGTAAGCAAATGTAAAATATATATAGTTGGGTTAGGCTAAAATAAATTGTTCTTTTTATAATAAGGTTAGGTAAGTTTTCTAAGTTCCTTTTGGTACAAAATTATAAATTTTTACACCAACATTAATTAAAAAAATATATCTTTAAACGTATAAGAGAAAATTTTAGAAAGGACTTAATTTTAAATGAGTTCTTGCTAATTGACCAGTTTTACATATTCGGCACGACATATATATATATATATATATATATATATATATATATATATATATATATATATATATATATATATATATATATATATATATATATATATATATATATATATATATATATATATATGTATATATATATATATATATATATATATATATATATATATATATATATATATATATATATATATATATATATATATATATATATATATATATACATATATATATATATATATATATATATATATATATATATATATATATATATATATATATATATATATATATATATATATATATATATATATACTGGCGAGTTTGGCTTAAATAGCAATGCTTTTCATGGCGAATAAGACAACTGAAAATTTGTGAATTCAATAATCTCGCAATAATCATTCTGAACTTAACGAGGAAAATATATTCCAATTTTTGTTTATTATTAAATTGTTGTAAACTTATCTAAAATATATTTAGCTGGATTAGTCTAAATTAAACTGCGCTTTCTATAATAAAGTTAGGTAAGTTTTCTAAGCTTCTTTTGGCACAGAATTATTAATTTTTACATTTACGTTAATGAATAAATATATTTTTAAAAGTATAAGAGAAAATTTTGGCATGAATCTAATTGTAAATAACATCATGCTAATTGACCAGCTTTTCCTTTTTGGCACGACATTAGAAGATATATGTTAATTGTTTTGAAGCAATATTACCCATATTAAAACTGAACCATGCTATACATAGAAAAAAATATTCTATACAGAAATCACGCTAGTTTAAATGAGGTTATATGGAGCCTCTAAGTTAGCTTTGGTCCAAAAGTAAAAATCTTTATACCATTAAGAATGAAAAAAATTATGCCATTCTGTATAAGATATTTTAAGGTTTAATTTTTAAGGGAGTTCGGTCATTCGCCAAGTTCTGCTCATTAGGTATTAAATATATTGCTAAACATTGTTCACATTATTTGCCAATGACATTTAAAAATATAGAATGTACAGAGAAAACAGTTGTCTCGTAGCGTTGCTTGACTCTGGACACGCCTTCTCTTGTTGGTGATACCCAATCAGGTGCGACATTTTAACTACGGTTTTTGATGATATCCAATAGGGAGCGAGGCTGTGGATCAGCCTTAACTTAAAAGAAGCGATCGTGACTCTCTTCATTCATTCGTCTCAATATAGCTGAGTTGAAATTCGTCAGTCCACAGTCTTCTTTTTTCAACCGGATAGAAATATACGAGTAACACGTTTTTAGTATCTGGCTTGAATATTAAGGTAAGATACAGTGATGTCCGAAAATATTTTGAATCATAAACTAAACAACTTTGTCGTTCAAAGTGTATGATTCTGTTCGTTTTCCTGTGGTGTTTAAGAAAGTAAAACTGATTAAAGTCATTTAATTTGAAGTTAATATTGAGATACATGCTTTTTAAACCATAGTAGATGAACATGCAAACAGTAACTACCATACTAACTGGCAGACAGGATCTGCCACTCGGTGCAAGTTTTTTATACAGATATTACATCACCATACAGAATGTGATGGGTATGGATTTTGTTCCTCTCGTTCGCAGGTAATGATGAGCTTTTAGATGTTGGATGATCTCGTTTTAGGGGATCATCTTGATGTTAAAAATTGTGTGTTTGTGTTTTATGTTGCTAAGTATGTTAAAAATTGTGTGTTTGTGTTTTATGTTGCTAAGTATGTTAAAAATTGTGTGTTTGTGTTTTATGATGCTAAGTATGTTAAAAATTGTGTGTTTGTGTTTTATGTTGCTAAGTTCAGGCATTTCCTTAATATTTAAAAAAAATCAATAAATTTCATTTATTTTGTACATACATACATACACACACATTCATACCTTCCTGCCTACATTCTTACATACATGCGCACACACATACGCACATAAACACACGACCTAGCAGCGTTCAGTGAAGAGTCGGGGCCACGAGCTGAGTCTCGACCCCTGCAACTACAATTATGTGAGTACACACACATTCATACATTCCTGCCTATATTCCTACATACATACATACATACATACATAAAACTACAAGGTTTTCAAAAAAAATTCTTTTACATACGATCTATATTTTTTTTTTAATTGACAACGACAAAAAGATATTTATTTTTGTATCAAACCTACCTTAAAAACTCACTTAACGTATTCATTTGCTAAATTCTGCTCTGCATAGTGTAAGTTACTTTAAATTTATTTAATATTCCTTCATAACTATGATATATATTATTCTTGTTATGTATAAAATGATAAATATGTACACACCCACACACAGGCATGTATCTATATCTATATTTATCTATCTATCTATCTATCTATCTATCTATCTATCTATCTCTCTCTCTCTCTCTCTCTCTCTCTCTCTCTCTCTCTCTCTCTCTCTCTCTCTCTCTCTCTCTCTCTCTCTCTCTCTCTCTATATATATATATATATATATATATATATATATATATATATATATATATATATACATGTATATAATGTATATGTATGTATATATATATATATGTATATAATGTATATATATATATATATATATATATATACATATACATATATATATATATATATATATATATATATATATATATATATATAAATATATATATATGTGTGTGTGTGTGTGTGTGTGTGTGTGTGTGTGTGTGTGTACAGCGTGTAGGTAGTAGATTAGTAGACAGCAGCCGCCCAGGGACGTACAACCATCCTGTGGTAGTAGGTGGGTAGACAGCAGCCGCCCAGGGACGTACAATCGTCCTGTGGTAGTAGGTGAGTAGACAGCAGCCGCCCAGGGAGGTACAACCGTCCTGTGGTAGTAGATGGGTAGACAGCAGCCGCCCAGGGGAATGCAACCGTCCTGTGGTAGTAAGTTGGTAGACAGCAGCCGCCCAGGGAGGTACTACCGTCCTGTGGTAGTAGGTTGGTAGACAGAAACCGCCCAGGGAGGTACTACCGTCCTGTGGTAGTAGGTTGGTAGACAGAAACCGCCCAGGGAGGTACTACCGTCCTGCCAACTGAGTGTAGAACGAATGCCTGTAATTGTTTTACATGATGGTAGGGTTGCTGGTGACTTTTTTCTGTCTCATAAATATGCAAGATTTCAGGTACGTCTTGTTACTTCTACCTACACATAGGTGACACTTCACATGCATGTATAAACACACCTCTCTGGGTTTTCTTCTATTTTCATGCTAGTTCTTGTTCTTATTTCCTCTTATCTCCATGGGAAGTGGAACAGAATTCTTTCTCCGTAAGCCATACGTGTCGTAAGAGTCGACTAAAATGCCAGGATCAAGGGGCAAGTAACCCCCTTCTCCTGTATGTTACTAACTGTAAAAGGAGAAACTTTCGTTTTTCCTTTTGGGCCACCCCGTCTCGGTGGGCCGCCCTGCCTCGGTGGGCCACCCTTCCTTGGTGAGGTACCTCGCCTCGGTGGGCCAACCCACCTCGGTGGAATATGGCCAGTGTATTGAAATTTATATACAGGGTGGCCACAAAAACACTCCCTGATATCAGACAGGTATGAGATAAGATAAGATTTTCATCGGATTTTTAACCCAGGAGGGTTAGCCATCCAGGATAACCCAAGAAAGTCAGTGCGTCATCGAGGACTGTCTAACTTATTTCCAATGAGGTCTTAAATCTTGTCCCCCAGGATGCGACCCACACCAGTCGACTAACACCCAGGTACCTATTTGCTGCAAGGTGAACAGGACAACAGGTGTAAGGAAACAAGTCGAAATGTTTCCAACCGCCGGGAATCGAACCCAGGCCCTCCGTCTGTGAAGCGAGCTTTAGCCACCAGGCCACAGGGACATGTAACTTTACAGGATTCCATTCAATTTCACGTGGTATAGGGTAGCATTGGTAAGCAAAGTGCGCCGCTCTGGTTGCTCGGCAAAGATCGATGTCATAGTACAGTTCGGCCCTGACGCTCTGCAGCATATCTGGTGTTATGCGAACTGCTTCAGTGACTGAAACTTTCAGCTCCTCCAGGATTGCAGGTAGTAGCGGTACTTAAACTGTGCTCTTCACGTACCCCCTAAGAAAGAAGTCACAATCAGTTAGGTCCGGTGACTTCGCACGCCACTTGCGAGGTCACCGAGTGTCTTAAATGTGGGGCAACACTAAGAAATTAGGGCTTATTTTTACTGCAGTTTCTGAAGGTTGAACCAGAGTTTGCCTCAGAATCATGTGGGATGAATAATTGTGGCTGTCTTCTGTGTAATTACAGATGCCTCCCTCTTTAAATGAGGTTATTTTAATGAGCCCGATTTCCTTTGTATAACTTTTAGGAGTCTCCCCTTTAAATGTGTCCGTTTTCTCGTTGCTTTGAAGGGACCCGCTTTCTCGTGAATGGTTACCCCATAATTGCCATTGACTTCTATGTCACTGGCAGTATAATTATGCATGTAAAATTACTTACATTATAACGGAATCTGACCGAATTTTTTATTATTGCCACATTATTTTCAGTTAGGCTACTATTATAATATCAATGCTTGTGGGATTTTACTAATGCTACAATATTGAACCTTCTGACGATGGGCACTAGTGTGCCTGTGGGCACTTCTCTCTCACTCCCTCCCTCCAGTGAAGATGCCCTTTGGGATCATAGTGACTTGAATATATTCCTCTTTTCTGCAACTTTGCAAGCTAGAGCTATCACTCTATCATATATATATATATATATATATATATATATATATATATATATATATATATATATATATATATATACATATATATATATATATATATATATATATATATATTATATTATATCTGGAGTTTATCTGGAGAGAGTTCCGGGGGTCAACGCCCCCGCGGCTCGGTCTGTGACCAGGCCTCCTTAGGTCAGTGTCCCAGGATGCGACCCACACCAGTCGACTAACACCCAGGTACCCATTTTACTGATGGGGAACATAGACAACAGGTGGAAAGAAACACGTCCAATGTTTCTACTCTGGCTGGGAATCGAACCCAGGCCCTCACCGTGTGAAGCGAGAGCGTTAACCACCAGGCCACCAGAGCCCCTATATATATATATATATATATATATATATATATATATATATATATATATATATATATATATATATATATATATATATATATATATATATATATATATATATATATATATATATATATATATATATATATATATATATATATAATATATATATATATATATATATATATATATATATCTATATATATATATCTATATATATATATATATATATTAATATATATATTTTTTTTTTTCAACAAGTCGGCCGTCTCCCACCGAGGCAGGGTGACCCAAAAAAGAAAGAAAATCCCCAAAAAGAAAATACTTTCATCATCATTCAACACTTTCACCACACTCACACATTATCACTGTTTTTGCAGAGGTGCTCAGAATACAACAGTTTAGAAGCATATACGTATAAAGATATACAACATATATATATATACATATATATATATATATATATATATATATATATATATATATATATATATATATATATATATATATATATATATATATATATATATATATATATATATATATATATATATATATATATATATATATATATATATATATATATATATATATATATATATATATATATATATATATATATATATATATATATACCTAGGGATTGGCAGAGAGCATGCATAGTTCCTTTGTATAAAGGCAAAGGGGATAAAAGAGAGTGCAAAAATTATAGGGGGATAAGTCTGTTGAGTATACCTGGCAAAGAGTATGGTAGAGTTATTACTGAAAGAATTAAAAGTAAGACGGAGAGTAGGATAGCAGACGAACAAGGAGGCTTTAGGAAATGTAGGGGGTGTGTGGACCAGGTGTTTACAGTGAAACATATAAGTGAACAGTATTTAGATAAGGCTAAAGAGATCTTTGTGGCATTTATGGATTTGGAAAAGGCGTATGACAGGGTGGATAGGGGTGCAATGTGGCACATGTTGCAGGTGTATGGTGTAGGAGGTAGGTTACTGAAAGCAGTGAAGAGTTTTTACGAGGATAGTGAGGCTCAAGTTAGAGTACATAGGAAAGAGGGGAATTATTTCCCAATAAAAGTAGGCCTTAGACAAGGATGTGTGATGTCACCGTGGTTGTTTAATATATTTATAGATGGGGTTGTAAGAGAAGTAAAAGCGAGGGTCTTGGCAAGAGGCGTGTAGTTAAAAGATAAAGAATCACACATAAAGTGGGAGTTGTCACAGTTGCTCTTTGCTGATGACACTGTGCTCTTGGGAGATTCTGAAGAGAAGTTGCAGAGATTGGTGGATGAATTTGGTAGGGTGTGCAAAAGAAGAAAATTGAAAGTGAATACAGGAAAGAGTAAGGTTATGATGATAACAAAAAGATTAGGTGATGAAAAATTGGATATCAGATTGAAGGGAGAGAGTATGGAGGAGGTGAATGTATTCAGATATTTGGGAGTGGACGTGTCAGCGGATGGGTCTATGAAAGATGAGGTGAATCATAGAATTGATGAGGGGAAAAGGGTGAGTGGTGCACTTAGGAGTCTGTGGAGACAAAGAACTTACTCCATGGAGGCAAAGAGGGGAATGTATGAGAGTATAGTTTTACCAACGCTCTTATATGGGTGTGAAGCATGGGTGATGAATGTTGCAGCGAGGAGAAGGCTGGAGGCAGTGGAGATGTCATGTCTGAGAGCAATGTGTGGTGTGAATATAATGCAGAGAATTCGTAGTTTGGAAGTTAGGAGGAGGTGCGGGATTACCAAAACTGTTGTCCAGAGGGCTGAGGAAGGGTTGTTGATGTGGTTCGGACATGTGGAGAGAATGGAGCGAAACAGAATAACTTCAAGAGTGTATCAGTCTGTAGTGGAAGGAAGGCGGGGTAGGGGTCGGCCTAGGAAAGGTTGGAGGGAGGGGGTAAAGGGGCTTGGACTTCCAGCAGTCATGTGTGAGCGTGTTTGATAGGAGTGAATGGAGACAAATGGTTTTTAATACTTGACGTGCTGCTGGAGTGTGAGCAAAGTAACACTTATGAAGGGGTTCAGGGAAACCGGCAGGCCGGACTTGAGTCCTGGAGATGGGAAGTACAGTGCCTGCACTCTGAAGGAAGGGTGTTAATGTTGCAGTTTAAAAACTGTAGTGTAAAGCACCCTTCTGGCAAGACAGTGATGGAGTGAATGATGGTGAAAGTTTTTCTTTTTCGGGCCACCCTGCCTTGGTGGGAATCGGCCAGTGTGATAAAAAAATGTATATATATAAATATATATATATATATATATATATATATATATATACACAAACATTGTCTCCACATCCACAGCAGGACTCGAACTTGTGTGTGTGTGTGTGTGTATATGTGTGTATGTGTGTGTGTGTGTGTGTGTGTGTGTGTGTGTGTGTATGTGTGTGTGTGTGTGTGTGTGTGTGTGTGTGTGTGTGTGTGTGTGTGTGTGTGTGTGTGTGTGTGTGTGTATGTGTGTGTGTGTGTGTGTGTGTGTGTCTGTGTGTGTGTGTGTGTGTGTGTATGTGTGTGTGTGTGTGTGTGTGCACGCGCGAGCAAAATAACTACTGTGAAAAATAGTGAAATTCTAAAACCTTTCGGGATTTCTTACAATATCAAGTAACTGTAAAAAATAAATGATCACCAGGAAGGTACATCAATGATCACCAGGAAGGTACATCAATGATCACCAGGAAGGTACATCAATGATCACCAGGAAGGTACATCAATGATCACCAGGAAGGTACATAAATGATCACCAGGAAGGTACATAAATGATCACCAGGAAGGTACATCAATGATCACCAGGAAGGTACATCAATGATCACCAGGAAGGTACATAAATGATCACCAGGAAGGTACATAAATGATCACCAGGAAGGTACATCAATGATCACCAGGAAGGTACATCAATGATCACCAGGAAGGTACATAAATGATCACCAGGAAGGTACATCAATGATCACCAGGAAGGTACATCAATGATCACCAGGAAGGTACATAAATGATCACCAGGAAGGTACATCAATGACCACCAGGAAGGTACATCAATGATCACCAGGAAGGTACATAAATGATCACCAGGAAGGTACATAAATGATCACCAGGAAGGTACATCAATGATCACCAGGAAGGTACATAAATGATCACCAGGAAGGTACATCAATGATCAGCAGGAAGGTACATCAATGATCACCAGGAAGGTACATAAATGATCACCAGGAAGGTACATAAATGATCACCAGGAAGGTACATAAATGATCACCAGGAAGGTACATCAATGATCACCAGGAAGATACATAAATGATCACCAGGAAGGTACATAAATGATCACCAGGAAGGTACATAAATGATCACCAGGAAGGTACATCAATGATCACCAGGAAGGTACATCAATGATCACCAGGAAGGTACATAAGGACGAGACTATAACTCGCTTGACTTTTTTATGATACTGTAGCACATTTTAACTGTTAAACACTGAGGTGACACTTCATTCAGAGAAGGTTCAACAACTCACACAAACCTGTTCCACCCAATCATTTTTTCAACATCAAGTCAAAATATTTAAATGACAAAGAACACACCTAATATTTTTACCTTCAAGCTTATGAATAGTATTCTAGATATAAAACTTCCAAGTTTATAGATACCAGAATTTAAATTTGAAATATGTTGTGCATCATTCCTAATAAGAGATGATTCCGCAATATTTCCTTGAACTGTGGAATTACTACAAACTAATTCTTTGCCTATAGTCTATTCTACACAATGGACAGTATCCCTTACTTGAATAAACAAAGCACTTGATTCTTGTCCAACAAATATTGCATATTAAATTGTGCATTTTGGACTGTAAGTTTGTGTTTAATGAGAAATTTTACTCACAGAAATTTGGCATGGCTCTGGACAATCATTTGTCTCGTTTGTTGAGTACCTTGAGTATTTTGAGACCAATATACTCAAAATCATCCTTGAAATACCAAATTGTTGAGGTATGTGAATGATGTGCTCTGTCTGTGACCTTATAATTAGGGTCCAGGTGACTTTCCATTCCATTAAGTTAACTACTGAAAGTGAAGGAAACGGAACAACTCCTTATCGGGATATACATATATATAAATCTTGTAGAACATTTAAGTTTAATGTGTATCTCTAGCTTACAAATATATGATCATACATACATTACTATTCGAATCACCAAACACATATTAATTTATTTGAGAGCCCTTAAGATTTGTAGCCCTGAATTCTATGATAGCGGAAATTAAAAAAATCTTTGAAATTACATCTAACATACAATATCCACGAATAATATTTGATAAAGCTTTTCATAAATCTTTAAAATATATTGTACAACATATATCTCAAAACCGAGAAAAAACGTCAAGAATTTCTTGGTTTTACCTATCAATGAAAATTTCTCTCACCTCCCGCAAGGTCTTGTTTACTTAAATGCTAAAGTTCTCCTTAAAAAATAACTGTATTTTAAAACAAAAATTTATTAAAAATTCTCCAAAGGAACCTTTGGGTTGTGTGTACTCCAGCCCTTGTAAAAGTTCTGATTCATTTGATGTAGGATAAACTATCAAATTTCATGAGACCAGAATTCAACAACATAAATATGCAATATGTTTTAGATAAGAATTCAGTGCTTTCTTCACTTATGTATGGGATACAGGTCATTCTGTAGGTTGGGCAATGAATTAATTCACTTTAATTTTACAGTTCAAGGAAATACTGTGGAGTTATCTTATATCACACATGATGCACAACACATTTAAATTTGAGATCTGGTATGCATATAACTAACATTTTTATAATCCAGAATAATGTTCATAATCTCAAAAAAATATTATTCACAAAAATAGTGTTCTTCATCATACGTACAATTTGAATTAATGACTGGACAAAAGTATGTGAAGGGCAGGTCTGGTTAAGGTGTTCTCACCTTCTCTGAGTGAGTTGTCATCAAAGTTTTAATTAAGACATGTGTGTAAGCACGTGAAAATGTGCTTACTGATAATTCCTTGTTTTACTGCACTTTTTACCAATTTGCAAATATATATATATACATATATATATATATATATATATATATATATATATATATATATATATATATATATATATATATATATATATATATATATATATATATATATATATATATATATATATATATATATATATATATATATGAAACAAGTATGAAGCTCAAGCATATTTGATTAATGCCAATTCTTGAGTAGCGAATGTTAACGAGGCCGAATATAATAGAAATAATTTAATAAATTTTAAGAATTTAGGTAACACTTTATGCTTCTTATCAGGCATTTGACAGAAAAACAAGGAAATATGTTCAATAATGCAACAAGATTAGCTGTTATAGCACCATCAGCAAAATCCTTCTGATTTTATTTCAGTCTCATTTTCACAGAGTAATATAATGAAGACCCGACGTAAGTTTCATCCAACGAGCACGAGTGATCGTGCCAGTTTTATACACATGCGAGCTAGCGGCATGTCTCTCAGTGCCATCGCTCGAGCAACTGGCTTCAGTCCGTCTACTGTCTACAGGTGGATACATCGCTGGGAAGAGGAGGGAAGCATTACAGCAAGACACTGCGAATGCTGGCCTTTTACGACACTCGGCTTACATGGTGAAATGGATACTTCTGCAGTTACTCCGGGAATTCCTCAGTCTCTGACGAATTATCCATTCTCTCTACCACTTAGTAATTCGGAAAAGCGTCTTCTGAATAGACTAGATGATTTTGTTTATGAAAATCTAACTTCTGTTGCCACTTCCTTAGAATTTCTGGCAATGGAATACACATTAAAATACTGTCTTTGGTAAACCATATTCTTCGAAAATTTGAGAACGAACTGCATAAATGAAATTCTAGAAAGTGCTTAGTTGTGCCTAGTAAGAGCGGTTATATTACACCTTTATACATCATTAGTAAGGCCTCACCTAGATTATGCAGCTCAGTTCTGGTCTTCATATTACAGAATGGACATAAATTCATTAGAAAACATTCAGCGTAGAATGACTAAATTAATACATAGCATTAGAAATCTTCCCTATGAAGAGATATTATAGACCCTTAAATTACATTCACTTGTTAGAAGGAGAATGAGGGAAGACATGATCGAATTGTATAAGTGGAAGATGGGTATTAATAAAGGGGATATTAATAAGGTCTTGAGGATATCTCTCCAAAAGAGAACCCGCAGTAACGGATTTAAATTAGACAAGTTTAGATTTAGAAAGGGCATATGAAAGCATTCGTTTGAAAATAGGGTAGTTGATGAGTAGAACAGTCTACCTAGTTGTGGTATTGAGGCTAGGACTGTAGGTAGCTTCAAATTTAGGTTGGATAAATGCATGTGTGAGAGGGGTTGGATTTGAGTGGGACTTGCAAATGAGTGGATAGAGTTATCAGAGCTTATTTCTTGGGTAGCATTGAAAATTAGGTTGGGCAAATGTTTTGTTAGTGGGATGGATTGTAAAGGACCTGCCTAGTATGGGCCAACAGACCTGCTGCAGTGATCCTCCTTTCTTATGTTCTTAAAAGAATCTTTGTCAATTATTACAATTATTATTATTTTAATTTTATTATTATTGTTGTTGTTATTGTTTTTGTGATTAAAGTTTTGTAGAGTACTTAAGTAAATATGAAAAGTTATATGAAAGTTCAACCATTCGTCATATTCTGGAATTTTGGCTCGTAAAAAAAATATTTTTATGCAGTGTAGGAATTCAATAACGGCGGAAATTCCTTTAATTCATTTACATTTTGATTTAATATAATTAAAAACGTTTATTACAGAACAGTGTATTAATGGAATTTAACGTATCTTGGAGAATGATCAGTTGTTCAATTACATCTTAATGCAAGAAAAGTGATTTCTATCCCCTATGGTTTGTCTGTAATATATGTTTGCAAAACATATTTATATATCTCCTTATTCTTGCAACAAACGGGCCGTATCCCACCGAGGCAGGGTGCCCTCCGCCCCCCCAAAAATTATTTTTTTGTAAACTTTAGTAATGTATGCAGGAAAAGGGGTTACTAGCCCCTTGCTTCCGGCATTTTAGTCGCCTCTTACGCCACGCATGGTTTACGGAGGAAGAATTCTGTTCCATTTCCCCATGGAGATAACAAGAAACAAACAAGAACAAAAACTAGTAAGAAAATAAAAGAAAACTCAGAGGGGTGTGTTTATATATGTTTGTACATGTATGTGTAGTGTGACCTAAATATAAGTAGAAGTAGCAAGACGTACCTGAAATCTTGCATGTTAATGAGACAGAAAAAAAACACCAACAATCCTACCATCACGTAAAAGAATTTCAGGCTCTCGTTTTAAACTCACTTGGCAGAATGATAGTACCTCCCTGGGTGGTTGCTGTCTACCAACCTACTACCTACTATATATGTGCATATGTGGTTCCTAATAGGTAAAACTGGTCAATAGCAAGAACACATTTAAAATTAAGTCCTTTCTAATATTTTCTCTTATACCTTTAAAGATATATATATATATATATATATATATATATATATATATATATATATATATATATATATATATATATATATATATACATATATATAAATATATATATATATATACATATATATATATATATATATATATATAAAAATATATACATATATATATATATATATAGATATATATATATATATATATATATATATATATATATATATATATATATATATATATATATATATATATATATTTATATATATATATATATATATATATATATATATATATATATATATATATATATATATATATATATATATATATATACATATATATATATATATATATATATCTATATATAGGTATATGTAGGTAGTAGGTTGGTAGACAGCAACCACCCAGGGAGGTACTACCGTCCTGCCAAGTGAGTGTAAAACGAAAACCTGTAATTGTTTTACATGATGGTAGGATTGCTGGTGTCTTTTGTCTGTCTCATAAATATGCAAGATTACAGGTACGTCTTGCTACTTCTACTTACACTTAGGTCACACTACACATACATGTACACGTTTATTTATACACACTCATCGGAGTTTTCTTTGATTTTATCTTAATAGTTCTTTGTCTTATTACTTTTCCTTTTATATCCCTGGGGAAGTGCAATAAGAATCTTTCCTCCGTAAGCCATGCGTGTTGTAAAAGTCATCTAAAATGAAGGGAACAATGGGCTAGTAACCCCTTTTCCTTTAAAGATTACTAAAAAGAAAAAGAAGAAGAAAATTGTCAAAGTGGGAAGTCTGAATGTGCGTGGATGTTGTGCAAATGATAAGATGATTGTGGAAGTTATGAATGAGAAGAAACTGGATGTCCTGGCTTTAAGTGAAACAAAGCTGAAGGGGGTGGGAGAGTTTCAGTGGAGAGGAATAAATGGGATTAGGTCAGGGGTTTCAAATAGAGTTAGAGCTAAAGAAGGAGTAGCAATAATGTTGAAGGATAAGTTATGGCAGGAAAAAAGAGACTACAAATGTATAAATTCAAGGATTATGTGGAGTAAAATAAAGATTGGATGTGAAAAGTGGGTTATAGTAAGTGTGTATGCACCTGGAGAAGAGAGAAGTGTAGAGGAGAGAGAGATATTCTGGGAAATGTTGAGTGAATGCGTGGGGAGTTTTGAATCAAGTGTGAGAGTAATGGTGGTTGGGGATTTCAATGCTAAAGTGGGTAAAAATGTTATGGAGGGAGTAGTAGGTAAATTTGGGGTGCCAAGGGTAAATGAAAATGGGGAGCCTTTAATTGAGCAGTGTGTAGAAAGAAATTTGGTAATAAGTAATACATATTTTATGAAAAAGAGGATAAATAAATATACAAGGTATGATGTAGCACGTAATGAAAGTAGTTTGTTAGATTATGTATTGGTGGATAAAAGGTTGATGGGTAGGATCCAGGATGTACACGTTTATAGAGGGCCAACTGATATATCGGATCATTATTTAGTTGTAGCTACAGTTAGAGTAAGAGGTAGATGGGAAAAGAGGAAGGTGGCAACAACAAGTAAGAGGGAGGTGAAAGTGTATAAACTAAGGGAGGAGGAAGTTCGGGTGAGACATAAGCGACTATTGGCAGAAAGTTGGGCTAGTGCAAATATGAGTAGTGGGGGGGGGGAGGGTTGAAGAGGATTGGAATAGTTTTAAAAATGCAGTATTAGAATATGGGGCAGAAGTTTGTGGTTATAGGAGGGTGGGGGCAGAAGGAAAGAGGAGTGACTAGTAGAATGATGAAGTAAAGGGTCTGATAAAAGAGAAAAAGGTAGCTTATGAGAGGTTTTTACAAAGCAGAAGTGTTATAAGAAGAGCAGAGTATATGGAGAGTAAAAAGAAGGTGAAGAGAGTGGTGAGAGAGTGCAAAAGGGGAGCAGATGAAAGAGTGGGAGAGGCACTGTCAATAAATTTTAAAGAAAATAAGAAAAAAATTTGGAGTGAGTTAAACAAGTTAAGAAAGCCTAGGGAAAGTATGGATTTGTAAGTTAAAAACAGAGTAGGGAAGTTAGTAGATGGGGAGAGGGAGCTATTAGGTGGATGCCGAGAATATTTTGAAGAACTTTTAAATATTGAGGAAGAAAGGGAGGCGGTAATTTCATGCACTCCATCTTTTAGGAGTGAAGAAGAGCAGAATGTAAGTGTGGTGGAGGTACGCGAGGCATTACGTAGAATGAAAGGGGGTAAAGCAGCTGGAACTGATGGGATCATGAGAGAAATGTTAAAAGCAGGGGGGGATATAGTGTTGGAGTAGTTGGTACTTTTGTTTAATATATGTATGAAAGAGGGGAAGGTACCTAGGGATTGGCGGAGAGCATGTATTGTACCTTTAAATAAAGGGAAAGAGGACAAAAGAGATTGTAAAAATTATAGAGGAATAAGTTTACTGAGTATACCAGGAAAAGTATACGGTAGGGTTGTAATTGAAAGAATTAGAGGTAAGACAGAATGTAGGATTGCGGATGAGCAGGGAGGCTTCAGAGTGGGTAGGGAATGTGTAGATCAAGTGTTTACATTGAAGCATATATGTGAACAGTATTCAGATAAAGGTAGGGAAGTTTTTATTGCATTTATGGATTTAGAAAAGGCATATGATAGAGTGGATAGAGGAGCAATGTGGCAGATGTTGCAAGTATATGGAATAGGTGGTAAGTTACTAAATGCTGTTAAGAGTTTTTATGAGGAGAGTGAGCCTCAGGTTAGGGTGTGTAGAAGAGAGGGAAAATACTTCCCGGTAAAAGTAGGTCTTAGACAGGGATGTGTAATGTCACCATGGTTGTTTAATATATTTATAGATGGGGTTGTAAAAGAAGTAAATGCTAGGGTGTTCGGGAGAGGGGTGGGGTTAAATTATGAGAAATCAATTCAAAATGGGAATTGACACAGTTACTTTTTGTTGATGATACTATGCTTATGAGAGATTCTAAAGAAAAATTGCAAAGGTTAGTGGATGAGTTTGAGAATGTGTGTAAAGGTAGAAAGTTGAAAGTGAACATAGAAAAGACTAAGGTGATGAGGGTATCAAATGATTTAGATAAAGAAAAATTGGATATCAAATTGGGGAGGAGGAGTATGGAAGAAGTGAATGTTTTCAGATACTTGGGAGTTGACGTGTCGGCGGATGGATTTATGAAGGATGAGGTTAATCATAGAATTGATGAGGGAAAAAAGGTGAGTGGTGCGTTGAGGTATATGTGGAGCCAAAAAACGTTATCTATGGAGGCAAAGAAGGGAATGTATGAAAGTATAGTAGTACCAACACTCTTATATGGATGTGAAGCTTGGGTGGTAAAAGCAGCGAGGAGACGGTTGGAGGCAGTGGAGATGTCCTGTCTAAGGGCAATGTGTGTTGTAAATATTATGCAGAAAATTCGGAGTGTGGAAATTAGGAGAAGGTGTGGAGTTAATAAAAGCATTAGTCAGAGGGCAGAAGAGGGGTTGTTGAGGTGGTTTGGTCATTTAGAGAGAATGGATCAAAGTAGAATGACATGGAAAGCATATAAATCTATAGGGGAAGGAAGGAGGGGTAGGAGTCGTCCTCGAAAGGGTTGGAAAAAGGGGGTAAAGGAGGTTTTGTGGGCGAGGGGCTTGGACTTCCAGCAAGCGTGCATGAGCGTGTTAGATAGGAGTGAATGGAGACGAATGATACTTGGGACCTGACGATCTGTTGGAGTGTGAGCAGGTTAATATTTAGTGAAGGGATTCAGGGAAACCGGTTATTTTCATATAGTCGGATTGAGTCCTGGAAATGGGAAGTACAATGCCTGCATTTTAAAGGAGGGGTTTGGGATATTGGCAGTTTGGAGGGATATGTTGTGTATCTTTATACGTATATGCTTCTAAACTGTTGTATTCTGAGCACCTCTGCAAAAGCAGTGATAATGTGTGAGTGTGGTGAAAGTGTTGAATGATGATGAAAGTATTTTCTTTTTGGGGATTTTCTTTCTTTTTTGGGTCACCCTGCCTCGGTGGGGAGACGGCCGACTTGTTGAAAAATATATATATATATATATATATATATATATATATATATATATATATATATATATATATATATATATATATATACATATATATATATATATACATATATATATATATACATATATATATATACATATATATATATATATATATACATATATATATATATATATATATATATATACATATACATTATATATAGGGAAGTACCACCTCTATAGCTGGAATGGGGACCCTCATCCTCAGAGAAGACAATAAACGTACCTCAGGGAAAACTCAAGGTTCTCCCCGGAGCTGTTTGAATATTTTCTTCTCCTACCACCCCCTATATTTATATTCTATGTGAACATTTATTAATAAACAAAATACATTTACAGAAAAAAACATGAACATGAATACAATGGCACAATGTATCAAAGATGATGAATTTCCTCCAGCTCCTCCGAGGCTGGACGTGAGCCAAGTATGCAGCAAGCATTTCCCCTCTGGATGGCGACGCTGAGGCGCTGGAACATGAAAGTGGCTGCCCTTGGGTCCCTGGTGGTGTCGATGAGTCTGGAACCCAATTCTTTAAGGAAACGTGTGGCATTTTTTCCCCATGATCCCAAGGTCTCTGATCCCACTGGGACAAATTGATACTGTTGGCTAATGTCCCTGTACTTGCTGATCTTGTACTCCTCCCTGTGGTCAGCAGCTCCTCCCTGTCGCCCCACACTGTGATGGATATAGGTGTCAGCCAGTGTGGACACACAGGTATAGTCCCATGCTAAGAGCTTGCCATTCTTCCAAGGATAGATGGTGATCCCGTCGGGGCGGTTTGCTGGGTTGTGGGTATTGTTTGCTGCAAGTGATCGTGGCTCCCTCTCGGCAGGGCATCCAGCTGTAGCAAGGGTTCTCTTAATGATGTCGTTGACCTCATTGTGTCTTGCATGCCAGCCCTTGGTTTTGGAACAGTTAAGACCATGTAGACCGTATTGGTCTGCTTGCACTTCGCCGCAAATACACATATATTCTGTGTGAATTGGGGCAGCAAGGCGCAGAGCCACTGCAATACGGAGGGTCTTAGGGTCGAGTCGCGTTCCCATTGCCGATATGGGAACTGTTTGGAGGAAGTCCCCGGAGTGAGGTGCACTCACAGCCTGGAGACGGGCAATCTCCCTATCTGATGTTGCAGCCCTGAGCATGTTGGCAAGCACCTTTTCAGCAATTGGGCTATCCCAGCTTGACTGTTTGTGAGCCAGTGCTGCACTAGGGTTTGGTGCTGGAGCAGCAAGAGTCTCCCATTCGGTGATGGCACTGACATAGCTAGGGTCTTCTATTCCTGCTGAGTCACTGAGGGTGTCAGGAAGAATTTGTCTTATTAACTCGTTTGATGCAATGGAAGAGGATAGGAAAGCTGGCAGAGCAATCTGGGAGGATCTGCGTATGTATATATATATGTATATATGTATGTATATATATATATGTGTATATATATATATATATATATATATATATATATATATATATATATATATATATATATATATATATATATGCAAAACAACCACTCTGAAAGAATAGAGAAATTCCAAGCGCTTTCGTGACTACTCACATTATAGTTCCTTGATAATGTGAGTAGTCACAAAAGGGCTTGGAATTTCTCTCTTCTTTCAGAGTGGTTGTTTTGCATATTCTGAAATCACCTGTTTACTGTGATCTTATTGCATATATATATATATATATATATATATATATATATATATATATATATATATATATATATATATATATATATATATATATATATATATATATATATATATATATATATATATATATATATATATATATATATATATATATATATATATATATATATATATATATATATATATATATATATATATATATATATATTTATTATCACAATGGCCGATTTCCACCAAGGCAGGGTGGCCCGAAAAAGAAAAACTTTCACCATCATTCACTCCATCACTGTCTTGCCAGAAGGGTGCTTTACACTACAGTTTTTAAACTGCAACATTAGCACCCCTCCTTCAGAGTGCAGGCACTGTACTTCCCATCTCCAGGACTCAAGTCCGGCCTGCCGGTTTCCCTGAACCCCTTCATAACTGTTACTTTGCTCACACTCCAACAGCACGTCAAGTATTAAAAACCATTTGTCTCCATTCACTCCTATCAAACACGCTCACGCATGCCTGCTGGAAGTCCAAGCCCCTCGCACACAAAACCTCCTTTACCCCCTCTCTCCAACCTTTCCTAGGCCGACCCCTACCCCTCCTTCCTTCCACTACAGACTGATAAACTCTTGAAGTTATTCTGTTTCGCTCCATTCTCTCTACATGTCCGAACCACCTCAACAACCCTTCCTCAGCCCTCTGGACAACAGTTTTGGTAATCCCGCACCTCCTCCTAACTTCCAAACTACGAATTCTCTGTATTTTATTCACACCACACATTGCCCTCTTTCCTGTATTCACCTTTAATTTTCTTCTTTTGCACACCCTACCAAATTCATCCACCAATCTCTGCAACTTCTCTTCAGAATCTCCCAAGAGCACAGTGTCATCAGCAAAGAGCAGCTGTGACAACTCCCACTTTGTGTGTGATTCTTTATCTTTTAACTCCACGCCTCTTGCCAAGACCCTCGCATTTACTTCTCTTACAACCCCATCTATAAATATATTAAACAACCACGGTGACATCACACATCCTTGTCTAAGGCCTACTTTTACTGGGAAAAAATCTCCCTCTTTCCTACATACTCTAACTTGAGCCTCACTATCCTCGTAAAAACTCTTCACTGCTTTCAGTAACCTATCTCCTACACCATACACTTGCAACATCTGCCACATTGCCCCCCTATCCACCCTGTCATATGCCTTTTCCAAATCCATAAATGCCACAAAGACCTCTTTAGCCTTTTCTAAATACTGTTCACTTATATGTTTCACTGTAAACACCTGGTCCACACACCCCCTACCTTTCCTAAAGCCTCCTTGTTCATCTGCTATCCTATTCTCCGTCTTACTCTTAATTCTTTCAATAATAACTCTACCATACACTTTACCAGGTATACTCAGCAGACTTATCCCCCTATAATTTTTGCACTCTCTTTTATCCCCTTTGCCTTTATGCAAAGGAACCATGCATGCTCTCTGCCAATCCCTAGGTACCTTACCCTCTTCCATACATTTATTAAATAATTGCACCAACCACTCCAAAACTATATCCCCACCTGCTTTTAACATTTCTATCTTTATCCCATCAATCTCGGCTGCCTTAACCCCTTTCATTTTACCTACTGCCTCACGAACTTCCCCCACACTCACAACTGGCTCTTCCTCACTCCTACAAGATGTTATTCCTCCTTGTCTTATACACGAAATCACAGCTTCCCTATCTTCATCAACATTTACCAATTCCTCAAAATATTCCCTCCATCTTCCCAATACCTCTAACTCTCCATTTAAAATAATAACTCTCCTCTCCTATTTTTAACTGACAAATCCATTTGTTCTCTAGGCTTTCTTAACTTGTTAATCTCACTCCAAAACTTATTCTTATTTTCAACAAAATTTGTTGATAACATCTCACCCACTCTCTCATTTGCTCTCTTTTTACATTGCTTCACCACTCTCTTAACCTCTCTCTTTTTCTCCATATACTCTTCCCTCCTTGCATCACTTCTACTTTGTAAAAACTTCTCATATGCTAACTTTTTCTCCCTTACTACTCTCTTCACATCATCATTCCTCCAATCGCTCCTCTTCCCTCCCGCACCCACTTTCCTGTAACCACGAACTTCTACTGAACACTCTAGCACTACATTTTTAAACCTACCCCATACCTCTTCGACCCCATTGCCTATGCTCTCATTAGCCCATCTATCCTCCAATAGCTGTTTATATCTTACCCTAACTGCCTCCTCTTTTAGTTTATAAACCTTCACCTCTCTCTTCCCTGATGCTTCTATTCTCCTTGTATCCCATCTACCTTTTACTCTCAGTGTAACTACAACTAGAAAGTGATCTGATATATCTGTGGCCCCTCTATAAACATGTACATCCTGAAGTCTACTCAACAGTCTTTTATCTACCAATACATAATCCAACAAACTACTGTCATTTCGCCCTACATCATATCTTGTATACTTATAAGAACATAAGAACGAAGGAACACTGCAGAAGGCTTACTGGCCCATGCGAGGCAGGTCCAAGTCTCCTACCGGCTTAAGCCAATGCACCCAACCTAGTCAGGTCAGGTCACATTGACTTAAGGGAGGAACACGGCAACCGACCTGGTAGCACAAGCTATCAGGTCTAACTCACACCCACCCACATCCACTCATGTATTTATCCAACCTATTTTTAAAGCTACACAACGTTCTGGCCTCTATAACGGTACTTGGGAGTTTGTTCCACTCATCCACAACTCTATTACCAAACCAGTACTTTCCTATATCCTTCCTGAATCTGAATTTTTCCAACTTAAAACCATTGCTGCGAGTCCTGTCTAGGCTAGATATTTTCAGCACACTATTTACATCCCCTTTATTTATTCCTGTCTTCCATTTATACACCTCAATCATATCCCCCCTAATTCTACGTCTTTCTAGAGAGTGCAGATTCAGGGCCCTTAGTCTATCCTCATAGGGAAGGTTTCTGATACATGGGATCAACTTTGTCATCCTCCTTTGTACATTTTCCAGAGAATTTATATCCATTCTGTAATAAGGTGACCAAAACTGTGCAGCATAATCTAAATGAGGCCTAACCAAGGATGTATAGAGTTGAAGAACAACCTGAGGACTCCTATTATTTATGCTTCTTGATATGAAGCCAAGGATTCTATTAGCTTTATTGCGAACACTTATGCACTGTTGTCTTGGTTTCAGATTACTGCTAACCAGAACTCCTAAATCTTTTTCGCAATCCGTAATATTAAGATCTACATTATTTAGTTTATATGTGGCATGGTTATTGTCCTGTCCAACATTTAGAACTTTGCATTTGTCTATATTAAACTGCATCTGCCACTTCTCCGACCACTGCATCAGTCTATTCAAATCTTCCTGGAGTGCTCGAATGTCCTCGTCAGAATGAATTCGACGGCCTATTTTGGTGTCATCGCAAACTTGCCGATGTCGCTCTTTATGCCCTCATCTATGTCGTTTATGTAGATTGTGAACAGCAGGGGGCCCAACACTGACCCCTGTGGAACACCGCTCGTGACACTTCCCCACTCTGATTTCTCCCCATTTATGCAAACTCTCTGCTGCCTATTTGTCAACCATGCCTCTATCCAGGAAAAAATTTCTCCTCCTATTCCATGTGCTTTAATTTTCCTCAATAGTCTCTGATGTGGGACCCTGTCAAAAGCCTTACTGAAGTCCATATACACAATATCATATTCATTACCATGATCTACCTCCTCAAATACCTTAGTGAAAAAAGTTAATAAATTCGTAAGGCAGGAACGCCCCTTTGTAAAACCATGCTGAGATTCGTTGATTAATTTATGCTTTTCAAGGTGGCTACGAACTGCCTCGGCAATTATTGATTCCATAAATTTTCCCACTATGGAGGTTAGGCTTATTGGTCTATAGTTCGAAGCTAAGGACCTGTCACCTGTTTTGAAAATAGGTATCACATTTGCCATTTTCCACTTATCTGGCACCATGCCAGTTTGTAGTGATATGTTGAAAAGATTAGCCAAAGGTGTGCTAAGCTCCTCTTTACATTCCTTTAGAACCCTTGCATACAGTTCATCAGGGCCTGGGGATTTGTTAGGTTTTAATTTATCTATTTGCCTAAGGACCATGTCACTTGTGACCCTAATAGTACACAGTTTATTATCGTCCTGTTCTACATAATTTATCATTACTGGAATATCGCTGGTATCCTCCTGTGTAAAAACTGAGAGGAAGTATGTGTTAAAAATTCTACACATTTCCTTATCACTGTCAGTGAGCTGACCCGAGGAACTTTTGAGTGGGCCTATCTTGTCCCTGATCTTACTTCTGTATACCTGAAAGAATCCTTTTGGGTTAGTCTTCGATTCTCTTGCAACTTTAACCTCATAATCTCTTTTTGCTTTTCTAATTCCCTTTTTTATTTCTCTCTTTAACTGAATATATCGATTTCTCAATTGCCCCTCTCCTCTTTTGATTTGCCTATATATGCCTCTCTTTTGACCAATCAGATATTTTAATCTATTGTTCATCCATTTAGGATCATTTTTGTTTGATCTGATTTCCCTATTTGGAACATAATTTGACTGAGCAGCTAGAACTATGCCCTGGAAAGCATCATATCGGCAACCATCACCACCTACCTGACCCTTAGTCAGGTCATTCCAGTTCAGCCCACCTAAGTAATTTTTCAGTCCTATGAAATCAGCCAAGCGAAAGTCAGGGACGGAGACTTTATTGCCATTATTAGGGGAATTCCATGATATATTAAAACTGAGTGATTTGTGATCACTTTCCCCAAGCTCATCATTAACCTCAAGATTATTAATTAGTGTTTCCCTACTGGCAAGAACCAAGTCAAGGAGGTTATTTCCCCTAGTTGGCTCTGTCACAAACTGTTTTAAAAAACAATCCTGGATCGTATCAAGAAAGTCACCTGACTCTAAATTTCCTGTCAAATTGCTCCAGTCAATCTGTCTATAGTTGAAATCTCCCATTAGCACAACATTTTCGTATGTAGATGCCTTACGAATTTCGTCCCATAGAAGTTTACTGCACTCCCTATCAAGATTTGGGGCCCTGTAAATCACACCCAAAATTAGTTTTTCTCGGCCCTCGAGAAGCTGTAACCAAACAGAATCAGTGGCTGACGCTTCTAATTTAATATCTTGTCTAACACAACAATTTAAATTGTCTCTGACATACATCGCTACTCCACCACCTTTCCTGTTGACCCTGTCAGTGTGGAATAATTTATAGCCTTGTATATGACATTCAGAGGGCATCTCTCTATCTTTCAGATTGAGCCAGGTCTCTGTTATAGCAATAATATCTATGTCTCCTGCACTTGCAATTAATCTTAGCTCATCTATCTTATTTCTTACACTCCTGCTATTAGTATAGTAAACCTTAAGGGAGCTAGTCCCTTGCTGCCCTCTGCTGTCCCCCTTTGTTTGCTGACCTGATCTATTGTCTTTATTTATAACTTCATGCTGAATGCCTTTTATACATTTACTGTTTCCAACCCAAGTGTTGCAACCTGCTTGTTTCCCACACACACCCATACCTCTATCTTCCATCAGTTTAAAATCATAGGCATTTCACCAATGGCCTTCTCAATCGAGTCTGCAAGTGCTACCACCCCAGCCCCAGAGAGATGTACCTCATCCCTTGCATACATATCATGTTTGCCATAAAAGTTGTTCCAGTTGTCAATGAATGGGATTGCAAGTTCCTTGCAGTATCTGTCTAGCCAGCAATTTACACCAATTGCCCTAGACAACCATTCATTTCCTACTCCCCTTCTAGGCAAGATGCTACATATGATAGGGATCCCTCCCTTAGACTTAATGAAATCTATAGCTGACCTGTACTTATCTAGCAGCTCTTCTCTCCTACCCTTCCCAATATCATTTCCACCAGCACTGAGACAGATAATGGGCTTGCTCCCATTACCTGACATGATATTATCCAGCCTGTTGACAATGTCCCCAACACCAGCTCCAGGGAAGCACACTCTATCTCTCATCTTCTTATTCCTATTACAAAAAGCATGGTCAATGTATCTTACCTGAGAGTCACCAACCACAAGAATGCGCTTACCTCCATTAGCAGGGGCAGTAGTACCCTTACCTTCACTGGCCACTGAAGTACATTCATCCTGAAGAACAGAGAAGCGATTTCCTACCTTCAGATCTTCACTCTTAACTTTCCTTACTCTGATGCGCCTTCCATTACTGTGAACTACTCGCCACTTGTAGCAGGTGCTGGGCTGCACCTCACTGCTGGTAGCCGTTGCTGCCTCCCCAACTACAGCCTCCTCACAGCGAGAGACAGACTGCACCTCGCTGCTAGAAGCCTCATTCCCCACAACTCCAGCCACCTCACACTCTCTCCCAGACCCATTGAGGTGGACCTTCAGCCTCCTAATCTCCTCCTGGAGAAGCAAGACCTCCTCCTTCAACTCTCCAACCTCAATTTTTAAAACACTGCAGAAGCAAGCCATGCTTTGTAACCGTCCACACTAATCCCCAAGGCAGCTCAGGGTCTGTGACCTCACGTGACGACTGACCACTTTTTCTTAAAATATGTATTACCTATAACTAAACCCCTTTCTATACAAAGTTCAATCAAAGGGCTCCCATTATCATTTACACCTGGCACCCCAAACTTACCTACCACACCCTCTCTAAAAGTTTCTCCTACTTTACCATTCAGGTCCCCTACCACAATTACTCTCTCACTTGGTTCAAAGGCTCCTATACATTCACTTAACATCTCCCAAAATCTCTCTCTCTCCTCTGCATTCCTCTCTTCTCCAGGTGCATACACGCTTATTATGACCCACTTCTCGCATCCAACCTTTACTTTAATCCACATAATTCTTGAATTTACACATTCATATTCTCTTTTCTCCTTCCATAACTGATCCTTTAACATTACTGCTACACCTTCCTTTGCTCTAACTCTCTCAGATACTCCAGATTTAATCCCATTTATTTCCCCCCACTGAAACTCCCCTACCCCCTTCAGCTTTGTTTCGCTTAGGGCCAGGACATCCAACTTCTTTTCATTCATAACATCAGCAATCATCTGTTTCTTGTCATCCGCACTACATCCACGCACATTTAAGCATCCCAGTTTTATAAAGTTTTTCTTCTTCTCTTTTTTAGTAAATGTCTACAGGAGAAGGGGTTACTAGCCCATTGCTCCCGGCATTTTAGTCGCCTCATACGACACGCATGGCTTACGGAGGAAAGATTCTTTTCCACTTCCCCATGGACAATAGAAGAAATAATGAAGAAGAAGAGCTATTTAGAAAAAGGAGAAAAACCTAGATGTATGTATATATATATGCATGTGCGTGTCTGTGAAGTGTGACCAAAGTGTAAGTAGGAGTAGCAAGATATCCCTGTTATCTAGCGTGTTTATGAGACAGAAAAAGAAACCAGCAATCCTACCATCATGCAAAACAGTTACAGGTTTCTGTTTCACAGTCATCTGGCAGGACGGTAGTACTTCCCTGGGTGGTTGCTGTCTACCAACCTACTACCTATATATATATATATATATATATATATATATATATATATATATATATATATATATATATATATATATATATATATATATATATATATATATATATATATATATATATATATATATATATATATATATATATATATATATATATATATATATATATATATATATATATATGGCTTTGGGGTCTCTCAAGGAAGTGAAGCAGCGGTTCATGCAACAAGGGCATATATCAACAACCTGCCTGAGGACAATGCAGTGGTAAAATTAGATTTCAAGAATGCGTTCAATCTCCTGAAAAGAGACGTGGTATTAGCAGCAGTACAAGAACATTTCCCTGGTCTCTTCCCTTTTGTTTCAGCTGGGTATAGCAAGGAATCAATGCTTCTCTTTGGAGAGCATGAAATCACATCATCGGAGGGTGTCCAACAAGGAGATCCTCTTGCACCATTTCTCTTCTGTATTGCAGTTAGGGAAATCACAGTCAGACTGACCAGCGAGCTAAACATCTGGTTCCTAGATGATGGCACACTAGCAGGTACAAAGGAGTCTCATCCTGAATCCATCCAAATGTGAAATCATCTCAGTCAGTCAACAAGTGATAAATGCAGTGAGATCAAAACTACCAGGAGCAGCAGTCATTGCCCCCACAAATAGTGTCTTGCTAGGAGCACCTCTTGGAAGCAATGCCATTGACACAATTCTCAGGAAGAAATTGGAAGAGTTAAGGAGAATGGAACAACGAATAGGCAATCTGGACACCCACGATGCCTTGTACCTTCTCACAAAGTGCTTGAGTCTGCCCAGGTTGACATATTTCCTAAGATGTGCACCTTCATATGATAACCCTATACTGCACGAATATGACAGTATTCTGAGGCAGATTTTTACGAAAGTACTTAACCTTACTCTAGAAGACGGGCAGTGGAACCAAGCTACACTTCCAGTCAGACTTGGAGGCATTGGTGTCCGCAAGTCATCACAGATTGCGTTACCTGCTTTTCTGTCCTCGTGTATTGCATCCAGAGAACTTGTAGCAGCGATTCTCCCTGAACATCTTAGGGACAAGATTGGAGCCCAGGATCAAAAATTCATTGACGGAGCAATGATCTGGGATAATCTAACGGGCTCAGAAACCAGACCTGCTCCCCCCAATAACTACAAACAATCGCACTGGGATGGTCCAATAGTGGAAAATATAGCCTCAACGATGCTTCAGAGTGTGTCAGGGAAGGATAGAGCCCGCCTGCTGGCAGTGAGAGCCCCTCATGCTGGGGACTTTCTGTTGGCTGTTCCCAACTCCAGCCTTGGCACACGCCTCGACCCACAGACCATCCGCATCGGTGTTGCCCTTCGACTTGCCGCCCCTATTCTCGCCGAACACAGGTGTATTTGTGGCAGTGAAGCAGCAGACCGATTCGGGTACCATGGTCTTGTGTGCCGTAAATCCGAGGGAAAGATTGCAAGACATGAGGAGGTTAATAACATTATCAGGAGGAGCCTCACAACAGCTGGATGCCCAGCAGTAAGGGAGCCACCCCAACTATGCAGATCTGATGGCAGCCAGAAGCGTCCAGATGGTATCACCCTTCAAGCCTGGACAGATGGGAAGCAGGTAGTGTGGGACTATACATGTGCATCTACCTTGGCTGATACCTATCTCCAATACACCAGGGAGGAAGGAGGGGCAGCTGCCAGCTTTAGGGAGTCCCAAAAGTCTAGAAAATATGGAGAACTTGCCCATCATTATATGTTTGTTCCCATAGGCTCAGAGACCCTTGGCTCATGGGGAAAGAGTGCATCTAATTTCCTTAAGGAGCTGGGAAAAAGACTCATCAGGGTAACTAGGGATCCCAGGGCAGCTAGTTTTCTGTTCCAGCGGCTCAGCGCGGCTGTTCAAAGGGGTAATGCATGCTGCATTTTGGGCACACGCCCCAGCTCTGAGGAGCTGGATGAGATTTTCGCCTTATAATCGGTGATACACACGTAACAACATGTACCGTATATGCCACCTTTATATCAACAATGTATCTCTTAAATCTTCTGTGCCATATTATGTAATAAAATATTCCTATTGGTAAAAAAAAAATAGTTTAAAAGATGGGGTGGTAGGGGAAGTGGAATATTCAAATGGCTTCAGGAAGAAATCCAAATATTCTTCCTTGAAGCCTTTTTATCCACTTCTCCGAGTCTATGGGTCCCACAATTTACACCAGAGGTGGACCCCATCCTATTTATATATATATATATATATATATATTATATGTATAATATATATATATATATATATATATATATATATATATATATATATATATATATATATATATTTAAGTTACTGTAAAAATTAATAATTTTGTACCAGAAGAATCTTCACAAACTTACCTAACCTTATTATAAAAAGAGCAATTTAATTTAGCCTAATCCATCAAAATATATTTTAGATAAGTTTACAATAAGTTAACAATTAATAAGCACAAAGAAATATTTTATTTTCGTTAGGATCAGAATGAGACCAGGCTTCGTGGAGGATCAGGGTCTGATCAACCAAGCTGTTACTGCTGGCCTCATGCAAACTGACGTACGAACTACAGCCCAGATGGTCAGATACTGACTTTAGGTACCTGTCCACTGCCTTCTTGAAGAAAGCCAGGGGTGTATTATTGGTAATTCCCCTTATGTATGCTGGGAGGCAGTTGACAGTCTTTGGCCCCTGACACTTACTGTGTTGTCTCTCACTGTACTCTTGGCACCCCTGCTTTTCATTAGGTGAATATTCCATCTCATGCCGAGTCTTTTGCTTTCACAGGGAGTGATTTTCGTGTACAAGTTTGGTATTAATCATTCTAGGGTTTTCCAAATGTATATTATCATGTATCTCTCTCAACTGCGTTCCAGGGAATACAGATCAAGGAACTTCAACCGTTCCCAGTAATTTAAGTGCTTTATCCTACTAATGTGTTTCGTGAAAGCTCTCTGTACACTCTCAAGGTCAGTAATCTTGTCTGCCTTGAAGGGGGCAGTTAGTGTAGAGCAGAATTCTAGCATAGATAGATCAAGTGATCTGAAGAGAATCATCATGGGCTTGGCGTCCCTTGTTTTGAAGGTTCTCTTTATCCCTCCTTTCATTTTTCTAGCAGATGAGGTAGATACATTGTCGTGGTCTTTGAAGGTGAGATCTTCTAACATTATCACTCCCAGATCCTTCACATTACTTTTTCGCTCTATTGTATGGTTAGAATTTGTTGTGTACCCTGATACAGTTTTAATTTCTTCAAGTTTTCCATATCTGAGTAGCCGAAATTTCTCTTCAGTGTACTTCATATTGTTTTGAGAAGCCCATTTGAAAATATTGTTTATGTTCGCCTGGAGTCATGCGGTGTCATCGTTTTAGGACATTGTCATGGCAATTCGGGTGTCGTCCGCAAAGGAAGACACGATATGGCTTAAATCTCTGCCTGTGTCAAACATGAGGACGAGAGATAGGATGGGAGCGAGTACTGTGCCTTGTGGAGCAGAGCTTTTCATCATAGCTGGCTCAGACTTTACTCTGTTTATTATTACTCTTTGTGTTCTGTTTGTTTGGAAGTTACAGATCCACAGAGCAACTTTTCCTGTTAGTCCTTCATCACGCATTTTGTGAACTTTTACACCGTAGTCAAAATTGTTGAAGGCTTTCGCAAATTCTGTGTATACTGCATCTGCATTTTGTATATTATCTATAACATCCAGGACCTCGTCATAGTGGTCCAATACCTGGGACAGGTAGGAGCGACCATCTCTAAACCCGTGTTGCCCTGAGTTGTGTAACTGATTGGTATCTAGGTGGTTGGCGATCATAGAGCTCTTTCAAAGACTTTCATGATACTGGGTGTTAGTACTATCGGCCTATAGTCTTTGCAATTGCTTTATTGCCATATTTGCAGAGTTGGGCTATGTCTGTTGTTTTCAGTGAGTGTGGGATGACTCCTGTGTCCATGATTCCTCTCCATAGAATGCTGAAGGCACGAGACAGGGGCTTCTTGCAGTTCTTGATACAGGTCTTGTGGTGTTAGGATAATATCAGAGATTATTGAGATGTCCAGATTTTGGCTCTCGGTCATAAAGTATTCATTTAGATTGTCGAACCTTAGTCTAGGTAACGGCTCACTAAACACTGATTTGTATTGGATGATTTGAATAGACTGATGCAATGGTTGGAGAAGTAGCAGATGCAGTTTATTATTGACAAATGCAAAGTTCTAAATGTTGGACAGGAAAATAACCATGCGACATATAAACTAAATAATGTTGATCTTAATACTACTGATTGCAAAAAGGATTTAAGAGTTCTGGTTAGCAGTAGTCTAAAACCAAGACAACAGTGCATTAGTGTTCACAATAAAGCTAACAGAATTCTTAGCTTCATAACTAGAATTATAAATAATAGAACTCCACAGGTTGTTCTTCAACTCTATATATCCTTGGTAAGGCCTCATTTAGACTAGGCTGCTCAGTTCTGGTCACCGTATTACAGAATGGATATAAATGCTCTGGAAAACGTACAGAGGAGGATGACAAAGTTGATCCCATGTATCAGAAATCTTCCCTATGAGGATAGACTGAGGGCCCTGAATCTGCACTCTCTCGAAAGGCGTAGAATTAGGGGGGATATGATCGAGGTGTATAAATGGAAAACAGGAATAAATAAAGGGGATGTAAATAGCGTGCTGAAAATTTCCAGCCAAGACAGGACTCGCAGCAATGGTTTCAAGTTGGAAAAATTCAGATTCAGAAAGGATATAGGAAAGCACTGGTTTGGCAATAGAGTTGTGGATGAGAGGAACAAACTCCCGAGTACAGTTATTCAGGCTAAAACGTTGTGTAGTTTTAAAAATAGGTTAGATACATACATGAGTGGGTGTGGGTGGGTGTGAGTTGGACCTGACTAGCTTGTGCTGCTGGGTCTGGTGCCGTGCTCCATCCTTGAGTGGAGGTGACCAGACTGGAAGGGTCATTGGACTAATCCGGGGGGGACATGGACCTCCTTCGCATGGGTCAGTAGGCCTGTTGCAATGTTCCTTCTTTCTTATGTACTTATGTTCTTAGTATCTCACTCATTACTTTGCTGTCATCTGTGTATGTCCCATCTCTCCTATGCAGGGGCCCAATACTAGATGTTGTTTTACCCTTAGAAATGGCATAAGGGAAGAAGTATTTTTTTTTTAAATTTCTTTTAGTTCTTCCTGATATTCTTGTATCCGGTAAAATTCCTTAAGCTTAAGATCGATATTTGCTATTTCTCTGGCCAGTGCCTTCCTTCATATTTCAGATATATTGGCCCCTCTCAGCAGCTCTGTGATTCTTCGCCTTCGTCTGTATAGGGAGCGTCTCTCTTTTTCTAGTTTATATCTTCTCTTTCTTTTTGTTAATGGAATGTGCCTTGAACAGACCAAAAGTGCCACAGAGTTAATTTTTATGATATATATATATGTTATTTTTTTATATATGCTAATTTTTCTAAAATTTAGATTTATTCATTCATTTTCCCTTTGGGATATTCGTAATAAAATATGCTCACTTCCCTGTAAGCCGTGTTCTGCCCTGTAAAATCTCTGGCCCTAACTAGTCAGATATAATTATAATGTATACATAAACTTATCTATAACTAGGATAGTTTGGGGTACTTTCCAATGTGTGTAGAAGCACTAGCAATGTTGATCTGCTGGGACATTAAAATTTCACGTGGAGTCTCGCCTCATATTATCTAAAGACATTTATATTATCCATTCTCTCATTCTCTGACGTTAATCAGGAATCTTGTTCCCAATTGGAGCAGCGCTGTGACAGATTCATTTCGTCATATCTAAGACTGATGTAAACTGAGTGGGTAGTGTTCCATAAGGGAATATGTTGCCTCTGGGTAGTGTTCCGTAAGGGAATATGTTGCCTCTGGGTAGTGTTTCTTAAGGGCATATGTTGCCTCTGGGTAGTGTTCCATAAGGGCATATGTTGCCTCTGGATAGTGTCCCATAAGGGTGTATGTTGCCTCTGGGCAGTGTACCATAAGGGCATATCTTGCCTCTGGGTAGTGTTCCATAAGGGCATATGTTGCCTCTGGGTCGTATTCCATAAGGGCATATGTTGCCTAGGGTAGTTTTCCTTAAGGGTATATGTTGCCTCTGGGTATTGTTCCTTAAGGGCATATGTTGCCTCTGGGTAGTGTCCCATAAGGGCATATGTTGCCTCTGGGTAGTGTTCCATAAGGGCATATGTTGCCTCTGGGTAGCGTTCCATAAGGGCATATGTTGCCTCTGGGTAGTGTTCCATAAGGGCATATGTTGCCTCTGGGTAGTGTTCCATAAAGGAATATGTTGCCTCAGGGTAGTGTTCCATAAGGGCATATGTTGCCTCATTGTAGTGTTCCATAAGGGCATATGTTGCCTCAGGGTGGTGTTCAATAAGGGCATATGTTGCCTCTGGGTAGTATTCCATAAGGGCATATGTTGCCTCTGGGTAGTGTTCCTTAAGAGCATATGTTGCCTCTGGGTAGTGTTCCATAAGGGCATATGTTGCCTCTGGGTAGTGTTCCATAAAGGAATATGTTGCCTCTGGGTAGTGTTCCATAAGGGCATATGTTGCCTCAGGGTAGTGTTCCATAAGGGCATATGTTGCCTCAGGGTAGTGTTCCATAAGGGCATATGTTGCCTCTGGGTAGCGTTCCATAAGGGCATATGTTGCCTCTGGGTAGTGTTCCATAAGGGCATATGTTGCCTCAGGGTGGTGTTCAATAAGGGCATATGTTGCCTCAAGGTAGTGTTCCATAAGGGCATATGTTGCCTCAGGGTAGTGTTCCATAAAGGAATATGTTGCCTCAGGGTAATGTTCCATAAGGGCATATGTTGCCTCAGGGTAGTGTTCCATAAGAGCATATGTTGCCTCAGGGTAGTGTTCCATAAAGGAATATGTTGCCTCAGGGTAGTATTCCATAAGGGCATATGTTGCCTCAGGGTAGTGTTCCATAAGGGCATATGTTGCCTCAGGGTAGTGTTCCATAAGGGCATATGTTGCCTCTGCGATAGAGTTCCATAAGGGCATATGTTGCCTCAGGGTAGTGTTCCATAAGGGCATATGTTGCCTCAGGGTAGTGTTCCATAAGGGCATATGTTGCCTCAGGGTAGTGTTCCATAAGGGCATATGTTGCCTCTGCGATAGAGTTCCATATGGGCATATGTTGCCTCAGGGTAGTGTTCCATAAGGGCATATGTTGCCTCAGGGTGGTGTTCAATAAGGGCATATGTTGCCTCAAGGTAGTGTTCCATAAGGGCATATGTTGCCTCAGGGTAGTGTTCCATAAAGGAATATGTTGCCTCAGGGTAATGTTCCATAAGGGCATATGTTGCCTCAGGGTAGTGTTCCATAAGAGCATATGTTGCCTCAGGGTAGTGTTCCATAAAGGAATATGTTGCCTCAGGGTAGTATTCCATAAGGGCATATGTTACCTCAGGGTAGTGTTCCATAAGGGCATATGTTGCCTCAGGGTAGTGTTCCTTAAGGGCATATGTTGCCTCTGCGATAGAGTTCCATAAGGGCATATGTTGCCTCAGGGTAGTGTTCCATAAGGGCATATGTTGCCTCAGGGTAGTGTTCCATAAGGGCATATGTTGCCTCAGGGTAGTGTTCCATAAGGGCATATGTTGCCTCAGGGTAGTGTTCCATAAGGGCACATGTTGCCTCTGCGATAGAGTTCCATAAGGGCATATGTTGCCTCAGGGTAGTGTTCCATAAGGGCATATGTTGCCTCAGGGTAGTGTTCCATAAGGGCATATGTTGCCTCAGGGTAGTGTTCCATAAAGGAATATGTTGCCTCAGGATAGTGTTCCATAAGGGCATATGTTGCCTCAGGGTAGTGTTCCATAAGGGCATATGTTGCCTCAGGGTAGTGTTCCATAAGGGCATATGTTGCCTCTGCGATAGAGTTCCATAAGGGCATATGTTGCCTCAGGGTAGTGCTCCGTAAGGGCATATGTTGCCTCAGGGTAGTGTTCCATAAGGGCATATGTTGCCTCAGGGTAGTGTTCCATAAGGGCATATGTTGCCTCTGCGAAAGAGTTCCATAAGGGCATATGTTGCCTCAGGGTAGTGTTCCATAAGGGCATATGTTGCCTCAGTGTGGTGTTCAATAAGGGCATATGTTGCCTCAAGGTAGTGTTCCATAAGGGCATATGTTGCCTCAGGGTAGTGTTCCATAAAGGAATATGTTGCCTCAGGGTAATGTTCCATAAGGGCATATGTTGCCTCAGGGTAGTGTTCCATATGAGCATATGTTGCCTCAGGGTAGTGTTCCATAAAGGAATATGTTGCCTCAGGGTAGTATTCCATAAGGGCATATGTTGCCTCAGGGTAGTGTTCCATAAGGGCATATGTTGCCTCAGGGTAGTTTTCCATAAGGGCATATGTTGCCTCTGCGATAGAGTTCCATAAGGGCATATGTTGCCTCAGGGTAGTGTTCCATAAGGGCATATGTTGCCTCAGGGTAGTGTTCCATAAGGGCATATGTTGCCTCAGGGTAGTGTTCCATAAGGGCATATGTTGCCTCTGCGATAGAGTTCCATAAGGGCATATGTTGCCTCAGGGTAGTGTTCCATAAGGGCATATGTTGCCTCAGGGTAGTGTTCCATAAGGGCATATGTTGCCTCAGGGTAGTGTTCCATAAAGGAATATGTTGCCTCAGGATAGTGTTCCATAAGGGCATATGTTGCCTCAGGGTAGTGTTCCATAAGAGCATATGTTGCCTCAGGGTAGTGTTCCATAAAGGAATATGTTGCCTCAGGGTAGTGTTCCATAAGGGCATATGTTGCCTCAGGGTAGTGTTCCATAAGGGCATATGTTGCCTCATGGTAGTGTTCCATAAGGGCATATGTTGCCTCAGGGTAGTGTTCCATACGGGCATATGTTGCCTCAGGGTAGTGTTCCATAAGGGCATATGTTGCCTCAGGGTAGTGTTCCATAATGGCATATGTTGCCTCAGGGTAGTGTTCCATACGGGCATATGTTGCCTCAGGGTAGTGTTCCATAAGGGCATATGTTGCCTCAGGGTAGTGTTCCATAAGTGCATATGTTGCCTCAGGGTAGTGTTCCATAAGTGCATATGTTGTCTCAGGGTAGTGTTCCATAAGGGCATATGTTGCCTCAGGGTAGTGTTCCATAATGGCATATGTTGCCTCAGGGTAGTGTTCCATACGGGCATATGTTGCCTCAGGGTAGTGTTCCATAAGGGCATATGTTGCCTCAGGGTAGTGTTCCATAAGTGCATATGTTGCCTCAGGGTAGTGTTCCATAAGGGCATATGTTGCCTCAGGGTAGTGTTCCATAAGTGCATATGTTGCCTCAGGGTAGTGTTCCGTAAGTGCATATGTTGCCTATGCGATAGAGTCACATCGGGATTTTGTTGGCATACTTTGATGTACTACAGATCATATTTTTACTCAGATTATAAATATATTTACACATAATTGAATAAGCTTTTGAAAAGAATTTTATCTTAATTATGGGGACTTAAAAACTTTATTATAAGTAAGTCTTCATTTCCTTGATGAGATAAACTAATAGCAATCAACCGAGGCAGTGATACTAGTCACATGTGTGTCAACAGTGATATTTGAGTAGCACACTTATGTAGATATTCCCAACTACATTATGGTACTCACTCGCTGGCTAACTGTGACTTCACGTCACACCTTGAACCTGCAAGTCAGCCTAGAGGTCTCTGGCTTATTCCTTGACTAGGCACAGAAGATGGTGGACAGGCAGGCCTGGGATCTCTCTCAAGAACAACCTACGATTTTTCCATTTAACCATTTATCCCCTTAATGAACCCGAACCTCACAACACGTGCGTCTGTGCGTCATTGTCATGAAAACGGTTTTCCAGAGCGTCGAGATCATGAAGACGCAACACTTTAAGTCATACCATAATGATGAAATGTAATCTTCCGTAAATCCGAAAATTAAACTGCTATTAAAATTAAGTAATTACCAATTCTCGCAGCCTTCCAACAACAGCGGAGGTACAATTTAATATTTTATAACTACAAAAAAAAAGATTAAATAATGTAATAAATGTTTTATTGTTATTATTATTATTATTATTATTATTATTATTATTATTATTATTATTATTATTATTATTGAATAATAGTACTCTTAAATTTTCAGTGTTTTAGAGTCATAGCCTCGTCTTTCATAACACGACCATTTAAACATTACAGTCTATCAGACATTCAGTTTTCTGATAAATTCCCTTTATGTTGATTACTTTTAAGAAGGTATAACATCCCTTTCAGACCCTCATGAGTATTTGAAAGAACCATTCCTCTTGAAAAGAAAATATAAATTAAATTCTAAAATGAAAATTAAGTAATTTTTTGATAATATACAAAAAAAATGTAAAATTTTTAAATAATCAAACGTGAAATGTTCCTAGCTGAAGCTAATTAGGAAAAATAAAATACCTCTGCCCGAGATTTAGTACAGACGTCACAAGTTGTTTCACAGATGTACGAAGTTGTCGGCATATCCAGTGGAAACTACGGATGAATTTCAAGCTTTTGAAGAACATGAAAGCAATTAAACCATGAAATTTATTGTGAATAGAAGAAAACGAATTCTTGGAAACTATGAGATCGTCACCGAATTTTGGCAGTAAAGCCATGTGCGTCAAGCCTAAGTAATGCTGAGAACAAGACTTTAACATGGGTCTCCCAAGTGGAGGCCATGACTTAAATGTTGGCAAAGTAGACACAAATATTATCGAAATAACCCAGCATTCTCCTCGTCAATCTTAAGTAGGTTGCACAATTAGTAACGAGTCTGAAGTGCATTGTTCTACCGCATCAGCCCCTGTGAGTAGGGAACTTGGAGTAATGCTTTGAATTATGATGCGCCAAGAGCTGCGTACCACCAAGTCTTGCCTATGTCCGTCGTCTATGACAGGCTTAGGCTCAGCATTCCACTTGGTAGTGTAATTGAGATTCCGAAAATCTTGGGCAAACCTGTAAAAATAATAAGCTTTCTTTATCATAACACCAGGTGAGAAGAAAGACTGAACTGACGATTCAGTTATGTTCAGCCTTAATTGTTTATCAACCTTCTGGACGAACTCTGTCCTGCGGTGGACAGGTAAAGAAGAGTTTCCTCTTTACCAGATTATTGATGAGCAAGTATTTTATGGATGACTGTAGAGGTTAAGCCTGGAGTGTCTAATTTATAAAAACCTAGTAATTGATACCGATAATGAAGTTTTAAAAAAAACATTCGCAAACACTAGAACATATTTATTATAACACATTTTGGTTCTGGGTTCTCGTTAGAAATTATCAATGTCTCAGGACGGAAAAGTTCTCTCATATTTCCTAGTGTTTGCTCACTTGACTGTAAATATTACAAAAATAAGTAATGCTCTTCTGTACCTGCTGCTTCAGCTTTTCTTCAATTGCTTGATTGATATTTACCTCAGATTTAATGGAACACTTTGTGCCATCACTTCACTTATATTTTTACTGGATATCTGGTTCAGATGCGTTATTGATTACAAAAATAACACAAGTCAGACTATAACGCTACGGCCTTGTGGCGCAACGGATAACGCGTCTGACTACGGATCAGAAGATTCCAGGTTCGAATCCTGGCAAGGTCAAATAGGTTTTATTATTTGACAGTTTAAACACTGAAGATGAGGCACCTTCACAAGTCTCATCAGCGTCGGCCGACTCTCAACTGAGGAACAACAAGAACACTTTAATAAGACAATATTCCGCCTTTCTTCTGAAATATCTCTTGAGAATCTTAAGATATTGCTTGTTTTCTATTTAAGCCAGTAAGGTAATCAACCTTCCTTCAAAGCTTCATAAAGACACATATAGGCAATTAATAATTTAATAAACTAATCTGGGAGCAAGACAAAAATTTTATCACTTTCTTTCAAACATCGTTTCTGAATTTTGACATAAAAAAGTGTCATGTATGTCTCCATAAAAAAAAAATTAATATTTTGGGGACTATGTCAGGTGTCTCAACCTCCGTACTTTCCTTCTCGTTAGTCAATAAATCAATAAGAATAGACAGAGGACCTGTGGCTTGTCATTTTAGAAACTCTTCACGGCAAGTAAACACAGGTAAATGGCGATGCCAATACTTAGGCAAAAGGGAGGGAACTTTCTTAGGAATATAGGTACAGATTTCTGGGGCTCAATTTCCTGTTGTATCTAGGATGACATTGTATAATATAAAATTGTTTTATTATCAGAAGTGGAAAGATGTGATTAATCAGCTCAATGGTAATCGAGTTCCATAGTCGTACAGTATTTCTCGAGGAATGCTTACTCTAGGGGAAATACTTAAGAGGGCTTCAGGAACCACGATTTCCCCTCAGGGGAATCGTGTCGGTGAAAACTTAAAGCATAATCATAGCCAGAAATGCACTTATTTCTGCCATATGAATGAATGAAAAGGTCAACATTGTCAACATGTATCCTCTCAAATGACAAAGCGAGAACTGGGATCTTTTCCATGGGAAACCTGTCGGCACTACGAGAAATTGACAGCTGCCAGACCTTACATGACCTACAATAATTTGAATAAATATTTTAGAAAACCGACTAATTGATAAATAAGACTCCTGTGAAACACTTAAATAAGAACATAAGAAAGAAGGAACACTGCAACAGGGCTACTGACCCATGCGGAGCAGGTCCATGCCCCCTCCGGATAAGACCAATGACCCACCCCCCGGATTATCCCAATGACCCACCCAGTCTGGTCATCCCCACTCAAGGATGGAGGACTGTACCAGACTCAGCAGCTCAAGCTAGTCAGGTCCAACTCACACCCACCCACACCCACTCATGTATTTATCTAACCTATTTTTAAAACTACACAACGTTTTAGCCTGAATAACTGTACTCGGGAGCTTGTTCCACTCATCCACAACTCTATTACCAAACCAGTGCTTTCCTATATCCTTCCTGAATCTGAATTTTTCCAACTTGAAACCATTGCTGCGAGTCCTCGATCATATCCCCCCTAATTCTACGCCTTTCGAGAGAGTGCAGATTTAGGGCCCTCAATCTATCCTCATAGGGAAGATTTCTGATACATGGGATCATCTTTGTCATCCTCCTTTGAACGTTTTCCAGAGCATTTATATCCATTCTGTAATACGGTGACCAGAACTGAGCAGCATAGTCTAAATGAGGCCTAACCAAGGATATATAGAGTTGAAGAACAACCTGAGGACTTCTATTATTTATACTTCTAGATATGAAGCCAAGAATTCTGTTAGCTTTATTGCGAACACTAATGCACTGATGTTTTGGTTTTAGATTACTGCTAACCAGAACTCCTAAATCCTTTTCGCAATCAGTAGTATTAAGATCTACATTATTTAGTTTATATGTGGCATGGTTATTTAACTGTCCAACATTTAGAACTTTGCATTTGTCAATATTAAACTGCATCTGCCACATCTCCGACCATTGCGTCAGTCTATTCAAATCATCCTGGAGTGCTCTAATGTCCTCATTAGAATGAATTGGACGGCCTATTTTGGTGTCATCAGCAAATTTGCTTATGTCTCTATTTATTCCCTCATCTATGTCGTTTATGTAAATTGTTAACATCAACGGGCCCAACACTGACCCCTGAGGAACACCGCTTGTGACGTGCCCCCTTTCTGATTTCTCCCCATTTATGCAAACTCTCTGCTGTCTATTTGTCAGCCATGCCTCTTTCCAGGAAAAAATTTCTCCTCCTATTCCGTGTGCCCTAAGTTTCCTCAATAGCCTCTGGTGTGGAACTCTATCGAAAGCCTTACTTAAGTCCATATACACAATATCATATTCATTACCATGACCTACCTCCTCAAACACCTTAGTGAATAAAGTTAGTAAATTCGTAAGACAGGAACGCCCCTTTGTAAAACCGTGTTGAGAATCATTAATCAATCTGTGCCTGTCAAGATGGCTACGAATTGCTTCGGCAATTATTGATTCCATAAATTTTCCCACTATGGAGGTAACGCTTATTGGTCTATAGTTCGAAGCCAAGGACCTGTCACCTGCCTTGTAAATAGGTATTACATTTGCCATTTTCCACTTATCAGGCACTATGCCAGTTTGTAGTGATATGTTAAAAAGATTAGCCAAAGGTATGCTAAGTTCCTCTTTACATTCCTTTAACACCCTTGCAAACAGTTCATCAGGATCTGGGGATGTGTTAGGTTTTAGTTTCTCTATTTGTCTGAGAACCATGTCACTAGTTACCGCAATCGTACATAGTTTATTATCATCCTGTTCTACGTAATCTATTATTTCAGGAATATCGCTAGTATTTTCCTGGGTGAAAACTGAGAGGAAGTAGGTATTTAGAATTTCACACATATCCTTATCACTGTCAGTGATCTGACCAGAGTTACTCTTAAGTGGGCCAATCTTGTCCCTAATCTTACTTCTGTATATCTGAAAGAACCCTTTTGTCTTAGTCTTTGAATCCCTCGCGACCTTAGCTTCATAATCCCTTTTTGCTTTTCTTATTCCTTTTTTTTATTTCTCTCTTTAATTGAATATATTGATTTCTTAACTGCTCATCCCCTCTTTTGATACGCCTATATATGCCTCTCTTTTGACCAATGAGATGTTTTAATCTATTGTTCATCCATTTGGGATAATTTTTGTTAGATCTGATTTCCCTACTCGGAACAAAAGTTGTCTGGGCAGCTAGAACTATGCTCTGAAAAACGTCATATTGGCAACCAAGATCACCTACCTGACCCATAGTCAGGACATCCCAATTTAGCCCACCCAAGTAATTTTTCATTCCTATGAAATCGGCCAAGCGAAAATCTGGGACAGAGATTTGATTGCAGTTATCTGGGTATTTCCATGATATATTGAAACTAAGTGATTTGTGATCACTTTCCCCTAGCTCATCATTAACCTCAAGATTATTAATTAGTGACTCTTTGTTGGCAAGAACCAAGTCAAGCAGATTGTTTCCTCTAGTTGGTTCTGTCACAACCTGTTCTAAAAAGCAATCCTGAACCGTATCAAGAAAGTCACTAGACTCAAGATTTCCTGTCATATTGTTCCAATCAATTTGTCTAAAGTTAAAATCTCCCATTATCACAAGATTTTCATATTTAGATACCTTATGAATTTCGTCCCATAACAGCTTACTGCACTCCCTATCAAGGTTTGGGGCCTTTAAATCACACCCAAAATTAATTTGGGCATTTTTACTCTGGAAACGTTTCGCCAGCCACTAGGTCCTTCATTCCAATGTAGAGAAACGGTGGAAGATGAGGAGGAGCGTGAGATAATCAATCCTTCAGCCTTGAGTCGAGGACTGAACACATCAACCCCAGGCTGAGGGACTAATTATCTCACACTCCTCATCTTCCACCGTTCTCTACATTGGACTCTAGAAACCACTGGCTGCCGAAGTTTTTCTAGAATGGAAATACCGAAATGTTGCACAAGTGTCTTATTTTTCAACCTACAAGATGAGAGATATCTGTGAACATACCTTGCCAGAAACAGAAGTCCTCTAACATAAAGTGTTTCTGTGTGAAAAATAATGGACAACTCCCACGTCCTGGGAACGCTTAAGAGCAGTTTTGATAAGGCATAGGAAGAACCACAGTGGAATGATCTATCTCACCTGAAATAGTAAAGAATGAACCGTGAAGGCAAATTAGTAAGATTCATAAATCTATGAATTGACTCACAATTAGCAGAAAGGTTATGGCAACTTTGGAGAGTTTGAAAATTACGAACCAGGGCATATATAGTCTCACTTTTTAAGATAGGAGACAGACACTCAACATTAATTTACAGACCAGTATGGTCAAACGACCCGAGAATGTCAATGAAAACCGCAGACGGAGAACAGGCTAGGTCAAAGGCTACAACTCTCACTAAACGGAAACGATCTTAAGATGAGTATTATACTGAGCACATCCCCTGAGGCTGGCATATTCCAAATAACTGCTGCAGCATATTGGGTCCTATCAAACCTAGGAAAAGCATTTCGACATCTAGGTAAGGAGTCATCCACAATACAAAACACCGTATACTTCAGGCCCTTATTGGAGTATGCAGTGCATGTCTGGAACCTCCATCCGGTCAAGCAATTCAAGAAATTACACAAAGTGCAACAAGACTAGACCTGGAGTTAAGGGGAATGTCCGATGAGAAGAGGTTAAAGGAACTCAACCTGAAGACACGGGAGGACAGGAGGAATAGGAAGGGGAGCATGAGAACGACATATAAAATACTGAGAGGAATTAACAGTGTGAACAAGGACAGTTAGGATGTTAGGAAGTATTTCTTCAGCCTTAGAGTTGTCAGGAAGTGGAACAACCCAGAGAGTTTTGTAGAAGAGGCAGGATCCATGCACAGATATAAAAAAAAGAACGCTGAGGAACCGGGAACGAGTGGACCTAGTAGAGACCAGCGAAGTGGCGGGGCCAGGAGCTGTGACCTGACAATTGCAGCCACGTATAGATGAGTATATACACATACACACCATTAATACAATGGTTCCAGATTTATGTTGCTTATATTACTAATGTAGTTTTGCATTACCATCCATGTATCCTTCTGTACAAATGTGTTAAACAACCTCTGCAATTTATGTTTGACGGTAAGACATACGGAAAAGTAATATATTAGTTACTGTGAATAACATTACAGAACATGACAAAATTATTTGCAAAAGAATAATTCATGTTTTCATATTAAGAAAGAAAACAATCTGGAAATTCATTGTGATAGACGAGACTGCTTATTCAAAGTCATGGCCTCATTTATGTTTGTTGTGTTTCACTATCTTTATATCATACTTCATGATATATGCTCTAAATGGTTCACTAACAACATCCATATTCATACAGGCACCTTACGAATGTTTAAAAAAAAAATTATTGTCACGTTGGTTACTAGAAAGTATGACTGGCCCACCTGTGGCCATAATTTAGCTGAAATTTTAGTAAATTAGCATTCCTAGCATTTTTTCCTGTATTTGGTTAGGCAAGATTCGCTAAGATGCATCACGAATGCTTTTAAATACTATTCTTAGTCATATAATGACCCATCAATAAAGCTTCTGGTTATATGACTGAAATGCTCTGCTTACCGGGTCATTCCTTTAAAAATAGAAAAAAATCACTTAATAGTGTTTAAATCAAGAACTAATGTTATTTTTACAATACGAAAATAAATAAATAAATAAATATATATATATATATATATATATATATATATATATATATATATATATATATATATATATATATATATATATATATATATATATATATATATATATATATATATATATATATATATATATATATATACATATATATATATATATATATATATATATATATATATATATATATATATATATATATATATATATATATATATATATATATATATATATATAAACATATATTTTTTTAACAAGTCGGCCGTCTCCCACCGAGGAATGGTGACCCAAAAAGAGAGAAAATCCCAAAAGGAAAATGCTTTCATCATCATTCAACACTTTCACCTCACTCATACATAATCACTGTTTTTGCAGAGGTGCCCAGAATACAACAGTTTAGAAGTATATACGTATAAAGATGCACAACATATCCCTCCAAACTGCCAATATCCCAAAACCCCTCCTATAAAGTGCAGGCATTGAACTTCCCATTTCCAGGACTCAAGTCCGGCTATATAAAAATAACCGGTTTCCTTGAATACCTTCACTAAATATTACCCTGCTCACACTCCAACAGCTCGTCAGGTTACAAATAACTTTCGTCTCCATTCACTCCAATCTAACACGCTCACGCACGCTTGCTGGAAGTCCAAGCCTCTCGCCCACACAACCTCCTTTACCCCCTCCCTCAAACCTTTTCGAGGACAACCCCTACCCCGCATTCCTTCCCCTACAGATTTATACGCTCTCCATGTCATTCTACTTTGATCCATTCTCTCAAAATGACCAAACCGCCTCAACAAACCCTCTTCAGCCCTCTGACTAATACTTTTATTAACTCCACACCTTCTCCCAATTTCCACACTCCGAATTTTCTGCATAATATTTACACCACACATTGCCCTTAGACACGGCATCTCCACTGCCTCCAACCGCCTCCTCGCTGTAGCATTTACAACCCAAGCTTCACACCCATATAAGAGTGCTGGTACCACTACTTTCATACATTCCCTTCGTTGCCACCATAGATAACGTTCTTTGTCTCCACATATACCTCAACGCACCACTCACTTTTTTTCCCTCATCAATTCTATGATTAACCTCATCCTTCATAAATCCATCCGTTGATACATCAACTCCCAAATATCTGAAAACATTCACTTCTTCCATACTCCTCTTCCGAAATTTGATATCCAATTTTTCTTTATCTAAATCATTTGATACCCTCATCACCTTACTCTTTTTTATGTTCACTTTCAACTTTCTATCTACACACACACTCCCAAATTCGTCCACTAACCTCTGCAATTTTTCTTTAGTATCACCCATAAGCACAGTATCATAAGCAAAAAGTAACTGTGTCACGTCCAATTTTGTATTTGATTCCCTATAATTTAATCCCTCCCCTCTCCCGAACACTCTAGCATTTACTTCTTTTGCAACCCCATATATAAATATATTAAGCAACCATGGTGATATTACACATCCCTGTCTAAGACCTACTTTTACCGGGAAGTAGTCTCCCTCTCTTCTACACACCCTAACCTGAGGCTCACTCTCCTCATAAAAACTCCTTACAGCATTTAGTAACTTACCACCTATTCCATATACTTGCAACATCTGCCACATTCCTCTCCTATCCGCTCTATCATATGCCTTTTTTAAATCCATAAATGCAATAAAAACTTCTCTACATTTATCTAGATATTGTTCACATATAAGCTTCAATGTAAACACTTGATCTACACATCCCCTACCAACTCTAAAACCTCCTTGCTAATTCACAATCCTACATTCTGACTTACCTCTAAATCTTTCATTTATAACCCTACCGAACAATTTTCCTGGTATACTCAGTAAACTAATTCCCCTATAATTTTACAATCTCTTTACTCCCCCCTTCCCTTTATATAAATGAACTATACATGCTCTCTGCCAATCACTAGGTACCTTCCCCTCTTTCATACATTTATTAAACAAAAATATCAACCACTCCAACACTATATCTCCCCCTGCTTTTAACATTTCTGTCATGATCCCTTACAGTTCCAGCTGCTAAAGAAGCTTTGACGTAATGCCTCACGTACCTCCCCCACACTTACATCCTGCTCTTCTTCACTTGTAAAAAATGGTATACCTCCCTGACCAGTGTATGAAATTATAGTAGTAGGTTGTTAGACAGAAACCGCCCAGGGAGGTACTACCGTCCTGCCAAGTGAGTGTAAAACGAAAGCCTGTAATTGTTTTACATGATGGTAGGATTGCTGGTGTCTTTTTTCTGTCTCATAAATATGCAAGATTACAGGAATGTCTTGCTACTTCTACTTACACTTAGGTCACACTACACATACATGTACACGTTCATCAATACACATTGATCTGAGTTTTCTTTCATTTTATCAAAATAGTTCTTGCTTCTTATTACTTTTCCTTTTATATCCATGGGGAAGTGGAATAAGAATCTTCCCTCTGTAAGTCATGCGTGTTGTAAAAGTCAACTAAAATGCCGGGAACAATGGGCTAGTAACCCCTTTTCCTGTAAAGATTACTAAAAAGAATAATAATAAGAAAATTTTCAAAGTGGGAAGTCTCAATATGCGTGGATGTTGTGCGAATAAGAAAGAGATGATTGTGGATGTTATGAATGTGAAGAAGCTGGATATCCTGGCTTTAAGTGAATATATATATACGTATATTATGTATATATATATATATATATATATATATATATATATATATATATATATATATATATATATATATATATATATATATATATATATATATATATATATATATATGCAATAAGTTCACAGTAAACAGGTGATTTCAACATTATTAAGTTTTTTTGAAGTTGAGAAACTTAGGCTTTTATGAACTCAAGAGCAAACTACAAAGAAAATTAGACATTTTAATTGAAAATAATGATTGGACAAAGCATGCTAATAACAATTTTGTAATTAACTTATCAGATGAAATTTTAGACAAACACAACTGCTGCTCTAGGTTTTGGCCTAAGTTTTGCATCTTCAAAAAAACTTAATAATGTTGAAATTGCAAAAGCCTTTTGTAACTTTGAAAAATTTTCTGATTTATCCTCTGATGAAATTAATATTAGTAAAGGAATGGTATATAGCTCTATGTTAAACCAAACATTCCCAATTGCCCTCAAAGATTCTTTAAGTCTTATGGTACACATAATAACAATAAAAATTTGCGCCTTACTAAAGCAGACAAAATAAATGCAATAGTAATAATGAAAGAAAATGATTACCATGAAAAAATTAATGATCTCTTAGATACTGAAACCTATTCTAAGCTTAGGAAAAATCCCCTAGAAACCGTTAACAGCAATTTCAATAAAACAATAAAACTTCTACTGAAAGGCAAAGATGAATTAGTCAAACAATTTACTTCCACTAATCCATCTTTACCTTACATGTATGGACTAATAAAAACACACAAACCAGGGAATCCAGTCAGACCAATTATTAGTTCCATAGGATCAGTTTCATATAAATTATCCAAATGGCTTGTTGATATTTTGAGCCTTATTGTTGGCAAAATTTCTAACTTTAATGTTATAAACAACATAGTCTTGGTTGATGAATTAAGCTCCTTGACTGACTTAAATGATTTTAACATGGTTAGTTTTGATGTTACTTCCTTGTTTACGAAAGTTCCTGTTGATGATTTATTAAGTTTCTTATCTGAAGAACTCGTTAACTATGATTTACCATTGCCAGTTCCTACTATCATTAAACTTATTAAACTTTGCATTGTTGATGCAAAATTTGTATTTAATGATAAGTTTTACACTCAGAAGTTTGGTATGGCAATGGGAAATCCTCTTTCACCTGTTCTTAGTAACCTATACATGGAATTTTTTGAAACAAGGTTGCTTAACACAATCCTCCCTAATAGAGCAAAACGGCTCAGATATGTTGATGATATTTTGTGTCTTATGCCCAAAAATGTAGATATACACCATTTCCTTGGAAAATTAAATAACTTAGCCCATTCTATAAATTTTACTGTTGAGTTTGAAGAAAATAACTCATTGCCTTTTCTAGATGTTTTAATTATTAAGGGTAATAATGAATTCAAATTTAAAATTTACAGAAAACCTACAAATAACTGTTCCTATGTCCACTATTATTCCTCGCATCAAGATAGAGTCAAACTGTCTGTTTTCTCATCAATGTTTTTGAGAGCTTTACGAATTTGTAGTACTGAGTTCATAGATGAGGAAATATCCAAAATTTATGAAATAGGTAATGATTTAAAATACCCAAGAAATGTAATTGATAAATCTTTTAAAGTTGCTAGAAATACTTTTTACAATCCAAAAAGGGACAACCAGCCTTATTCAACTAAAAATATGTTGGTTCTCCCTTATCATGAAAACTTGGTTGATATGCCTTCTCTTCTTAAGACTTTTAATATTAAAGTTGTATTCAAAAATCTTGATACAGTAAAAAAACTTTTGAAAAAAATTCCCCCCAAAATGCTGATGGATGTGTCTATAAGATTCCTTGTAAAATTTGCGATAAAGTTTATTACGGTCAAACTGGTAAAAATCTCGAACTAAGATTAAAACAACCTAAATATAGCATTAGAACTGGACAAGATTCCAATGCTCTATTTATTCATGTAAGAGATTTTAACCATCCAATTGATTTTCAAAAAGTTGAGAAAGTAGTATCAAGCAAGTCCATGGTCGACAGGAATATAATTGAATCTTGTTTCATAAAAAGCAGTTTTGACAATAATATGAATATTTCCTTTGGTTTATATAAATTAGATCAATTTATAATTAATAAAATTTGGGAAGAATTTAATAATACACTGGACAAATAATAATTTTTAAATTTTCTTGGGTAGAATAGTTTGTTGGTGAGTTGTGCAAAGGACCTGTCCAGTTGGGCCGGCGCGCGTCAGGTGTTTAACCGTTGTGGGATCTGATAGTGAGGTGTTGGCCAGACCCCTTATATAGCTTCCTTGAATGCTTTACTTTCATAGTTCCTTGATAATGTGAGTATTCACGAAAGCGCTTGGAATTTCTCTATTCTTTCAGCGTGGTTGTTTTGCATATATATATATATATATATATATATATATATATATATATATATATATATATATATATATATATATATATATATATATATATATATATATATATATATATATATATATATATATATATATATATATATATACATATACATATATATATATATATATATATATATATATATATATATATATATATATATATATATATATGTGTGTATATATATATATATATATATATATATTTATTTATTTATTTTATTATCACACCGGCCGATTCCCACCAAGGCAGGGTGGCCCGAAAAAGAAAAACTTTCACCATCATTCACTCCATCACTGTCTTGCCAGAAGGGTGCTTTACACTACAGTTTTTAAACTGCAACATTAACACCCCTCCTTCAGAGTGCAGGCACTGTACTTTCCATCTCCAGGACTCAAGTCCGGCCTGCCGGTTTCCCTGAATCCCTTCATAAATGTTACTTTGCTCACACTCCAACAGCACGTCAAGTATTAAAAACCATTTGTCTCCATTCACTCCTATCAAACACGCTCACGCATGCCTGCTGGAAGTCCAAGCCCCTCGCACACAAAACCTCCTTTACCCCCTCCCTCCAACCCTTCCTAGGCCGACCCCTACCCCGCCTTCCTTCCACTACAGATTGATACACTCTTGAAGTCATTCTGTTTCGCTCCATTCTCTCTACATGTCCGAACCACCTCAACAACCCTTCCTCAGCCCTCTGGACAACAGTTTTGGTAATCCTGCACCTCCTCCTAACTTCCAAACTACGAATTCTCTGCATTATATTCACACCACACATTGCCCTCAGACATGACATCTCCACTGCCTCCAGCCTTCTCCTCGCTGCAACATTCATCACCCACGCTTCACACCCATATAAGAGCGTTGGTAAAACTATACTCTCATACATTCCCCTCTTTGCCTCCAAGGACAAAGTTCTTTGTCTCCACAGACTCCTAAGTGCACCACTCACTCTTTTTCCCTCATCAATTCTATGATTCACCTCATCTTTCATAGACCCATCCGCTGACACGTCCACTCCCAAATATCTGAATACGTTCACCTCCTCCATACTCTCTCCCTCCAATCTGATATTCAATCTTTCATCACCTAATCTTTTTGTTATCCTCATAACCTTACTCTTTCCTGTATTCACCTTTAATTTTCTTCTTTTGCACACCCTACCAAATTCATCCACCAATCTCTGCAACTTCTCTTCAGAATCTCCCAAGAGCACAGTGTCATCAGCAAAGAGCAGCTGTGACAACTCCCACTTTGTGTGTGATTCTTTATCTTTTAACTCCACGCCTCTTGCCAAGACCCTCGCATTTACTTCTCTTACAACCCCATCTATAAATATATTAAACAACCACGGTGACATCACACATCCTTGTCTAAGGCCTACTTTTACTGGGAAAAAATTTCCCTCTTTCCTACATACTCTAACTTGAGCCTCACTATCCTCGTAAAAACTCTTCACTGCTTTCAGTAACCTACCTCCTACACCATACACTTGCAACATCTGCCACATTGCCCCCCTATCCACCCTGTCATACGCCTTTTCCAAATCCATAAATGCCACAAAGACCTCTTTAGCCTTATCTAAATACTGTTCACTTATATGTTTCACTGTAAACACCTGGTCCACACACCCCCTACCTTTCCTAAAGCCTCCTTGTTCATCTGCTATCCTATTCTCCGTCTTACTCTTAATTCTTTCAATTATAACTCTACCATATATATACCATATATATATATATACACATATATATATATATATATATATATATATATATATATATATATATATATATATATATATATATATATATATATATATATATATATATATATATATATATATATATATATATATGTCGTGCCGAATAGGCAGAACTTGCGATCTTGGCTTAAATAGCAACGCTCATCTTGCCATACCTGGAGTTTACCTGGAGAGAGTTCCGGGGGTCAACGCCCCCGCGGCCCGGTCTGTGACCAGGCCTCCTGGTGGATCGAAGCCTGATCAACCAGGCTGTTACTGCTGGCTGCACGCAAACCAACGTACGAGCCACAGCCCGGCTGGTCAGGAATCGACTTTAGGTGCTTGTCCAGTGCCAGCTTGAAGACTGCCAGGGGTCTGTTGGTAATCCCCCTTATGTATGCTGGGAGGCAGTTGAACAGTCTCGGGCCCCTGACACTTATTGTATGGTCTCTTAACGTGCTAGTGACTCCCCTGCTATTCATTGGGGGGGTGTTGCATCGTCTGCCAAGTCTTTTGCTTTCGTAGTGAGTGATTTTCGTGTGCAAGTTCGGTACTAGTCCCTCTAGGATTTTCCAGGTGTATATAATCATGTATCTCTCCAGCCTGCGTTCCAAGGAATACAGGTTTAGGAACCTCAAGCGCTCCCAGTAATTGAAGTGTTTTATCTCCGTTATGCGCGCCTTGAAGGTTCTCTGTACATTTTCTAGGTCAGCAATTTCACCTGCCTTGAAAGGTGCTGTTAGTGTGCAGCAATATTCCAGCCTAGATAGAACAAGTTACCTGAAGAGTGTCATCATGGGATTGGCATCCCTAGTTTTGAAGGTTCTCATTATCCATCCTGTCATTTTTCTAGCAGATGCGATTGATGCAATGTTATGGTCATTGAAGGTGAGATCCTCCGACATGATCACTCCCAGGTCTTTGACGTTGGTGTTTCGCTCTATTTTGTGGCCAGAATTTGTTTTGTACTCTGATGAAGATTTAATTTCCTCGTGTTTACCATATCTGAGTAATTGAAATTTCTCATCTTTGAACTTCATATTGTTTTCTGCAGCCCACTGAAAGATTTGGTTGATGTCCTCCTGGAGCCTTGCAGTGTCTGCAATGGAAGACACTTTCATGCAGATTCGGGTGTCATCTGCAAAGGAAGACACGGTACTGTGGCTGACATCCTTGTCTATGTCGGATATGTGGATGAGGAACAAGATGGGAGCAAGTACTGTGCATTGTGGAACAGAGCTTTTCACCGTAGCTGCCTCGGACTTTACTCTGTTGACGACTACTCTCTGTTCTGTTAGTGAGGAAATTTTTGATCCATCGACCGACTTTTCCTGTTATTCCTTTAGCACGCATTTTGTGCGCTATTACGCCATGGTCACACTTGTCGAAGGCTTTTGCAAAGTCTGTATATATTACATCTGCATTCTTTTTGTCTTCTCGTGCATCTAGGACCTTGTCGTAGTGATCCAATAGTTGAGACAGACAGGAGCGACCTGTTCTAAACCTATGTTGCCCTGGGTTGTGTAACTGATGGATTTCTAGATGGGTGGTGATCTTGCTTCTTAGGACCCTTTCAAAGATTTTTATGATATGGGATGTTAGTGCTATCGGTCTGTAGTTCTTTGCTGTTGCTTTACTGCCCACTTTGTGGAGTGTATGGAATAATTTCGCCAAAATCATTCTGAACCTAACGAAAAAAAATATATTTCGCTGTGTTTGTTTAGTATTAAATTATTGTAAACAAATCTAAAATATATTTAGTTGGGTTAGGCTAAAATAAATTGCGCTTGTTATAATAAGGTTAGGTAAGTTTTCTAAGTTCCTTTTGGTGCAAAATTATAAATTTTTACATCAACATTAATGAAAATTATATATCTATAAACGTAAAAGAGAAAATTTTAGAAAGCACTTAATTTTGAATGAGTTCTTGCTAATTGACCAGTTTTACATATTCGGCACGACATATATATATATATATATATATATATATATATATATATATATATATATATATATATATATATATATATATATATATATATATATATATATATATATATATATATGCAAGGAATTCGCAAGAGCAGGCGAAATATTTACAAACACTGATATCTGGCTGAAGGAGACTCGAACCTACGAACCTTGGAGCAAGATACGCAGTGCTTTACCAACCTAGCTACACTGGTCCAATACCTTATCTTTTAGCGTGAGCTAGATGTTGATCCAAGGCAGCCAGGTATTGAACCAGTGTAGCTACGTTGATAAAGCACTGCGTATCTTGTTCCAAGGTTCGTAGGTTCGAGTCTTCTTCAGCCAGAGATCAGTGTTTGTGTATATTTCGCCTGCTCTTGCGAATTCCTAGTATTGTTAAAATCTCCAGTAAGGCTGATGCATGCAGGGGATGAGATGAAAAGCTGTAAGCCTTCTCCCTGAAAGCTGGCTGCCTTGGATCAAAGTCTAGCGCAAGGTGGACTCCAAGGTATTGCTCCAGTGTGGTGAGTTTGGTATAGCACTGCGTACCTTGCTCCAAGGTTCGTAGGTTCGAATATATATATATATATATATATATATATATATATATATATATATATATATATATATATATATATATATATATATATATATAATGTTGCAGTTTAAAAACTGTAGTGTAAAGCACCCTTCTGGCAAGACAGTGATGGAGTGAATGATGGTGAAAGTTTTTCTTTTTCGGGCCACCCTGCCTTGGTGGGAATCGGCCGGTGTGATAATAAAAAAAAAAATATATATATATATATATTCAAATACAGCACAAACTATTTTTTTAAAAATTCTCTCTAAATTTTTGAAAGTTTATGTTTTAAAAGTAAAATGCAAAAAATTAATGAGCGTATTATAATCAACATGACAAACGAAACACAAAAAAAACTATAAATTAACTCGCAAACCCCTGAAAATCTCTGACTGGAGCACTCTTATTAAAGTTTATCAGCTTTTCGTGAACAGAGATATTTTTTATTTTCTTTTCATTCCAGGGAAAAAACAAACAAGATGACGATTTTATTGGCAATAGTGTCTCTTCTGTCTGCTGATATATGTTATGGAGAAGAGCAGATACCGAAACCAATTGGTAGGTAACATTGTCTGCTTATTTATATATTGTGCTACGTGTGTAGAAACAACAGCTTTTTTAATCTAACATTACTCTTAACTCTGGCCAGTCATATTGTTGGACCTCGTCTTTCCGTCACTCCCTCCAGGATAGGTTATATTTTAGGCTGACCTTCATATGTCAGCTAAAGTAGGATTGCAGGACACAAAGGAAAGTTCTTTTTTCCAGCATACTGTTTGAGTCAGGTTTACCCTAGCTGGGCAACATGCCCAAGATAATAGTCACACTTTAGGTCACTGACTACCGGAACTCCTAGAGGGACATATTAAACTGCATTTGTGCTAATGCCACTGTTGCACCTGTGGATATATTCCAAATCCTTTCTGGTGCAGCTCTACTGCTCTCCTCTGAAGAGGAACTACTCCAGTTACTAAAGAGAGATGTTCCAGACAAACTTAACAAGGTTGGTATCATCCCAATCCCCCCCAGGCAACTTCTAGGCCCAGCGCTCTGTGTTTGATGCACACATCAACTAGTTTGGCCAGCGTGCCTGCTGCAGTGCTCTCTTTCTTATGAGTCGCACGTCAGGTGATGCTTTGTTGTGGGATGTGATGGTGAGGTGTGGTCTAGACCCTTTATATGCCTTTCTTTGATGCATTACTCTTATTGTTCCTTGATAATGTGAGTAGTCACGAAAGCACTTGGAATTTCATTATTCTTTCACTGTGGTTGTTTTGCATATTCTTAAATCACCTGTTTATTGTGATCTTATTGCATATATATGCGGTGCGGCAATCCCGCACCTTCTAACTTTCCAAACAGACATGACATCTCCACTGCCTCCAGCTTTCTCCTCGTTGCAACATTCATCACCCATGCTTCACACCCATACAGGAGCGTTGGTAAAACTATACTCTCATACATTCCCCCCTTTGCTTCCAAGGACAAAGTTCTTTGTCTCCACAGACTCCTAAGTGCACCGCTCACCCTTTTCCCCTCATAAATTCTATGATTCACCTCATATTTCATAGACCCATCAGCTGACACGTCCACTCACAAATATCTGAATACATTCACCTCCTCCATACTCTCTCCCTCCAATCTGATATCCAATCTTTCATCACCTAATCTTTTTGTTATCCTCATAACCTTACTCTTTCCTGTACTCACTTTCAATTTTATTCTTTTACATACCCTACCAAATTCATCCACCAACCTCTGCAATTTCTCTTCAGAATCACCCAAGAGCACAGTGTCATCAGCAAAAAGCAACTGTGACAACTCCCACTTAATGTGTGATTCTTTATCTTTTAACTCCACACCTCTTACCAAGACCCTCGCATTTACTTCTCTTACAACCTCATCTATAAATATATTGAACAACCACGGTGACATCACACATCCTTGTCTTAGGCCTACTTTTACTGAGAAATAACCTCCATCTAGCGCAAGCTGTACTCCGAGGTATTGGTCCAGTGTGGTGAGTTTGGTATAGCACAGTGTTTGTATATATATATATATATATATATATATATATATATATATATATATATATATATATATATATATATATAAATAGAACTGCGGCTTGGCCAGGCACTAATCTATCCACTTGATCAACAATCTTCAAGCACTAGCGCTCAGCTGTGCTGAGCGTGTTTTCCCTGAAGCAAGGACATACGTGGTCGTGGAGCCTCAGAGACTAAAATTTCAACCTCATCCTGTTTGGGGTACCAGCCTTCACCAGCAGTCTATACATTAATGAAATCACGGAACTATCGTCATTAAAAGCTGAGTTAATTCATTCATGAGCAAAGTCTTTACTCCTCCCTATACTACGTCTTATTTCTGACCAGATCAAGTAGAAGAGCTTTCTATAATTTTTCGTGAAAGTCTAGGTTATTTGCGTATTTGCGTTTTGTTTCAATCACGATATTGACCTCTTTATTCCTTATATTAAGCAAATGTCCTAATTTTTTTTGCAACATATATGTCATCTGTAGATATAAATTAAGATTTATATATGTTAACCCCTTTTGAAGCCTATTTCTATACACCAGCTGCTTCGGCTGCAGATTCAAAAAAATTATTCTACCATATTCTTAGCCATAGCTCAATGTCTTTTTTTGTGGATGACACCTGGATTGCCATGATAGTGACCTCCATCGAAGACACCTCAAGGCTCCAATGGACATTAACCAAATCTTCAAATAGGCCACTCAAAACAATATAAAGTTTAATAAAGAAAATTTCTACTACTAAGATATGGAAAACTTGAAATTAAACCTGTATCACGAAAATCACTCCCTATGAAAGCAGAAAACTCGGGAGGACATGCAACATTCCCCCATTGAAAAGCAACGACGCCAAAATATGACAATTACAAGATGTGTTCCCCGAAATTATGGCACAAACCGTATTATAATAACAGAAGGTATCGTGTATCGTATCTGAGACGTAATTATTGTATTTGTACCAAAATTACGATGACTTTTTTCCATACACAGATCCCAGTAACTTCTCTGCCTTTATAACATTCCAAACAATGACGTCTCTGCCTTTATAACATTCCAAACAATGACGCCTGCCTTTATAACATTCCAGACAATGACGCCTGCCTTTATAACATTCCAAACAATGACGTCTCTGCCTTTATAACATTCCAAACAATGACGCCTGCCTTTATAACATTCCAGACAATGACGTCTGCCTTTATAACATTCCAGACAATGACGTCTGCCTTTATAACATTCCAGACAATGACGTCTGCCTTTATAACATTCCAAACAATGACGTCTGCCTTTATAACATTCCAGACAATGACGTCTGCCTTTATAACATTCCAGACAATGACGCCTGCCTTTATAACATTCCAGACAATGACGCCTGCCTTTATAACATTCCAGACAATAACGTCTGCCTTTATAACATTCCAAACAATGACGCCTGCCTTTATAACATTCCAGACAATGACGCCTGCCTTTATAACATTCCAGACAATGACGCCTGCCTTTATAACATTCCAGACAATGACGTCTGCCTTTATAACATTCCAAACAATGACGCCTGCCTTTATAACATTCCAAACAATGATGTCTGCCTTTATAACATTCCAGACAATGACGCCTGCCTTTATAACATTCCAAACAATGATGTCTGCCTTTATAACATTCCAAACAATGACGTCTGCCTTTATAACATTCCAAACAATGACGCCTGCCTTTATAACATTCCAAACAATGACGCCTGCCTTTATAACATTCCAAACAATGATGTCTGCCTTTATAACATTCCAAACAATGACGTCTGCCTTTATAACATTCCAAACAATGACGCCTGCCTTTATAACATTCCAGACAATGACGTCTGCCTTTATAACATTCCAAACAATGACGCCTGCCTTTATAACATTCCAGACAATGACGTCTGCCTTTATAACATTCCAAACAATGACGCCTGCCTTTATAACATTCCAGACAATGACGTCTGCCTTTATAACATTCCAAACAATGACGTCTGCCTTTATAACATTCCAAACAAAGATGTCTGCCTTTATAACATTCCAAACAATGATGTCTGCCTTTATAACATTCCAAACAATGATGTCTGCCTTTATAACATTCCAAACAATGACGTCTGCCTTTATAACATTCCAGACAATGACGTCTGCCTTTATAACATTCCAAACAATGACGTCTGCCTTTATAACATTCCAGACAATGACGCCTGCCTTTATAACATTCCAGACAATGACGCCTGCCTTTATAACATTCCAAACAATGACGTCTGCCTTTATAACATTCCAGACAATGACGCCTGCCTTTATAACATTCCAAACAATGACGTCTGCCTTTATAACATTCCAGACAATGACGCCTGCCTTTATAACATTCCAAACAATGACGTCTGCCTTTATAACATTCCAGACAATGACGCCTGCCTTTATAACATTCCGAGCAAAAAACACTTCGGTTTATAATCACAAGTAAATATCCAGACTCCAATGATCAGTTTATTCATATTTTTCTCCAGATACTCTAGATAAACCCTTCACGGATACAACGTATCTGTAAGAGCTACATAATTTTTGATGTCTTCTCCACCCTTGTCTTTCTTCACCTCACTTACTGTCTACGTATTGTGTTCCTGCTAAGTAATATATTTTTCTTTATCTATATTGTATTGCCAACTACCTATATCTCACTTACAAATTGTCTTTTCACTAAGTTATTTCTACAGTTTTGAAAAAAATGTAACATAAGTGAAATGTTATCAGTATCAATGTTTCCTCCAATGTATTTTAGTCAACATTCTGTCGTTATTCGTGTGCCATTATTGACACTTTTTAGAGATAATTACAATGGTTATATTGAGAGCAAACACTTTGTTTCATGAATCCAAATCTCGTAAATGCATAAAAAGAAAATTAGTATTTAAGAATATTTCATTTCACTTTTTTCTACAGCTGAGCTCAATGTCACATTAACAGAGGAGATGAGACACGTTGGGTTGACGAGACAGGTGTCTGAGGATGGGTTTACATCTCAGGTGGGGGAGGCTGGACTGCCAGCACTGGATGATGCGCATGATGGACTAACAGCACAGGTGGTGGATATTGGATTGACTGTGCATGTGGCAAAGGCAGAGCTGAAAGCACAGGTATTGAAGTTGGGGTTAACAAGACAGGCGGTGCGGGCTGGACTGCCAGCACTGGATGATGCGCGTGATGGACTAGCAGCACAGGTGGTGGAGGCTGTTCTCGCCTCAGCATCACATAGCAACATCTCGGTAATTTTCATCACTGACGGCACTACCTCACCATCAACGATCATCAAGGCAAGGGATTCAGCATCTTTGTTATGTAAGAGAGAGAGAAAGATTAATATTGATGTACACTCATTTTTTGTTCACTATCATAATTTGACGTAAAATATTAAGAAAGTATCTTTCAATAGCAATTTCACAAAAAAATTATTTAAAAATTAAATATTTATGCCTATGTGGAAATGGGAGAAGGTATGGTGATACCGACAAGGTGTGGAAATACATTATACTTTTCTGATTGTTTGTTTTCTTTTAGTACTAGACAAGGAAAGTCAAGCAACATTTGAAGCTATTAAATGCAAGACATTGCACACTCCACCATACTATGATACGAAATTGTTTCTGTAACATATGACATATATCCGTTGAGATACAAGATGATATATAGACATTAGTGAAGTAACATGATTTGCTTAAAAGATTCCACCCACGTAGTGGGCATTATCACGTCCCTGCGTGGGAGACATGTACTCACTAAAGCATTATCACGTCCCTGCGTGGGAGACATGTACTCACTAAAGCATTATCACGTCCTTACGTGGGAGACATGTACTCACTAAAACATTATCACGTCCCTGCGTAGGAGACGTGTACTCACTAAAGCATTATCACGTCCTTACGTGGGAGACATGTACTAACTAAAGCATTATCACGTCCCTGCGTGGGAGACATGTACTCACTAAAGCATTATCACGTCCCTGGGTGGGAGACATGTACTCACTAAAGCATTATCACGTCCCTGGGTGGGAGACATGTACTCACTAAAGCATTATCACGTCCCTGCGTGGGAGACATGTACTCACTAAAGCATTATCACGTCCCTGCGTGGGAGACACGTACTCACTAAAGCATTATCACGTCCCTGCGTGGGAGACATGTACTCACTAAAGCATTATCACGTCCCTGCGTGGGAGACATGTACTCACTAAAGCATTATCACGTCCCAGCGTGGGAGACATGTACTCACTAAGGCATTATCACGTCCCTGCGTGGGAGACACGTACTCACTAAAACATTATCACGTCCCTGCGTAGGAGACGTGTACTCACTAAAGCATTATCACGTCCTTACGTGGGAGACATGTACTAACTAAAGCATTATCACGTCCCTGCGTGGGAGACATGTACTCACTAAAGCATTATCACGTCCCTGGGTGGGAGACATGTACTCACTAAAGCATTATCACGTCCCTGGGTGGGAGACATGTACTCACTAAAGCATTATCACGTCCCTGCGTGGGAGACATGTACTCACTAAAGCATTATCACGTCCCTGCGTGGGAGACATGTACTCACTAAAGCATTATCACGTCCCTGCGTGGGAGACATGTACTCACTAAAGCATTATCACGTCCCTGCGTGGGAGACATGTACTCACTAAAGCATTATCACGTCCCAGCGTGGGAGACATGTACTCACTAAGGCATTATCACGTCCCTGCGTGGGAGACACGTACTCACTAAAACATTATCACGTCCCTGCGTAGGAGACGTGTACTCACTAAAGCATTATCACGTCCTTACGTGGGAGACATGTACTCACTAAAGCATTATCACGTCCCTGGGTGGGAGACATGTACTCACTAAAGCATTACCACGTCCCTGGGTGGGAGACATGTACTCACTAAAGCATTATCACGTCCCTGCGTGGGAGACATGTACTCACTAAAGCATTATCACGTCCCTGCGTGGGAGACATGTACTCACTAAAGCATTATCACGTCCCTGCGTGGGAGACATGTACTCACTAAAGCATTATCACGTCCCTGCGTGGGAGACATGTACTCACTAAAGCATTATCACGTCCCAGCGTGGGAGACATGTACTCACTAAGGCATTATCACGTCCCTGCGTGGGAGACACGTACTCACTAAAGCATTATCACGTCCCAGCGTGGGAGACATGTACTCACTAAGGCATTATCACGTCCCTGCGTGGGAGACATGTACTCACTAAAGCATTATCACGTCCCTGCGTGGGAGACATGTACTCACTAAAGCATTATCACGTCCCTGCGTGGGAGACATGTACTCACTAAAGCATTATCACGTCCCTGCGTGGGAGACATGTACTCACTAAAGCATTGTCACGTCCCTGCGTGGGAGACATGTACTCACTAAAGCATTATCACATCCCTGCGTGGGAGACATGTACTCACTAAAGCATTATCACGTCCCTGCGTGGGAGACATGTACTCACTAAAGCATTGTCACGTCCCTGCGTGGGAGCCATGTACTCACTAAAGCATTATCACGTCCCTGCGTGGGAGACATGTACTCACTAAAGCATTATCACGTCCTTGCGTGGGAGACATGTACTCACTAAAGCATTATCACGTCCCTGCGTGGGAGACATGTACTCACTAAAGCATTATCACGTCCTTGCGTGGGAGACATGTACTCACTAAAGCATTATCACGTCCCTGCGTGGGAGACATGTACTCACTAAAATTACTATGTAATGCACTTGTGTGAAATTCTCATCTTTCGTATTATTTATTCAATAACCCAGCAATGGAATGATAAGATAATTCCTCATGGACCATCAAAATTTACTTTTAGATAATAGATCCTCGGCTGTTTCCAAGAGGAGCTGGATTTTTTGATGCAACAGTTAACGATTTGGATTTCAACAACCAGGACGAGCATCTCTCTCTGCTGGTCAAAAATGTTAAACTGGTATGTTTTTTGCACATTTTTTTTTTCAGATTTTTTTTAGCATTGGTACAAAATAGTCGCAAAACAGAAAAGTATTAAAAAGGAAATTAGTTCTCATGAATGTCTCTTTAATACAATGCTTCACCAGAGAACCTTTTTTTCTCAAATATTTGACTGTCTAAACCGTCATGATAGGTGAGCCACATTTTACTTTTGGAGAGGGATTGTATGTGAATTACTGCTCACATTATGGTTCGATTGTTCTAAAACTGTTATCTTCATTAGAGCACCAACTTTCTATTTGACTGCTCCTCCGATTTTTTTGTAGACTATTCACGTTATCTACGTTGAGCCTGATCGTTCTCCCGGGAGAGTAGCTTCGTTTTGTATTTTGCCATTAAGTTTAAGCGGGAGCTGCGGAGTTGTATACATGCGTTAATGATATTGTCTGAGCAATTCGGTTAATGATATTGTCTGGGATGAAAAATGTTCAACATCCACCTCTCATTGAACCAAACAAAATTTTGCTACCACAACTACACACAGAACTGAAAAACTTTGTAAAAGCTATGGACAAATCCGGTCAGGGATTCAAGTATTTAACGTCAAAATTCCCCTCGATGAGAGGGAGTCTTCAATGGTCCTCAGATTCGAGAGCTTCTTAAAGGGGAAGCATTCAAGTTAGTGGCGAAGGTATGTCTCGGAAACAAAAGGGAAGGCAACTAAGAAAAATTGGTGGAAAACCTCATCTAGGATTACAAGAACATGGGATATAACATGTCACTTGAAATCCACTTTATGGACTCACATTTAGACATTTTTTTCCAGCGAACTGTGCGGCAGTTAGTGACGAACATGGTGTAAAGTTTCACCAAGATATTTCAACCATGGAAAAATGGTACCAGGACAAATGGAACACAAGAATGCTTGCAGACTATTGCTGGACATTGACAAGAGATGATTCTTCAGTCAAGCAAAAAGGCAGAGAACAAGTACGGATTAGAGTTTTAAACATACTGACAAATATTGTACGTTATAGTAAAATAATCAAATATTACATGTCTCGTATCTTTAAAACTATAGCTAATAAGCATTTTTTCAAAGTGATATTTGGATTCTGGATATGAAAATACATACGAATTAACGAATCTCATTTAAGAAGCATGCAATTTTTCAAAAATTGTTGACCAGATATCATATATAACCTTAAATCAAGGCGAAGCTTCCATTGAGGAAAGCAAATTATCACCAAGAGTTTCAAGTTGACCAGAAGATGCATAAAAAAACCATACCACGGCCGGGATTTGAACCCGCGGTCAGAGAGTCTCAAAACTCCAGACCGTCGCGTTAGCCACTGGACGATTTCGTGAGTCAGAAAATGCATTCCCCAGTTACTGCACGGAATGAAACAAATTTTGCCAATGGCCAAAATGTTTCATGCATTTCACGGGCCATTAAAGAATGATGTCATTCATAAATATTTTATTTAAATTAAGAGAAAGCACAAAACAAGTATGGGTCATTTAGCACCAATGAGATGGGAGACATTCAGACTCGATCCAGGAAAGGGGAAAAGAAATCCATTTTGTTGGATCAAATCCCTCACCAGCATGAAGTTACATTTAATGGAATAACGTCAAATTTTACTATACCAGTTCTATATTAATTGTACCTACACATTTCACCAATAATTTTAATTATCTTCCAAATAGGATACTAGAATTTTAGAATTTCGAAGTCTATCAAAGAACTCTTCATTTCAATTTATTACTCGGAAACGATATCAGGGAAAAACCTGTGTTATTAGGCCATTATTAAGGCGTTCTTGAGTAATAAACGAAATTTTTGAAGGAAGAAAAGAACAGTTTAATTGAGAATGTTCTAAAAAGATGAAGGTTTGTCCTGGTTAAACTTGAAACTACCATTAAAACGCGATTTATTAATATTTTTCAGGTTTTCTTTCGTAATTTACATGCTATTTAAAATTCTTTACAATACTATATGACCACTGACATCTCAGCACTGACCACTGACATCTCAGCACTGACCACTGACATCTCAGCACTGACCACTGACATCTCAACACTTTGACCACTGACATCTCAGCACTGACCACTGACATCTCAACACTGACCACTGACATCTCAGCACTGACCACTGACATCTCAGCACTGACCACTGACATCTCAGCACTGACCACTGACATCTCAGCACTGACCACTGACATCTCAGCACTGACCACTGACATCTCAGCACTGACCACTGACATCTCAACACTGACCACTGACATCTCAGCACTGACCACTGACACCTCAGCACTGACCACTGACATCTCAGCACTGACTACTGACATCTCAGCACTGACCACTGACATCTCAGCACTGACCACTGACATCTCAGCACTGACCACTGACATCTCAGCACTGACCACTGACATCTCAGCACTGACCACTGACATCTCAGCACTGACCACTGACATCTCAGCAATGATCACTGACATCTCAGCACTGACCACTGACATCTCAGCACTGACCACTGACATCTCAGCACTGACCACTGACATCTCAGCACTGACCACTGACATCTCAGCACTGACCACTGACATCTCAGCACTGACCACTGACATCTCAGTACTGACCACTGACATCTCAGCAATGATCACTGACATCTCAGCACTGACCACTGACATCTCAGCACTGACCACTGACATCTCAGCACTGACCACTGACATCTCAGCACTGACCACTGACATCTCAGCACTGACCACTGACATCTCAGCACTGACCACTGACATCTCAGCACTGACCACTGACACCTCAGCACTGACCACTGACATCTCAGCACTGACTACTGACATCTCAGCACTGACCACTGACATCTCAGCACTGACCACTGACATCTCAGCACTGACCACTGATATCTCAGCAATGATCACTGACATCTCAGCACTGACCACTGACATCTCAGCACTCTGACCACTGACATCTCAGCACTCTGACCACTGACACCTCAGCACTCTGACCACTGACATCTCAGCACTCTGACCACTGATACCTCAGCACTCTGACCACTGACATCTCAGCACTCTGACCACTGACATCTCAGCACTCTGACCACTGACATCTCAGCACTGACCACTGACATCTCAGCACTGACCACTGACATCTCAGCACTCTGACCACTGACATCTCACCACTGACCACTGACATCTCAGCACTCTGACCACTGACATCTCAGCACTCTGACCACTGACATCTTAGCACTCTGACCACTGACATCTCAGCACTCTGACCACTGTCATCTCAGCACTCTGCCCACTGACATCTCAGCACTCTGACCACTGACATCTCACCACTGACCACTGACATCTCAGCACTCTGACCACTGACATCTCAGCACTCTGACCACTGACATCTTAGCACTCTGACCACTGACATCTCAGCACTCTGACCACTGTCATCTCAGCACTCTGCCCACTGACATCTCAGCACTCTGACCACTGACATCTCAGCACTCTGACCACTGTCATCTCAGCACTCTGCCCACTGACATCTCAGCACTCTGACCACTGACATCTCAGCACTGACCACTGACATCTCAGCACTGACCACTGACATCTCACCACTGACCACTGACATCTCAGCACTCTGACCACTGACATCTCAGCACTCTGACCACTGACATCTCACCACTGACCACTGACATCTCAGCACTCTGACCACTGACATCTCAGCACTCTGCCCACTGACATCTCAGCACTCTGACCACTGATATCTCAGCACTCTGACCACTGACATCTCAGCACTCTGACCACTGACATCTCAGCACTCTGACCACTGATATCTCAGCACTCTGACCACTGACATCTCAGCACTCTGACCACTGATATCTCAGTACTCTGACCACTGATATCTCAGCACTCTGACCACTGATATCTCAGCACTCTGACCACTGACATCTCAGCACTCTGACCACTGACATCTCAGCACTCTGACCACTGACATCTCAGCACTCTGACCACTGACATCTCAGCACTCTGACCACTGATATCTCAGCACTCTGACCACTGATATCTCAGCACTCTGACCACTGACATCTCAGCACTCTGACCACTGACATCTCAGCACTCTGACCACTGATATCTCAGCACTCTGACCACTGACATCTCAGCACTCTGACCACTGACATCTCAGCACTCTGACCACTGACATCTCAGCACTCTGACCACTGATATCTCAGCACTCTGACCACTGATATCTCAGCACTCTGACCACTGACATCTCAGCACTCTGACCACTGACATCTCAGCACTCTGACCACTGACATCTCAGCACTCTGACCACTGACATCTCAGCACGTTGACCACTGACATCTCAGCACTCTGACCACTGACATCTCAGCACTCTGACCACTGACATCTCAGCACTCTGACCACTGACATCTCAGCACGTTGACCACTGACATCTCAGCACGTTGACCACTGACATCTCAGCACTCTGACCACTGACATCTCAGCACTCTGACCACTGACATCTCAGCACTCTGACCACTGATATCTCAGCACTCTGACCACTGATATCTCAGCACTCTGACCACTGACATCTCAGCACTCTGACCACTGACATCTCAGCACGTTGACCACTGACATCTCAGCACTCTGACCACTGACATCTCAGCACTCTGACCACTGACATCTCAGCACTCTGACCACTGATATCTCAGCACTCTGACCACTGATATCTCAGCACTCTGACCACTGACATCTCAGCACTCTGACCACTGACATCTCAGCACTCTGACCACTGATATCTCAGCACTCTGACCACTGACATCTCAGCACTCTGACCACTGACATCTCAGCACTCTGACCACTGACATCTCAGCACTCTGACCACTGATATCTCAGCACTCTGACCACTGATATCTCAGCACTCTGACCACTGACATCTCAGCACTCTGACCACTGACATCTCAGCACTCTGACCACTGACATCTCAGCACTCTGACCACTGACATCTCAGCACGTTGACCACTGACATCTCAGCACTCTGACCACTGACATCTCAGCACTCTGACCACTGACATCTCAGCACTCTCACCACTGACATCTCAGCACGTTGACCACTGACATCTCAGCACGTTGACCACTAACATCTCAGCACTCTGACCACTGACATCTCAGCACTCTGACCACTGACATCTCAGCACTCTGACCACTGATATCTCAGCACTCTGACCACTGATATCTCACCACTCTGACCACTGACATCTCAGCACTCTGACCACTGACATCTCAGCACGTTGACCACTGACATCTCAGCACTCTGACCACTGACATCTCAGCACTCTGACCACTGACATCTCAGCACTCTGACCACTGACATCTCAGCACTCTGACCACTGATATCTCAGCACTCTGACCACTGATATCTCAGCACTCTGACCACTGACATCTCAGCACTCTGACCACTGACATCTCAGCACTCTGACCACTGACATCTCAGCACTCTGACCACTGACATCTCAGCACGTTGACCACTGACATCTCAGCACTCTGACCACTGACATCTCAGCACTCTGACCACTGACATCTCAGCACTCTGAACACTGACATCTCAGCACGTTGACCACTGACATCTCAGCACGTTGACCACTGACATCTCAGCACTCTGACCACTGACATCTCAGCACTCTGACCACTGACATCTCAGCACTCTGACCACTGATATCTCAGCACTCTGACCACTGATATCTCAGCACTCTGACCACTGACATCTCAGCACTCTGACCACTGATATCTCAGCACTCTGACCACTGATATCTCAGCACTCTGACCACTGACATCTCAGCACTCTGACCACTGACATCTCAGCACTCTGACCACTGACATCTCAGCACTCTGACCACTGACATCTCAGCACTCTGACCACTGACATCTCAGCACTCTGCCCACTGACATCTCAGCACGTTGACCAATGATATTTCACAGTTCTAACAACTGACACCTCGCCACTATGACCACTCATACCACACCAGTCTGACCACTGACACCTCGCCACTCTGACCACTCATACCACACCAGTCTGACCACTGACACCTCGCCACTCTGACCACTCATACCACACCAGTCTGACCACTGACACCTCGCCACTATGACCACTCATACCACACCAGTCTGACCACTGACACCTCGCCACTCTGACCACTCATACCACACCAGTCTGACCACTGACACCTCGCCACTATGACCACTCATACCACACCAGTCTGACCACTGACACCTCGCCACTATGACCACTCATACCACACCAGTCTGACCACTGACACCTCGCCACTCTGACCACTCATACCACACCAGTCTGACCACTGACACCTCGCCACTCTGACCACTCATACCACACCAGTCTGACCACTGACACCTCGCCACTCTGACCACTCATACCACACCAGTCTGACCACTGACACCTCGCCACTATGACCACTCATACCACACCAGTCTGACCACTGACACCTCGCCACTATGACCACTCATACCACACCAGTCCGACCACTGACACCTCGCCACTCTGACCACTCATACCACACCAGTCTGACCACTGACACCTCGCCACAATGACCACTCATACCACACCAGTCTGACCACTGACACCTCGCCACTCTGACCACTCATACCACACCAGTCTGACCACTGACACCTCGCCACTATGACCACTCATACCACACCAGTCTGACCACTGACACCTCGCCACTATGACCACTCATACCACACCAGTCCGACCACTGACACCTCGCCACTATGACCACTCATACCACACCAGTCTGACCACTGACACCTCGCCACTATGACCACTCATACCACACCAGTCCGACCACTGACACCTCGCCACTATGACCACTCATACCACACCAGTCTGACCACTGACACCTCGCCACTATGACCACTCATACCACACCAGTCTGACCACTGACACCTCGCCACTATGACCACTCATACCACACCAGTCTGATCACTGACACCTCGCCACTATGACCACTCATACCACACCAGTCTGACCACTGACACCTCGCCACTATGACCACTCATACCACACCAGTCTGACCACTGACACCTCGCCACTATGACCACTCATACCACACCAGTCTGACCACTGACACCTCGCCACTATGACCACTCATACCACACCAGTCCGACCACTGACACCTCGCCACTATGACCACTCATACCACACCAGTCTGACCACTGACACCTCGCCACTATGACCACTCATACCACACCAGTCTGACCACTGACACCTCGCCACTATGACCACTCATACCACACCAGTCCGACCACTGACACCTCGCCACTATGACCACTCATACCACACCAGTCTGACCACTGACACCTCGCCACTATGACCACTCATACCACACCAGTCTGACCACTGACACCTCGCCACTATGACCACTCATACCACACCAGTCTGACCACTGACACCTCGCCACTCTGACCACTCATACCACACCAGTCTGACCACTGACACCTCGCCACTATGACCACTCATACCACACCAGTCTGACCACTGACACCTCGCCACTATGACCACTCATACCACACCAGTCTGACCACTGACACCTCGCCACTCTGACCACTCATACCACACCAGTCTGACCACTGACACCTCGCCACTCTGACCACTCATACCACACCAGTCTGACCACTGACACCTCGCCACTATGACCACTCATACCACACCAGTCTGACCACTGACACCTCGCCACTATGACCACTCATACCACACCAGTCTGACCACTGACACCTCGCCACTATGACCACTCATACCACACCAGTCTGACCACTGACACCTCGCCACTATGACCACTCATACCACACCAGTCTGACCACTGACACCTCGCCAGTATGACCACTCATACCACACCAGTCTGACCACTGACACCTCGCCACTCTGACCACTCATACCACACCAGTCTGACCACTGACACCTCGCCACTATGACCACTCATACCACACCAGTCTGACCACTGACACCTCGCCACTATGACCACTCATACCACACCAGTCTGACCACTGACACCTCGCCACTATGACCACTCATACCACACCAGTCTGACCACTGACACCTCGCCACTATGACCACTCATACCACACCAGTCTGACCACTGACACCTCGCCACTATGACCACTCATACCACACCAGTCTGACCACTGACACCTCGCCACTATGACCACTCATACCACACCAGTCCGACCACTGACACCTCGCCACTATGACCACTCATACCACACCAGTCTGACCACTGACACCTCGCCACTATGACCACTCATACCACACCAGTCTGACCACTGACACCTCGCCACTATGACCACTCATACCACACCAGTCTGACCACTGACACCTCGCCACTATGACCACTCATACCACACCAGTCTGACCACTGACACCTCGCCACTATGACCACTCATACCACACCAGTCCGACCACTGACACCTCGCCACTATGACCACTCATACCACACCAGTCTGACCACTGACACCTCGCCACTATGACCACTCATACCACACCAGTCTGACCACTGACACCTCGCCACTATGACCACTCATACCACACCAGTCTGACCACTGACACCTCGCCACTATGACCACTCATACCACACCAGTCTGACCACTGACACCTCGCCACTATGACCACTCATACCACACCAGTCTGACCACTGACACCTCGCCACTATGACCACTCATACCACACCAGTCTGACCACTGACACCTCGCCACTATGACCACTCATACCACACCAGTCTGACCACTGACACCTCGCCACTATGACCACTCATACCACACCAGTCTGACCACTGACACCTCGCCACTCTGACCACTGATAATACACTACTCTGACAACTGACCACTGACACCTCGCCACTCTGACCACTGATAATACACTACTCTGACAACTGACCACTGACAGTACTAGTCAGTATTATGTCTAAAAAGTCTACTCCATTTATTTCTTCTTTTTCTATTTCGTCTTCATCTACGTTTTCTACATATTATCTTTATTGCTGTTAGTTTCAAATATTTATATTTTTAATCATTTTAAGATTCATTGTACTATAATAATCATAATAATAATCATAACATAATAATAATAATAATAATAATAATAATAATAATAATAATAATAATAATAATAATAATAATAATAATAATAATAATAATAATAATAATAGTAATAATAATAATAATAATAATAATAATAATAATAATAATAATAATAATAATAGTAATAATAATAATAATAATAATAATAATAGTAATAATAATAATAATAATAATAATAATAATAGTAATAATAATAATAATAATAATAATAATAGTAATAATAATAATAATAATAATAATAATAATAATAATAATAATAATAATAATAATAATAATAATAATAATTGTAATAATAATAATAATAATAATAATAATAATAATTGTAATAATAATAATAATAATAATAATAATAATAATAATAATAATAATAATAATAATAATAATAATAGTAATAATAATAATAATAATAATAATAATAATAATAATAATAATAATAATAATAATAATAATAATAATAATAATAATTGTAATAATAATAATAATAATAATAATAATTTTAATAATAATAATAATAATAATAATAATAATAATAATAATAATAATAATAATAATAATAATAATAATAATAATAATAATAATAATAATAATAATAATAATAATAATAATAATAATAATAATAGATGTAGTGTAAATACCTCCTGAGTTTTGGAAAATGTTTATTACAGTTTAATCAGAGTATATTACAAGTTGCTATCAGTATTTGTTTGTACATATCTAGTGTATTTGACTTTCACCTTAACATCTGGGTTCGTCTATAAACTATATATTCGGTCTAAAGAATCAGTTGGATTGATTACTTTTTCATTTGGTAATTTCTGTGATTTTGTTGTAGCCATGACCACTTTTTTTATTTAAAAATTTTCATGAAATATTCTAGTTTGATTATCTAATAATTTTAGCATCAACTGCTTTATTGTTTTGATTCAGTTGTTGTACACATATTGGTTACGTTATCAAAGTAGCAATTTATTAATTTCTCATTATTTGAACATTTATTAGTTAACTGAGCTGTTAATTGATCTTTGAACTTGGTTTGTGATTCTTAACTGAGAGATACTAGGTGTTAATTATATTTTATAGTCACCTCATGTACTTCACAGATAGAAGCAGCTATTAACAATAAAATTTCTACATGATCAGCTGCGTCAGACGTCATCAGATACAACAATTATTGTACTGAGTCACCATCCAGCTTTCCTCGCTGCCTTCCTGGAGTGGTCCCTCAAGGGTCTTCTTCCGATATGGTCTACTAGGCTTTTGATCGTCACTCGCTGTTTACTTCCCGAGGTGCAGGAGCTCCACACACCTCTCTCCAAGCTGAATGCTATGTTGGTTATTATCAGCGAAGACAAAGCAAATATCAGGTGATGGGAAATTTTGAACTTCTATGGATGTGAAACTAAATAAAAAAATTGTCTTAAAAATATGTTTCTTAATGAACATACTGTAGGTAGTAATATCGGTCAGTCATACACACAAATGATAAACAAAAACACATTCACGATCATACATTGCAAACTAACTGGATAATATTTCGTTATAGGTCTAGTGTGTATATACACCTGCCATACAGTCATGGATCAACCCAGGCACTGAAGATTGCATCCTGGACGCCTTGTCGAGGCCTCGTTCTCACATCCCATCTTCCACTTTTCCCTGACAAGTTCTCCAAGTGAGTTTTAGAAAGAAAATTAATGGATGTAGTTTCCTAGTATATATTTCGATAGATAAATTATATAATTTTCGCTCAGACCAGCATAGTTTTAGATTTCTAGGAGTTCGTTTCATGTCACTAAAAACAGAAAGGAAATAAACTTCGAAAATGAAACACATTTATTAGAGACCTGAGTTGTAATTAATCATATTCTTATATTCCTAAACCAAACCGTTAGGACTGGTATTTGATTCCCTCTCAATCTTAATTTCAAAGTATTTTTTGGCTTTAATTATTCCTCCTTTGTCTACTCTCATAAATTGAATATACTTTTCAATAAGGTTACCCCTCACCTCTTTTAATTTACCTGGAACTACCTTCTCTTTCCACCCAAGAGAAATTTGAATCTGTTTATCATTCATCACTGATCTTAATTCTCTATACGGATTATAAGCAGCATGGCCAGCCTGTACAATTCTTTAGAAAATGTTATATAAACAACGTCCACCATCTTCTACCCGGTCTCCTTCACAATAGTCACAAGTCTAGTTACCCTCGCTCCCATAATGGACACTTTTCAAATTTTATCTTAGTCCTTAATAATGCTAGCATTATTAAGGTAATTCCATGAGATATTATAAGTACGTGATTTGTTATCACATTCTCCAAACTCTACATATACTTCAAGATTATCCGTCAGAAAATCCTTCTTTACCAAAATCAGGTACAGCAGAGTATTTCCAAAATACGTTTGTGACACAAATTGTTTTAATTGTCGGCACACTCTACATTACGTATCGAATCGCTCCAGTTGATGTGGCATAAGTTAAATCTCCCACTAATACATATTTTCGGTTCTAGATACCTGAGCATCTACATTCTGTGTCTCTCCATTCTATCTACATGATGTGTCTAACGCAACATTTGAAAACTTCCCAAATTTGCATATCAACTCTGCCCTTTCCTGTTGACTCTGTAAGTTTAGGATAATTTATATCCCCCTAAGCGGAAATTAATAGGCATATTCCTAATTTTCAAACTTAAATAGGTTTCACTTATTGCAGTATGTTTTATACCCATGCAATTAGCCTCATTTCATGTACAGTATTATTATAATAATCAAAGAAAGCGCTAAACCGACAAGGATCATACAGATTTTATTTACAGTGATTTATTTCTTTCACTCTAATTATTTGCTTTTCTCCACTTTGTTGTTGTTTTTGTAGAAAGGTTTTCCTGTATTCATGAAGAACTATTGTCTGACCTAACTGTTTCTCCATTATTTAACTAACATATCTAGCTACTTTTTGCTCTCTCCGCTCCTAATGCTGCAACGCATCATCTCTCACATGCCTCGTTTCCTCTCTCTTATAAAAATTTATAGTTTTAGACAATATAGCAATGATTCCTTAAACAGAGATGACCGATGCTCTCACCACTGCACCAGAGAGATGCACCTCATACACTGCGTACATATCATATTTACCACAGAAGCTGTACCAACTATCAAAGAATGGAATTCAAAATTCGTAGCAGTACTTGTCAAGCCAGAAATTCAACACAATTGCCGTATCTATTCATTAACTGCCTTCTCTTCTATGCAAAAATTCTACACATGATTGGGATCCCTTCCATAGACGTAGTTAGATCGATAACTGGCTCGTAATTGACCAGCAACTCTTCATGCTTGCGTTTTCAAGCATCATTACCTCCATCACTATAGAGATAATGACTTGATGTTATTTAACTTGTTAACTATATCTCCCACACCTGCCCAGTATATATATACAATTTAAAAAAACCACATAACATGAATGTCATTTTCCTTACATCCTGAGGCTCTTGTCCTACCTGCCTACTTGTCCAAAACTACACAATCGTCTTCAATTTTAATTTTTTTTGTAAACCGGTTTCCATTAGTTACATTTACATATTTCCTTGTGTTTCTGCCAACTACCTCCCATTCCTTATTGCATTACCATCTTTCTTATCTTTCTCCTCCCTGCGAGCTGGAACTTCATCAGTTACAGCCGGAACAAGAAGCTGCATTTGCAGATTGTGGTCTAAGTGAAGACTCCATAGAAACACCATCAATTTTCATATATATATAATATCGTTATCTGTTATACAATAATAGAGTTACGTGTGCAGGGCAGTTATAAAGCCATATTTTATCATGAAATATCGGAAAATAATTTGTCAAAATTATACCAGACACTTAAGCAACACATGGGAATCTTCATTGAAGAAACGTTTCGCCACACAGTGGCTTCATCAGTCCAATACAAAGTAGAAGTGGGTAAGGAGAGTAGAAGTTTGAGGTAATCAGTCCCTCAACCTGGAATCGATGTGTTCAGTCCATCACTCTTGTAGGACTGAACACATCGATTCCAGGTTGAGGGACTGATTACCCCAAACTTCTACTCTCCTTACCCACTTCTACTTTGTATTGGACTGATGAAGTCACTGTGTGGCGAAACGTTTCTTCAATAAAGATTCCCATGTGTTGCATAAGTGTCTCAATTCTTCAACTTGTCGGTTTTCAAAACCATTCATCACACAAAATTATACCAAGAATGTTTTTCACTGTGGCAGCATTAGCTTATATATATGCACAATTATGAAACACGAATAGAAAGCCTTATCAAGAATAAATTTTATGGTATTGGGATTTGTTAATTGTGCCAGCTACAATATGAGTCAGAAACAACTAATCTGTACAATTATTATTATTATAATCAAGGGGGAAGCGCTAAACCCGGAGGATTATACAGCGCCTGGGGGGGATGTGGATGGCATTCAGGCTTAATTCGGGGAACTGGAGCACAGATCCAATTCCCTAAATCAAGAGCCCCTCACCAACATCAAGGAACCTTCCTTGAGGGGTAATCTGTACAAGATTTCATCGTAGGGGAGGTAATCATAGGTCGTTTAAGTGCAAATATTACGTAATTGATTATAAAAAATACGTCTATAGCGGTGATAAAAATAAGAAAAATAAGTATTGACAAGATTTTGTAAAATATTTTGAAAGTAGAATTAGTTAATAGCTCTCGTGAAGAAAGGATTGGAAAATATTAGGAATTTCGTGCACTCCTACTTGATACAGGTTTTTGAGCAAGACTCGAGGAAACGAAAGAATGGTAGTGTAAAAATAAATTAGGACAGGAGTAAATTTTGTGATTATCTCAAAATATGTCTACGTCTCAAACTTAATTAATGTAGTTTGGGTACCTTTCTTTTCAGAAGAGTTTCCTACTGACTTCTGGCAACCATCCAGCTGCGGTGTTACCCAGCGTCTCTTGTTAGTGTAAAACACCTGTTGTTCTGAAAGGCTATTCCTGCAAGCGTGAGTGAAAGGTGGTTTTACTAAATTCTTCACTTCAGTTTATGATTACTGCTGAAATTCATGATGGATGTTACACCTAGTAAGCATGCAATTTATGTAGCTCTTAGAAAAGATGTTGATTTGAGTATCAGACAGATTGCCGAGAATTTGAGCCTACCAAAGTCAACTGTTGGTCGGATTTTGAAGAGATATGACGACTCTAGTGATTGTGGATGACACGATGACAAGGTTATCGTAAGAAATAGTGTAAAGGATCCCAAGAAAACCAGCAAAGATCTACAGAGAAATTTGACTTCAGCTGGTATAGAGGTTGACTCTTCAACTGTTCGACGAAGGCTCCTTGAAACTGGCAACACTGCTAACTTCACACACAACCCAGAATACTGTATTGGTAAAGAAGCTGAAACTATGGCTCCCCAAGACAAACGGAATAAAAAAATAAGTGTGAGGTGACACGAAAGAATCACAGAGGCATCATAGCTTTCATGGAAACAAAGCTAATGGAGACGATAACAGATGTGATCTTTCCAACTTTATATGAGATGCTGAGGAAAGATAGAGGGAACAGAGGGAGAGGAAGAGTTGCACTGCTTATCAAAAACCAGTTGAGTGTTGAGGAGTTGAAAGGAATGAACAGAAGGGAAGTAAGGGACTACATAGTAGTAAAGCTTCAGACTGGGGATCCCAAAGTGGTGTTTGCAGTGATGTACAATACGCCACAGAACAGCAGGAGGCCAAAGCACGAGCACAGTTAGGGCAACAGAAAACTGTTGAACACACTAGCTGAGGTGAACAGAATGGCCCAAATGGGTAAGGTAAAGGATTGTGGTCACTGATGACGGTGACTATGTATGACGACAGGGACTCTTCCTCAATAGTAGAGTACGCCCTATGATAGGCCTCGTGTTTGGCCGAGCAGTACGCCACAGTCTGTTGTTCTCCCTCACCATATGCTTGTAGTAACACTGCCCTAACACCCACTGCACAAGCATCAACCTGTAATACAAAGGGTTTTGAAAAATCGGGAGACAAACGATTGGTTACAGTGCATAAGTGACGTTTAACAATGTTAAATGAGTCTTGACAATTTAGGGTCCAGCAAAATTTATTCTTGTGACTGGTAATTGAGATTAGGGGGGAGGGGGGCTACCACATCTGCAAAGTTTTTGCAAAAACGTTTATAGAAATATATCATTGACAAGAACCTTTGCAGAGACTTCTTATTCTGACGAACGGGACAATTTTTAATAGCCAAAACGTTGGCAAATTTAGGTGCTACTTTACCACTATCTACTTCATAACTTACGAAAACGGGACGCATGTTGATCTCACGTATCACTGAATACAACTATATCGTCCAAGTAAGCTACTGTACCTTAAAGTCTTTTAATAACCTGATTGATAATTTTTTGGAATGTGTCAGGTGAGCTCTGTATTAAGAATGGGGTCACAGTATTTGGAATCACGAAGGCAGAAATCTCCTTCTCTTTATCTGTTAAGGTACATGAAAGTTTGGAAACGAAAGGGGCCTTACCCCCAAAATCCGCTATTTCGTCCAGACGTGGAAGAGGGTAAGCATCATTCACCTCATTCACCTTAGAGTAGTCGGCACGCATCCAAAAACCTCCATTGAACTTCTTAACAAGGATGCATGGTGATGCCCCCGTTCTGGACGATTACTCCACCACTCAATATTCTAACAGAAACACAACTTCCTGCTGAAGTAGCCTCTGTTTTTCAGGATTAGCTCTGTAGGGAGAGAGTTTAGTAGGCTTAGCAGTTCCTACGTTCACATGATAACCCAGGTTGCACTTTTACGGAACACTGGAAAATATGTCAGGATAGGTTTGCAGAAGGGTATTTAGTGTTTCTATTTGGTCTTCTGCAATCCCCGACATTATGGGGCGAGGATCCTGAAGGATGGTTGAGTGAGGGAGCCTGACTTGAAACTACGGAATTGTATACCAGGAATCAGGAGGACCTTAGGTGGTTTAAAGAATAATTTAATTTGATTAATGTGGTAAACTTTACCCTCACTGGGGTTTTTTAAGAGATACTACAACATAGTTTAAATAAGAATTTTTCTTTATTACCTTCATTGGTCTCTTAAACCTTGTTTCAAGGTGTGACCAGGCACAGTTTCCTGGACCAGCACCTTCTCTCCTGGGTTAATGGAGCGATATTTAACATTCTTACCACGCCTCTGTTTCATGTAGTTTTGCAGTTTAAATTAACATAATGTTAACAGGATTGACATACATGTTATAACTTAATTTATTAAAAAAATGACAGTTCGTTAAAAAGGAAAAAAAAGAAAAAAATTGCAATACAAAGTTAACTTTCTGTTACAGGTTTTCCCACGGACCAAATTTGTTGGTGGCGGCTGAGGTGAATCCAGCCAATAAAATCATCACTATTGATGATCCTTCAGCTCCTGGAGGACACAGAACAATGTTCCGAGGTCCGGTGCCACTCCTGATGGGATACCTATCTAAAGCACTTAATTTCACGTAAGTAATATATTAAGAACATCCTCGGCTCATACTGAGGAACTAATGTACCGAAGGACCAGGACACATTGACTTCAATGAGTAATCCTTGTTGTTAGGCTATAACAGCAAAGTCGTGTGCGTCAAGCGTAAGTAATGCTAAGAACAAAGCTCTAATATTTGTCTCCCAGGTGGAGGTCATTTCATAAATGTTTTTAGAGTTAATAGAAACATTACCTAATCACCTGGCAGTCTCCTCATGATCTCAGGTGGGTTGTAAAAGCTGTAACGAGTCTGAGGGTCATTGTTCAGTATTGCATCACACCTGTAAGAGCAGGGAACACGGAGTACTGTACTGAATCATGATATACCAAGACCTACGTAACGCCAAGTGTTGCTACATAATGATTCAAATCAGTACTCCACCCCGGACACAGGCAAAAACAATAACCTTTCTTTATCATAACAACAGGTAAGGGGAAGACTGAACTGACGACTCAGTTATGTTCAGACTTAATTGTTTATCAACCTTCTGGACGAACTCTGTCCTGCGGTGGACAGGTAGAGAAGAGTTTCCTCTTTACCAGATTATTGATGAGCAAGTATTTTATGGATGACTGTAGAGGTTAAGCCTGGAGTGTCTGTAAATTATAAAAATCTGGTAATTGATACCGACAATGAAGTTTTAAAAAAACCGTTAGCGAGCACTAGAACATATTTATTAAAACACTTTTTGGTTCTGGGTTCTAGTTAGAAGTTACCAGTATCTTACGGCTGAAAAGTTTTCTCATATTTCCTAGTGTTTGCTCGACTGTAAAAATTACAAAAATAAGTAATACTCTTTTGTACTTGCTGCTTCAGCTTTTCTTCAATGGAACACTTTGTGCCATCACTTCACTTAAATTTTACTGGATATCTGGTTCAGATGCGTTATTGATTACAAAAATAACACAAGTCAGACTATAACGCTACGGCCTTGTGGCGCAACGGATAACGCGTCTGACTACGGATCAGAAGATTCCAGGTTCGAATCCTGGCAAGGTCAAGTAGGATTTATTATGTGACAGTTTAAACACTGAAGATGAGGCACCTTCACAAGTCTCATCAGAGTCGGCCGACTCTCTATTAAGGAACAAAAAAAAACGAATTTTATGACTCACGAAATCGTAATGACACGATTGTAAACAACATTCCACATTTCTTCTGAAATATCTCATGAGAATTGTAATAAGATATTGCTTCTGTTTTCCATTTACGCCAGTAAGGTAATCAACCTTCCCTCAAACCTTCATAAGGGCTCTTCCATGCAATTAATAATTAATTAAACTTATCTGGAAGTAAGACAACAATTTCGCCACTTTACATTAAAGTTTCTGAATTTTAACATGAAAAACTCTTGTATGTCTCCATAAAAAAAATAATATTTTGGATACCTTGTCAGATGTCTCAAGCTTAAACCTCAAGTCCAGGAAGAATAGGAAAAACTATAAATAAGAAATCATTAATAATAGACAGAGGACCTCTGGCCTATCATCTACAAAGCTTTAAGAGCAAGAACCTATGTGAAATTTTAGAAAATTTCTTCAGAGCAGACAAAAAAGTAAATTACAATGCCAGTCCATAGGCATAAGGGAGCGAATCTTCTTTGGAATGGACATAAGTATAGAGTGATGGGGTTCAATCTCCTGTTGTAGCTATAATGACACTTTGTAATAAAAATGGCTTTACTATCAGAAGTGGAAAGATGTGGTTAATCAGCTCCATGATTAATAGAGTTCCATGGTCGAACAGCATTTTGCGAGAAATTCCCACTCATGGGAAAATAGATAAGAGGGCTTCAGGTACCTCTACAACAGTAATGTACCTCAGGGGAATCGTGTTGGTGAAAATTTGAATCATAATCATGTTCAGAAATGCAATTATTTCTACCATATGAATAAGTGAAAATTAGGCCAACATTATAAACAGGCATCCTCTTAAATGGCACGGTGAAAATTGGCGTCTTTATTTTGGCACTACGAGAAATTGGCACCTGTCGAACCTCTAACGACCTGCAATACTTGAAATAAATAGTTTAAAAACGGACTAATTGATAAATAATTCACCGGTGCAACACTTGGATATCTTTATTTTGGAAACGTTTGTCATGCCAATGGCTTATTCAGTTCATTGTTTATGCCTGTATTCCTGCTGCAGTATTCCTCCTTCTTGATGCTCTTATGAAGGAATAAACAGCGACATAAGCAAATTTGCCGATGACACCAATTTGTGTCGGTGGATTAATTGTGACAAGGACACTAAATCGCTTCAATAAGATCTGAATGGACTGATGCAGTGGTCTGGAAAATGCCAGATACAGTTTAATTTAGTGAAATGCAAAGTTTAAGCTATGAAAATGAAAATAACCATGATGCTTATTAATTAAATAATACAGATCTTACTCTGAATGCGAAAAAGGTTTATGAGTTCCGTTTAGCAGTAATCTAAAACCCAAAACAACAGTATTTAGGTGTTTGCAATAAAGCGAATTGTATTCTTGGCTTTATATCAAGAAGTAAAATGATCAGGAGTCCTTATGTCATTCTTCAACTTTATGTACCGTTGGTTAAGCCTCATTTAGATTATGTTGCAATAGTTTAGGTTACCATATTACAGAATGAACATAAATGAGATGGAAAACGTACAGTGGTGGATGACAACGTTGATCCTGTGTATCAAAAATCTTCCCATTGAAAATAGATTGACGGCTCTGAATCAACACTCTCGAGAAGACATAAAATTAGGGGGATATGATTGAAGTGTATAAATGGAAATCAGGAATAGATAAAGAGGATTTAAATAATTTATTACATATATCTAACCAAAACAGGTTAGACAAATGCATCAGTGGGTCTTGGTGGGTGTGAGTTTGACCTGCTGTAGTGCCCCTTCTTTGTTATGTTACTTAGACATCAACTGTTCAGTTGAAGACGAGAATTTTAACGGGTTAAATTACAGCTCTTGAACCTTTGTTTATTGAGGAGAGTTGTTTTTAACATACATTTAAAGTAAACGAATATAGTATATGTATGCATCTTAGCAGGTACACTGTCGTGCGACCACCAGACGGGGAATCTGGTGTTATGCTTGCTAATGGGTCGTGGTCTGGCATGGTAGGAATGGTGATGAAGGAGGTGAGTGTAGTTGTGTATTCTGTTAAGTCAAACATGTACCACTGTCACAAAGCTTTAATGTAAATTCTTAAAATAATTACCATGTTTGCTTTAGAATCATTAAAAAAAAATCGCTCTTTTGGGTAGGGACATGGCAGTAATCGGTTTCCAAAATGTAAACTGTTAATTTTCATTTGTTGTCTGCTAAACTGACGATACGAAATCTTTTATTATAATTATTTATGATATATTTTTTAATTTCTCCAGGTTTTGAACATGTTCAAACCAGTGAAATACAAGGATTTTTGCTAATTATATTGGAGGATGGCTTTACCGATATGAGTCGAATAATAATTATAGGTTGTAGATGTCGCGGCTGGCCCTTTCATGATAGACAGGTGGCGAGGAGAGGTGGTGGACTTTACTGTACCGATACTGTTTGATTACTGGAGGATCCTGGGTGCTGGAGGAGATCCTGAGGTGAACCCGTGGGGTTTCCTGTTTCCCTTGGCACCGCCGGTGTGGACAGCCATCCTGGCGGCGCTGGTAGTTCTTGCTGTCGCTGTGGTCATCATGTCCTGCTTCTCTCATAAGAGTGACGGCCAGAATAACTTGTTTGATGTCATTTTCGATTACCTGCGAATATTATTACAGCAAGGTAAATACAGATGGTCGTTGTTGATGTCCATTTTCTTCCTGGAAAGTTTTAGCTCTGGTTCGTATTATTTAAAGTTATATTTGAAGTTTTAAGTTATGTAAGTGGAATTTAAAAAAAAAAAATATATAAACACGAAAATTGCGATAGCCTATAGTGTCCAAGGTGGTCTAAAATAAACGTGCCCTTATTGTCGGAAATATTGAAATAAAGTATCGTACCAAAAAATTCTTCCTGATTTTAGAAATGTATTATGACAAGAATGAGTGAAATCTAATATAGGAAGAGTTGAAAATGACGTCGGTGATCGCCGTGTGGCAATCTGCGTGTGCTTGCCACTTGAGGCAACATGTGTGTGCTTGCCACTTGAGGCAACATGTGTGTGCTTGCCACTTGAGGCAACCTGCGTGTGCTTGCCACTTGAGGCAACCTGCGTGTGCTTGCCACTTGAGGCAACCTGTGTGTGCTTGCCACTTGAGGCAACATGTGTGTGCTTGCCACTTGAGGCAACATGTGTGTGCTTGCCACTTGAGGCAACCTGCGTGTGCTTGCCACTTGAGGCAACCTGTGTGTGCTTGCCACTTGAGGCAACATGTGTGTGCTTGCCACTTGAGGCAACCTGTGTGTGCTTGCCACTTGAGGCAACATGTGTGTGCTTGCCACTTGAGGCAACCTGCGTGTGCTTGCCACTTGAGGCAACCTGTGTGTGCTTGCCACTTGAGGCAACATGTGTGTGCTTGCCACTTGAGGCAACATGTGTGTGCTTACCACTTGAGGCAACCTGCGTGTGCTTGCCACTTGAGGCAACCTGTGTGTGCTTGCCACTTGAGGCAACATGTGTGTGCTTGCCACTTGAGGCAACCTGTGTGTGCTTGCCACATGAGGCAACATGTGTGTGCTTGCCACTTGAGGCAACATGTGTGTGCTTGCCACTTCAGGCAACATGTGTGTGCTTGCCACTTTTATTTATTTATTTTATTTATTTATTATAAATTTGTGCACACATACAGAGGTACAAAAAATACAGATAAGAGCAGTATGCCAAAGCCACTTATACTATGCATAGCATTACGGGCTGGCTTAAAATTAACTTAAGATTAATTAAGCAATGATGAAGTCAGTGATAAAACATTAATGTAAACAGATTACTATAAAGCACAAGTGAGTATTACAAAGACAGGTCATATGAAGGATTCTGTTAGGTAGTGTATTTAAAAAATAATAAAGTTAGATTGGGTTTTAGGTTTAACATTTATGTGATATAATTGTGAGAAACATTTAAGATATACAATTTATAAGGTTCAGTTATTCAGTATTTATTTGGTTTTGGGTGAGTAAGTGATCTTTGAGTAGAGACTTGAATTTATAAACAGGTAGTGTTTCTTTTATATTTACAGGTAATGAATTCCAGATTTTAGGGCCTTTTATGTGCATTGAGTTTTTGCATAGTGTGAGATGAACACGAGGAACATCAAAGAGTGATCTGTGCCTTGTGTTATGGTCATGTGTTCTGTTGAGGTTGGCAAGGAGATGTTTGAGGGGAGGGTTAATATCAGAGTTAAGTGTTCTATGTATGTAATAGGTGCAGTAATAAGTATGGATGTTTTGTATGGTGAGTAGGTTTAGTGTATTGAATATTGGTGGAGTGTGCTGCCTGTAGTGAGAATTTGTTATCATTCTAACTGCAGCCTTTTGTTGGGTAATTAGTGGTCTGAGATGGTTAACTGTTGTTGAGCCCCATGCACAAATTCCATAGGTGAGATAGGGGTAAATAAGAGAGTGATATAGGGCCAGGAGGGCTGACTGTGGAACATAGTACCGTATCTTCGATAGTATGCCTACAGTCTTGGAAATTTTCTTAGAAATTTGTTGTATATGTGTATGAAATTTGAGTCTATTATCAAGGTGGATTCCTAAGAATTTTCCCTCTGTTAGCTTTGTGATAGGTGATCCGTTTATCATTATGTTAAGAGGGACATCTGTAGCTCTGTTACCAAACTGAATGAAGTAGGTTTTGTCAATGTTTAGTGTAAGTTTGTTAGTCCTCATCCAGGTAGATATTTTCTGTAATTCGGTATTTACAGTATTGGCTAGTGTGACTGGGCTCGGGTGAGAGAAGACGTATGTAGTGTCATCTGCAAATAGTGTGGGTTTGAGTAATTGCGAAGCATTTGGAAGGTCATTTATGTATAGGAGAAAGAGAAGAGGGCCAAGGACACTTCCCTGTGGGACACCAACTGTAATTGGTTGCGCAGAAGAGTTTGCCCCATTTGCGTACACATATTGGCTTCTGTTGCTGAGGTATGACTTGAGGTAATTGAGGGAGTGCCCTCTTATACCATAGTGTGACAATTTTACGTGGAGCAAGTCATGGTCAACTGTATCAAAAGCTTTACGTAAGTCAATGAAGATCCCCAGTGGGACTTCTTTTTTCTCTATTGCAGTGTATATATGTTCTAGCATGTGTATAATAGCATCATTAGTATTTTTATTAGGCCTGAATCCAAATTGGCAGGGGTTGAGTATGTTTTGGGAGATAAGGTAGGAGTAGATTCGTTTATGAATTAGTTTTTCAAAGATTTTTGAGAGAGGGTGTAAGTTGGATATTGGCCTATAGTTATTCAACTCTGTTTGGTCTCCTCCTTTGTGGATCGGGGTGACCCTTGCTATTTTGAGTACTGTAGGGAAGGTGGAGGATTCAATGGATTTGTTAAAGAGTGTTGCAATGATTGGAGATAGCACTTGTGACACTTTTTTATATATAAAGGGTGGTAAGGTACTTAAATCTCCTGCCTTGTTTTTTAGTGCATTGATAATAAGGGAGACTTCGTATGGGTTAGTCGGAGCTAGGAACAGTGTGTTCGGGTAGTTGCCGGTGAGGTAGTTATTTGGTGGGGTATCTGAGCTTGGGATTTTATGGGCAAGGTTTTGTCCTATAGTGGAGAAGAAATCATTGAGTCTGTTTGCTGTTTCTGTTGGTGGGAGTTGGGGTTCATCTGATTTTGCTAATTTTATTTCGCTATTTCGTGATATCTTTTTTGTTCCCAGAATTTCAGATAGTGTTTTCCAGGTCTTTTTTATATCACCTCGTAAGTTGGATAATCTGTTCTCATAATACAATTTTTTTGCCCTTCTTATCAGGCTGGTTAGGATTGACGAGTAGCGTTTTGTTTGGTCTCTGGTTATGTGACCCATTCTGTACTGTTTTTCATATTGGTGTTTTGTATTTATGGATTTGAGAATGCTGGGTGTTAGCCAGGGACTGTTCAGTCTCTTTGCTGTCATCTGTTTAGTTTTTTTAGGGCAGTGCTTGTTATAGAGGTATTGGGTCTTTTTTAGAAAATTATTAATACATTCGTCAATATCTGTATAGATTTCTAGCTCAGTGTGCCAATCAATGTTTGCTAATGCTGTTGCGAAGTTATTAATGGCTGCCTCATTGTGAAGTCTGAAGGTGACTTTAGTAGTGTCTTGGGGTAGTTTACCAAGAGTTGTTATGAGGAAAGTAGGGTAGTGGTCTGTGGTATTATCTGTAATTATGCCTGATTTTAAAGGGGATATGGTGTTGGTCCAGATGTGGTCAAGTAGGCAACATGTGTGTGCTTGCCACTTGAGGCAACCTGTGTGTGCTTGCCACATGAGGCAACATGTGTGTGCTTGCCACTTGAGGCAACCTGCGTGTGCTTGCCACTTGAGGCAACATGTGTGTGCTTGCCACTTGAGGCAACATGTGTGTGCTTGCCACATGAGGCAACATGTGTGTGCTTGCCACTTGAGGCAACATGTGTGTGCTTGCCACATGAGGCAACATGTGTGTGCTTGCCACTTGAGGCAACCTGCGTGTGCTTGCCACTTGAGGCAACATGTGTGTGCTTGCCACTTGAGGCAACATGTGTGTGCTTGCCACATGAGGCAACATGTGTGTGCTTGCCACTTGAGGCAACCTGCGTGTGCTTGCCACTTGAGGCAACATGTGTGTGCTTGCCACTTGAGGCAACATGTGTGTGCTTGCCACTTGAGGCAACATGTGTGTGCTTGCCACTTGAGGCAACATGTGTGTGCTTGCCACTTGAGGCAACCTGTGTGTGCTTGCCACTTGAGGCAACCTGTGTGTGCTTGCCACTTGAGGCAACATGTGTGTGCTTGCCACTTGAGGCAACATGTGTGTGCTTGCCACTTGAGGCAACCTGCGTGTGCTTGCCACTTGAGGCAACCTGTGTGTGCTTGCCACTTGAGGCAACATGTGTGTGCTTGCCACTTGAGGCAACCTGTGTGTGCTTGCCACTTGAGGCAACATGTGTGTGCTTGCCACTTGAGGCAACCTGCGTGTGCTTGCCACTTGAGGCAACCTGTGTGTGCTTGCCACTTGAGGCAACATGTGTGTGCTTGCCACTTGAGGCAACATGTGTGTGCTTGCCACATGAGGCAACATGTGTGTGCTTGCCACTTGAGGCAACATGTGTGTGCTTGCCACTTGAGGCAACATGTGTGTGCTTGCCACATGAGGCAACATGTGTGTGCTTGCCACTTGAGGCAACAGGTGTGTGCTTGCCACTTGAGGCAACATGTGTGTGCTTGCCACTTGAGGCAACATGTGTGTGCTTGCCACTTGAGGCAACATGTGTGTGCTTGCCACTTGAGGCAACATGTGTGTGCTTGCCACTTGAGGCAACCTGCGTGTGCTTGCCACTTGAGGCAACATGTGTGTGCTTGCCACTTGAGGCAACATTTGTGTGCTTGCCACTTGAGGCAACATGTGTGTGCTTGCCACTTGAGGCAACCTGCGTGTGCTTGCCACATGAGGCAACATGTGTGTGCTTGCCACTTGAGGCAACATGTGTGTGCTTGCCACTTGAGGCAACATGTGTGTGCTTGCCACTTGAGGCAACATGTGTGTGCTTGCCACTTGAGGCAACATTTGTGTGCTTGCCACTTGAGGCAACATGTGTGTGCTTGCCACTTGAGGCAACATGTGTGTGCTTGCCACTTGAGGCAACATGTGTGTGCTTGCCACTTGAGGCAACATTTGTGTGCTTGCCACTTGAGGCAACATGTGTGTGCTTGCCACTTGAGGCAACATGTGTGTGCTTGCCACTTGAGGCAACATTTGTGTGCTTGCCACTTGAGGCAACATGTGTGTGCTTGCCACTTGAGGCAACAGGTGTGTGCTTGCCACTTGAGGCAACATGTGTGTGCTTGCCACTTGAGGCAACATGTGTGTGCTTGCCACTTGAGGCAACATGTGTGTGCTTGCCACTTGAGGCAACATGTGTGTGCTTGCCACTTGAGGTAACCTGCGTGTGCTTGCCACTTGAGGCAACATGTGTGTGCTTGCCACTTGAGGCAACATGTGTGTGCTTGCCACTTGAGGCAGCATGTGTGTGCTTGCCACTTGAGGCAACATGTGTGTGCTTGCCACTTGAGGCAACATGTGTGTGCTTGCCACTTGAGGCAACATGTGTGTGCTTGCCACTTGAGGCAACATGTGTGTGCTTGCCACTTGAGGCAACATGTGTGTGCTTGCCACTTGAGGCAACATGTGTGTGCTTGCCACTTGAGGCAACATGTGTGTGCTTGCCACTTGAGGCAACATGTGTGTGCTTGCCACTTGAGGGTGATTGAGGATTTTAAAATTTACAACTATATCGATGTTTTCATGTCATATTTCACTTATATTTACTCATTATTCAATAACAATAAACTAAACGCCAAACTCTGTTCACTTGTTCACTCATTGAATAATCAGTTATTATTGTCGTCTGTTATTCACTGCTCTTCAAGAGGGTCAGAAAATGAGAGGCCAGTAATTCCTAAGTAATTGAAATGACAAGAGGAGCAGGAAATGATATGGACTCCAGAGACATCATTGACAGATGGACAGGTACAACTAGATTACTAAGAAGAGTATTTGTTAGTCCAAAATTAAGGTTAATGTCTAAAAACATCATGTTATAGAAGACAGTCCTCCTGTTAACTGGTTCTCTGGCAAAACTATCTATCCTTCTGCTAACCTTCACTGATGCCGTCTTCTTGAAGCATCCGTTACACCCTAAGATGAATCTTATTCCCGGCTTTGTCTCTGCACATGCCTTTCTTTCTCACTACATTGTCAAATGCTCCAAACCTCAGAAAACTCATGACTTGACCTAATCTTTATCTCTTCTTCTCCACCCTGCCTATAATTTTATTGTCTTCTCGCTCTTCTGCCTAGGTGGATTCTGTCTTATGGGGATTTTGTCCCATATGGATTTTGTCCACCCAGCATGGACCGTTAGCTCCTCTACAATGCAGAGGAGCTAATGGCTAGTAAACAGGGCCCACATGACCCAGACCTCTTCGCATTTCAAGAATTAATGCATGGAACTTCACAAAGATAGTCCTCACTGATAATTTAAAAAAAAATACATAAAATTGCAATGACGATTTTTACCCACTGTCTAAAAAGTATGTTTACAAGCACTTGTTGCAGTATCATCATTATTTATGAAAGGGTCATTATGAATTATACACTACATTCGGTAGATATTGTTTTACCGACGAATAATTAAATATTAAAAATACCCCCTATCCATTTTCCCTCACATGGTCTACCAATGCATGAACTGGGGATTTTTTTCTTGCAGCATAATTATTTTTGCGGGGAGAACAAAAGACTTGTATTATTTAGTCATTATCACTTAAATGTCCATTTCACATAACAAAAACAAAAGTTGGGATGACTCACAAAATCGTAATGACACGATTGCAAACAAACCATAACACTGGCGGGGTTAGAACCCTCGATAAAAGAGTCTCAAAACTCCAGACCGTCGCGTTAGCCACTGAGCCAGCTAGCCACAATAAGATTCACCCAACTAGGTATGGGAACTGTGGGTTACACTTCCCTTCAAACTGAGCTGTGGGGTATTTCCACGAGAACACTTTGTGGAATTAACCTTGCACCCACACTCAAGAAAGAACTATGAATTCAATTAAAATATTGCAACTTACTGATGTTGTGATATATCCTGGAGACTTGGAGAGACCATAGGAACACTGGAGTCACAATGTCCCTTCTTCAGCGCACACCATCTCAAACTTCCCAAATAGCTTGGAGACCCTTGTTTAGAAACATGTGCTTCATGTAACTTTCTTATAAAAAAATTAATACCACTAGAACTGACTTCTAAGTGGATTGTAATTATTAATTGCTTGCTTACACTTCTTAACAAATCTCGAGCAACAGTTCAACAGAGCGACGACTTGTTTGGATTCACGATAGTTGTCTGAAGACCATGTCACTAGTGCCTTTGAAATTGCATAATTAACTTTTGTTTTCACATGAATTATTCATTTTCGATATATTGTTTGTTTTCTCTCCTGTATCAGAGAGGAAATAGGTGTAATAAATAGTACTTAATTCTTTGTCTCTAACAGTAGGATGAACTTAGTTGCATTTAGATAGGCCTATATCTTTCCTAATACTATGCTTGTATATCTGAAAGAAACCCTTATAGTTAATTTGATTCCATTGGAACCTAAATTTCATATTCTCCTTTGGCTTTCCCTATTCTTTGGGAACCAATCTTAAACTAAGTATAATTCGTAAGGTAAACCTCTCTTCTATTGATTCTGCTATAAAAGATTTATGTCTCTGTTGTTTAACCACTTACAGCTATTAGTGTTTAATCTAATATCTGTATTAGGATTACATGCTACTTGGAGTGGCTTTCACATAGCTTTGGAAAGTATAACATTGACAACCATCGCCGCTTTCTCTCAAGATAATCCTGTCTCTTTAGTGACAGAAGAGCTTCCAGATAAACAAAAAATAATTTCTGAGGCAATGTTTACACTGTCCTTCTCCAGCCTTTAATAAGTTAGTGTGTGAATAGTTAATTGTCTCAGACAGAAACGCCCTTATAAGTTTTTTCCTCCAATGTACGAGTTATTTACATAGTGTTGTAAACAGAATTTTGCTGTAATTCATGAAGACCTGAAAGGGTTTCATGAATTACTTTGATATATCATGAATCTGGTTATTAATATTCTAATACAAAAGAAGAGTGAAGCTTAGGAAATTGTTCATCATCGCTTAGGTGACTGTCATCAACAATGCTCATAACAATGTTGTCGAATAGTCTTACATTCTGAAGAAGAATTCTCTAATTTACAGGTTCACTTGCATACTTAGTCTAGTTGTCTCTTTCAATTATTTCTGAAAATTTCTAGAAGACAAATCATTTCTATGGAAGATGGGACTATGTTCCATTTGCTAGCTCACTTGCGGGCTAAATTGCAAATTGTGTAAAATATTACAGATATGAGTGTGCCAACTTACTGGTTGTGGGAGCGGATTGTATTGTTAGTGTGGATGATGGTGACACTGGTGTTAACACGAAGTTACTCTGGCAACTTGTTTGCTCTCCTGGCAGTGAGACACATTCCTCAGCCCTACCAGTCTCTCAGGGATGTGGTAGATGACCCTTCTGTTAAAATTATTTGGGAAAAAGGCTCTGCTACTATTCCTTATCTGAAGGTGCGTGATGCAAACATTATAAAGAAAACAAGACAAGGTGTAAATTACAGCCAAATATTCTATATACATGTATGTCGTGTCTAATAAGCCAAACTTGCCAAATACTCCGGTTTATTTTATAGATTTATTTTTATAGTTTATTTTATAGTTTATTTTATAGATTAATTGACGAATTTTTTCACTGACAGTGATGTAAGAAATAATTTTCCTAAGACCAAACTTAACTTTGAAACCTGTACTAACCTAATTTAAGTTAATGTATATTTTAAGCTATATTCTACTAAATATATGACAGCCCAATTTAAATTTATTTAATCTTACTTAAATAATATATACTTTTTCAATATGCTCAGATTTATTTTTGCAGATTTATGGCAAAAACCAATTTTCTTTCCTCTCATAAGCTTAACTCGCAGGTTTTGGTTGATTCGCAACAACATATTTGTCGTGTCTGATGGCAATGTGTGGTGTAAAAATGGCATTCTGCGATGAAAATCATGTATGAAGGAAAATAATTTCTCCGTTATTTCAACATATATAAATACTTTCAGTCAGCAACGTCTGGTATATACCGGGAGATTGCTGATTTAGAGAAGGTTGGTCGCCTCATATGGAGAGCACGTCCTCAGTTTATTGAAACAATAGACGTTTTGGTGCGTCGAGGAGATCACGTTATTATAGAGATTGATGTCGGCATAAAGGCATATATTGCTCGAGACTTTACAAAATCAGGTATTTATATGAGAAAACATTTTGCAAATTATTCGAGAATATAGACTGTAAAAAGTCTTGCTGGGATGTTTTTAATGTGTACTTGGAAATCTTAATAGTTATTTCTTTCAATGTTTATATAATGTGCAGCTATATAGGCTTTTGCATAAAGTTGTTAAGTAGGGCTATACTCTAAATCCAATAATACCGTTCATTCCAGCAGCTTAAATTATTTGGCTAAATGCTTTGAATTATTGAAATTTTAGTATGTAATATTTATTGATACCTATACGGTAGTTGACTAGTAAAATTACTTTCAAAGGACTGATGGACAAATTTTAGTAACACGGAATCGAATTTTTCCCAAAATTTTCACATGCAGCTGGTACAGAAGTTGGCTGGCAAGTGTTCTCCTGGCCAGGCTCGCATTCTTACTGTTGATGATATAATGTTGTTCACACTGTTTAGGTTGCCACAGGAATTGACCATCGCTTTGTATGTAAATCCCAGTGGCTAAATCTTTTCCCAAAAGTCTTTCCTCTAACTCAAGAGGGATTCGAATCTCTAAATTTTACTTTTGCACTCCGTAACTTTATAACCTGCCCTTTGTGCTCTGCGAACTTACATGAACACTATATAGATGCTAACTGAGAGCAAATGGGCTTAATGACAGTGTTTGATTGCTTCAACACTTATTCTCAACTGCGCTTGTAGTCCTCGTACATCTTTTCCGTTTTGTGTGTCTCTAGACCTTAGAAAAGGGTGTTGTCTTACTCTTCCGTAAGCCAGAGACGTCAAGCTATGACACCTCTCACTATATACCTATTGCGCAGTTAATAAACGTTTAGAGTAGTGCCTGGAAATCCCAAATTCTCTGCCCCATTCTTCAATTTGGCATTCATAAGGGTAGTTCTAAAATAGATCCCCTTAATCCTTTCAGCAACATATGTTTCCAGTGCCTTGGCTTATAATCTATCGATAATAATCTATGTCACCCATTGGCTTTGCAAGCACTGACGCAAAGCCACGAAGCAATCTGCTACTTTTCATTTAAGTTTTCTGATTTAAGAGGCACTTCCATGTCTGGGTCAACATTAGCTATTTTCTCTGATTTTGTCCTGGTTGAAGGGTTACCCCAAGGCTGTTCTTACTACTACCCTCTTCATCCTCGCCATTAATAGTCTTGTCTATGTTCTCGCCTCCACTCTTTGGGTGCCTCTCTCTAGTTTGCTAATGATCTTCATTTCAACTCATTACGAAGCTCTCGAACAAGATATGGTAAAGTTTCTTGGTCTTTTGTTGGATCGTCGAATATCCTGGAAGATTCGCATAACATTGAAAGCTGCTTCTCATAAATGCTCATACCTCATATAAATAAAATCTAGCCCATCTTTTTTGGGGAAGGGGAGGTAAATCATAGGCAAACCTTTCTTCACCTTCATTCATCCCAAATCTTTTCTAAACTCAACTATGATGAACAACTGTATTCATCGGTATCTTACAATTCTCCTTCTATACTTGGGGTTTTCAATCTTCGCCAATATATAGTCTATATACCAAAGCAAATGCCCAGTCTTTACAAAAACGATCTTTCACGTGCTGTTTATCATGAACCATTCTCTCCTACGTTCTAGAGAGAACAGTTGGAGGAACTTCAGGCTCTACCAGTACTTTAGATGCTTTGTCTGCCTTGAAGGGGATTATTTCTACACACTGAAATTCCGATGTAGAAAGAACAAGTTGCGCGAATCTAGTCATCAGTGGCTTGACATCTATTGCTTTGTAAGCTCTAACTATCCAACCTAATTTTTTTCCTTTTAGTTTCGACACAATCATTCCCAGGACTTTCTTGTCAAATTTGTGCTATACTGAATGATTTATGTTTGTCTTGTGCTCAGATTTTGTTTATATTTCCTCAATCTTTCCAAAACATTGTAACTAAATTTAGTAATAGTCTAACATCATAACATTAGTAGCCCATAAGAGAAGTTGGTTGATATCAGTTTGGGAAGTTCACTGTATCTCACGCAGATGATAGTCTAGTCTGCAGAGGATGCTACAGTACTATCAGTTATGCCACTGTCTGTGACAGAAATGAAAGTGAGGAGAAGGGTGTCGTCAGGTCGATTTCCGTAAACCTTTCTTCGTAGGAAGTTCTCTTTAGGTCAGGGACTAGTCTTGTTGGAAACTTTTGCACTTTCTCTTATTTTTCGACCTGTTGGACCAGGTGTGGGTTCCGAACTGGAACTGCTTACTCCAATATGGACCTGACGTACACGGTGTACAGAGTATTGAACAATTCCTGAGGTATCGGAACGTTATTCTTAGGTCTGCCAGGCGCCCATATACTGCAGTAGTTATCTCGATGATATGCGTCTCAGGAGATGTGTTCGGTATTATACTCAGCCTAAAATCCTGTTCCCTGAGTGAGGTTTGAAGGTTTTGACCATTTAGTATATACTCTGCCTACGGTTTTCTTTACCTTTCCCCGATCTTATTGACTTTGCATTAGGCGGGGTTAAATTAGACGAGCCAGTTGTTGAGTTGTTGGACCAGGCTTGTGTGTGTGTGTATACTTATCAAGTTGTACTCACCTAGTTGTGGTTGCAGGGGTTGAGTCACATCTTCAGGCCCCTTCTCTACAATGGTCCTGCTCCATGAGCTTTATCATACCTCTTCTTAAAGCTAAGTATGGATGCTGCCTCCACTACATCACTTCGCAGACTATTCCACTTTCTGACAACTCTATGACTGAAGAAATACTTCCTAACATCCATGTGATGCATCTGAGTCTTCAACTTCCAACTGTGCCCCTTAGATGCAGTGTTCCATCTCTGGAACATAATGTCTCTGTCCACCTTCTCGATTTCTGTCAGTATTTTATATGTCGTTATCATATCCCCCTATCTTTTCTGTCCTCCAGTGTCTCCAGGTCGATTTCCCTTCACCTCAACTCGTAGGACATACCCCTTAGCTCCGTAACTAGTCTTGTTGCAAACCTTTGTATTTTCCCTAAATTCCTTACGTGCTTGGCTAGGTGTGGGTTCCAAACTGGTGCTGTATACTTTAATATAGTCCTAACGTACACGATATACAGGATCCTGAATGATTCCATATGAAGATGTCGGAATGCTGTTCTGAAGTTAGTTAGGCGCCCGTATGCTGCAGCAGTTATTTAGTTGAGGTGTGTCTCAGGAGATGTGCCTGGTGTTATACTCACCCCAAGATCCTTTTCATTGAGAGAGGTTTGTGGTCTCTGGCCCCTTAGACTGTATTGCATCTGAGGTCTTCTTTGCCTTTCCAAAATCTTTAAGACTTTGCACTTGGTGGGGTTGAACTCCAGGAGTCAGTTGCTGGACAAGGACTGCAGCCTCTCCAGATCACTGTGTAGTTCTGCCTGGTCTTCGTGCGATTGAATTCTTCTCATCTACTTCACCTTATATGTAAACACTTTTGAATTTATTCCTTCCGTCATGTCGTTCACAAATACAAGAAACAGCACTGATCCTAGGATTAACCCCTGTGGAACACCACTAGTCATAGGCGCCCACTCTGACACCTCGCCACGTACCTTGAATCGCTGTTCTCTTCCTCACAGGAATCCCCTGATCCACTGCAGTACCTTCATTGTTATCCCTGCCTGGTCTTCGTATTGTCCAAGAAAATGCAGTGCACCCACCCCTCTCACTCTTGCCTTACTGTTGTAACCCTGTCATAGAACTCCAGTAGGTTTGTGACACAGGATTTCCAGTCCCTGAAACCGTGGTAGCTGTCGTTGATGTGCTCATTCTTTTCTAGGTGCTCCACCACTCTCCTCCTGATAATCTCTACATGACTTTGCATACTATACATGTCAGTGACACTGGTCTGTAGTTTAATGCTTCATGTCTATCTCTTTTTTTTTTAAATTGGGACTACACTTGTTGTCTTCCATATTTTAGGTAGTCGCCCTGTTTCGATAGATATATTTAAGATTATTGTTAGTGGTACACATAGCACGTCTGCTCCCTCTTTCAGAACCCATGAAGAGATGTTATCCAGCCTTTGAGGCATCTAGCTTGCTTAGCAGCCTCTACATTTAGAATTTAGAATCATACGACTTCTTAGAAGTATTTCAGGAATGTTTTTTGAAGCAGTTTCTGACAGAACCTACAACGGGAAATAACCTGCTTGACTTAGTTATGGCAAACAATGAATCCCTTGTTAATAATTTAGAAATTTCAGAGGAACTGGGTGCTAGCGACCACAAATCAATTACATTTAGCATTGAATGGAAGTACGATAGTAGCGATAACTCAGTAACAGTCCCAGATTTTCGCTTAGCAGATTACGATGGGCTTAGAGAACACTTATCATCTGTTGACTGGGGTAACGAAGAGAGCTATCAATATGACAGTTTTCTGAACACTATACATGCTGCTCAAAGAGCGTTTATCCCATATAAAGAAATTAGATCAAATAGAAATGACCCAAAATGGATGAATAATAGGCTCAAATATCTACTAGGGCATAAGAAAGGAATTTATAGGCGTATCAAAAGAGGTGAGAGTCATCTTATGAATCAGTATATTGACATTAAGAGGGACATTAAAAAGAGGATAAGAAAAGCTAAAAGGGACTATGAAATTAAAGTTGCTAGGGATTCTAAAACTAACCCAGAAAGTTTTTTCCAGATCTATAGAACAAAAGTTAGAGATAAGATAGGTCCCCTTAAAAATAACTATGGGCACCTTACTGACAAAGAGAATGAAATGTGCTTGATTTTAAATAATTATTTTCTCTCAGTTTTTACACAGGAAGACACTAACAATATTCCAGTAATTAATTTTTACAGTGGGCTAGAAGAAGATAAATTATGTAACATCACAGTCACTAGTGAGATGGTTGTGAAGCAGATAGACCGACTGAAGCAAAATAAGTCGCCGGGTCCTGATGAGGTTTTTTCAATGGTTCTTAAGGAATGCAAAATGGAAGTCTGTGAACCATTAACTAATATTTTTAATTTATCTCTTCAAACAGGTGTAGTGTCTGATATGTGGAAGATGGCTAATGTAACTCCTATTTTTAAAACAGGGGACAAGTCGTTACCGTCAAATTACCGCCCAATAAGCCTGACCTCAATTGTAGGCAAATTACTAGAGTCAATTATAGCTGAGATTATAAGAAGCCATCTCGATAAGCATAGCTTGATTAATGATACTCAGCATGGATTCACAAGAGGCCGGTCTTGTCTAACTAATTTATTAACTTTCTTCAGTAAAGCTTTTGAGGCTGTTGACCACAATAAAGAATTTGATATTATTTACTTAGATTTTAGTAAGGCTTTTGATAGAGTTCCGCACCATAGACTGTTAAAGAAAGTAGCAGCTCATGGCATTGGGGGAAAAGTGCTCTCGTGGATCGAGTCATGGCTCACTGACAGGAAGCAGTGAGTGTCCATAAATGGGGTTAAATCCGAGTGCGGATCTGTAACAAGTGGCGTTCCACAGGGATCAGTCTTGGGCCCGTTGTTGTTTATAATATATATCAATGATCTTGATGAGGGAATTACTAGTGATATGAGCAAATTCGCCGATGACACAAAGATAGGTAGGATAATTGATTCAAACGTAGATGTTATGGAACTTCAGGAGGATTTAAACAAACTCTATTCTTGGTCAGAAAAGTGGCAGATGCAGTTCAATGTAGATAAATGCAAGGTTCTGAAGCTTGGGAGTGCCCATAACTCTAGTACTTATAAGTTAAATGATGTAGAACTTAGCCATACAGATTGCGAAAAGGACTTGGGGGTTATGGTGAGCAGCAACCTTAAACCAAGACAGCAATGCCTAAGCGTACGTAATAAGGCAAATAGATTACTGGGATTTATATCAAGAAGTGTAAGCAACAGAAGTCCAGAGGTCATACTGCAGCTTTATACATCATTAGTAAGGCCTCACCTAGATTATGCAGCTCAATTCTGGTCTCCGTATTACAAAATGGACATAAATTCGTTAGAAAACATTCAGCGTAGGATGACTAAATTAATACATAGCATTAGAAATCTTCCTTATGAAGAAAGATTGAAGACTCTTAAGTTACATTCACTTGTTAGACGAAGAATGAGGGGAGACCTGATCGAAGTGTATAAGTGGAAGATAGGTTATAATAATAAAGGGGATATTAATAAGGTCTTGAGGATGTCTCTCCAAGAGAGAACCCGCAGTAATGGATTTAAATTAGATAAGTTTAGATTTAGAAAGGACATAGGAAAGTATTGGTTTGGAAATAGGGTAGTTGATGAGTGGAACAGTCTACCTAGTTGGGTTATTGAGGCTGGGACTTTGGGTAGTTTCAAATCTAGGTTGGATAAGTACATGAGTGGGAGGGGTTGGATTTGAGTGGGACTTGCACATCAGAGCTTATTTCTTGGGTGGCATTGAAAATTGGGTTGGGCAAATGTTTTGTTAGTGGGATGAATTGTAAAGGACCTGCCTAGTATGGGCCAGCAGGCCTCCTGCAGTGTTCCTCCTTTCTTATGTTCTTATGTTCTTATGTTCATTTCTTCCTCGGTTGTATGTATTGCGTCCAGCACTTGATGGTGTACCCCACCTTTCCGTCTTTCTGAAGTCCTTTCTGTGTCCGCTGTGAACACTTCTTTGAATCTCATGTTGACCTCATCACAAACATTGCAGTCGTTTGTTGTCATCTCCCTTCCTTCCTTCCTGGTCCTTGACTATTGTTTTCCTCCTGATGTTGCTGTACAACACCTTCTGGTCTGTTTTGGCTTTCGCTGCAATGTCGTTGGGCCACCCTTCTTACCAGTTCATAATCATTTTTGGAACGACGACTGTTCTCCTTATTCTTCAGGTCCTTTTCTACTTCCATTCCCTAGTACTCTTGGTTTTGGCCTCTCTACACCACTGAGGGAACCAAGGGCTAATTCTAGCTTTCTTGTTATTTCTGTTACCCTTGGGCACAAACCTTTCCTCAGTTTCCTTGCATGTTGTTGTCACTTACTTCTTCATCTCGTTTACAGAGTTTCCCACCAGTTCTCTTTCCTACGGAACCCCATGCAGGAAATTCTTCATGCCTATTTAGTCCCCTCTCTTGTAACTTGGCTTAACTCGTTCTGACCTTCCTGCTTCCCTCTCCACGTGATGGCTGCCCCAGAGGGATCTTTCATATGTGATGTCCTCAATATCTGCACTACTCAAGGTGAACACTAGGTACATGAGGTTTTCCAGTACCAACTTCATCATCTTACCCCAGCATGTTTTTGAACCCCAATGTGGCTCCAGGTAGTGTATGTACCCACCTATTTGTACTCACATATTTGTGGTTGCAGGGGTCGATTCACAGCTCCTGCGCCCGCTTCTTCACTGATTGTTACTAGGTCCTCTCCTTCCCTGCTCCAAGAGCTATATCAAACCTCGTATTAAAACTATGTATGGCTCCTGTCTCCACTACGTCATTTTTTAGGCTATTCCACTTCCTCGCAACTCTATGACTGCAGAAATACTTCCTAACATCCCTTTGACTCATCGAAGTTTTCATCTTCCAATTGTGATCCCTTGTTTCTGTGTCCCATCTCTGGAACATCCTGTCTTTGCCCACCTTATCAATTCCTCGCAGTATTTTATGTCGTTATAATGTCTCCCCTGACCTGCTTGTCCTCCAGATTCGTCAGGCCGATTTCCCTTAGCCTATCTTCGTAGGATAATCCCCTTAGCCCTGGGACTATTCTTGTTGAAAACCTTTGCACTTTCTCTAATTTCTTGATGTGTTTGACCAAGTGTGGATTCCAAACTGGTGCTGCATACTCCAATATGGGATTGACTTACAGGGTGTGTAGGGTCTTGAACGATTCCTTAGTGAGGTATCGGAATTTTATTTATAGGTTAACCAGACGCCCGTATGCGGCAGCAATTATCCGGTTGAAGTACACCTCTGGAAATTTACTCAGTATGATACTCACCCCAAGATCTTTTTCTTTTGCCGTTTTCTTTGCCCTTCCCCGATATTCATGACTTCGCATTTGGCTGGGTTAAATTCAAGAAGCCAGTTGCTGGACCAGGCTTGTAGCCTGTCCAGGTCTCTTTGAAGTCCTGCCTGATCCTCGACCGATTTAATTCTTCTCATAAACTTCACATCATCTGCAAACAAGGACACTTCTGAGTCTATCCCTTCCGTTATGTCATTCACATATACCAAAAACAGAACAGATCCTAGGACTGACCCCTGTAGAACCCCGCTCGTCACAGGCGCACACTCTGACACCTGGTTAAATCTCACGACTCGTTGTTGCCTCCCTGTATATATTCTCTAATCTATTGCAGTACCTTTCCTGTTATGTGTGCCTGATCCTCTAGCTTTTGCATTAACCTCTTGTGAGGAACTGTGTCGAGGGCCTTCTTGCAGTCAAAGAAAATGCATTCTATTCACCGCTCTCTCTCTCGTGTCTTCTTGTGTGTGTGTGTGTGTGTGTGTGTGTGTGTGTGTGTGTGTGTGTGTGTGTGTGTGTGTGTGTGTGTGTGTGTGTGTGTGTGTGTGTGTGTGTGTGTGTGTGTGTGTGTGTGTGTGTGTGTGTGTGTGTGTGTGTGTGTGTGTGTGTGTGTGTGTGTGCGTGTACTCACCTAGTTGTACTCACCTAGTTGTGGTTGCAGGGGTCGAGTCATGTGTGTGTGTGTGTGTGTGTGTTCAAGTGGGTACTTGTATTAGAGTGGAATTTTAATTTCGAAATATAAAGTAACATTCTGTTTTATTTCAGGTCGGTGTTCATTTTACGTGTCCAGAGAAGGGTTTCTACACGTAATGTTTTCAATGATCGGTCCAAAGAACAGCCCAATTATTCCAGCTTTAGATAAGAGGTAAAATATTGAAACACACAAACACACACGTAAAAAGAGAAGCATACACCCACCCATGCACACACACACACAAAAAACAGGAGAGGATGAACAAGCAAAACTGGACCTAATATTCACCTTGAGTAGTACAGATATTGAAAACACATATGAAAGACCCCTCGGGGCTATTGATAACATTGTTCTGAGATTCAAATACGCAGTAGAGTTACAAGTGGAGGGGGAGGCAGGAAGGGCATGTTGAACGAGAGGGGACATACAGGAATGAAGAATTTCCTACACGGGGTTCATTGGGATAGAGAACTGGCAGGGAAGTCAGTAAATGAGATGACAGAATATGTGACAACAATATGCAAAGAAATACAGAAAGCAAAGGACCCAGGAGAATAAGGTGAGTAGTTCAACAGACAGAAATAAATATGTACAGGTAAGAAGGGAGGCCCAGCGACATTACGAGAATGACATAGTAGCGAAAGCCAAAGCTGACCCGAAGCTGTTGTACAGCAACATCAGGAGGAAAACAACAGTCAAGGATCAGGTAATCAGGCTGAGGAAGGAAGGACAGGAGATCACAAGAAACGACCGCAAAGTATGTGAGGAGCTCAGCATAAGATTCAAAGAAGTGTTCACAGGGGAGACAGAAGGGACTCCAGAAAGATGGAGAGGTAGGGTACACCAACAAGTGTTGGACACAATACACACAACCGGGGAAGAAGTGAAGAGGCTGCTAAGCGAGCTAGATACTTTGAAGGCGATGGTGCCGGATAACATTTCTCCACGGGTCTTGGAGAGGGAGCTGAGGTGCTATGTGTACCACTAACTACAGTCTTCAACACTTCTATCGAAACAGGGCGACTACCTGAGGTATGGAAGACAGCAAATGTAATCCCAGTTTTTGAAAAGGAGACATTCACGAAGCAATAAACTACAGATCAGTGTCACTGACATGTACAGTATGCAAAATCATGGAGAAGATTATCAGGAGAAGACTGGTGGAGCACCTAGAAAGGAATGAGCTCATGAACGACAATCAACACGGTTTCAGGGGCGGGAAATCCTGTGTCACACACCCACTGGAGTTCTATGATGGGGTGACAGCAGTAAGACAAGAGAGAGAGAGAGAGAGAGAGAGAGAGAGAGAGAGGGGTGGGTAGATTGCGTCTTCTTGTAAGAAGGCATTTGACACAGTTCCACACAAGAGATTTGTGTAAAAGCTGAAGGTCCAGGCAAGGATAACAGGGAATGCACTGAAATGGATGAGGGAATACTTATCGGGAAGACAACAGTGAGCCATGGTACGTGGTGAGGTGTCAGAGTGGACGCCACAGATGTTCACAGTCCTGGGACTGGTACTCTTTCTGGTATATGTGAACGACATGATGGATCGAGGAGACTCAGAAGTTGATGAGAAAAATTCAGTCCGACGAGGACCAGGCAGAACTACAAAGTGATCTGTACAGGCTGCAAGCCTGGTCCAAAATCTGGCTCCTCGAGTTCAGTCTCACCAAGTGCAAAGTCATGAAAATTGGGGAAGGGCAAAGAAGACCACAGACGGAGTACAGTCTAGGAGGCCGAGACTACAAACCTCACTGAAGGAAAAGGATTTTGGTGTGAGTATAGCACAGGGCTCATCTCCTACGGAGCATATCAATCAAATAACTGCTGCAGCATACAGGCGCCTAGCGAAGGAATATTTCAGGACCCTTATACACCTTGTATGTTAGGCCTATATTGGAGTATGCACCACCAGTTTGGAACCCACATCTAGCCAAGTACATAAGGAAATTAGAGAAAGTGCAAAGTTTCCAACAAGACTAGTCCCGTAGTTAACGGGTATGTCCTACGAGGACAGGTTAAGGAAAATCGACCTGATGACTCTGATGGACAGGAGAGATGGGGAAGAGGGATATGATAACGACATATTATACACTGAGAGGAATCGATAAGGTTGACAGAGACCGGATGTTGCAGAGATGGGTCAGAACAACAAGGGGTCACAGTTGGAAGTTGAAGACTCCGGAGAATCACAGGAATATTAGGATGCATTTCTTCAGTCACAGAGTAGTCAGGAAGTGGAATAGTCTGGGAAGTGATGTAGTGGAGGCAGGATCCATACATAATTTTAAGAAGAGGTATGATAAAGCTCATGGAGCAGGAAGAGTGACCTAATAGCGGTTAGTGAAGAGGCGGGGCTAGGAGCTGTGACTCAACCTCTGTAACCACAACTAGAATACACACACACACACACACGCGCGACGAGGTGTCAGAGTGGGCGCCTGTGACAAGCGGGGTTCCACAGGGGTCAGTCCTAGGACCTGTGCTGTTCTTGGTATATGTGAACGACATAACGGAAGGGATAGACTCAGAAGTGTCCTTGTTTGCAGATGATGCGAAGTTAATGAGAAGAATCAAATCGGATGAGGATCAGGCAGGACTACAAAGAGACCTGGACAGGCTACAAGCCTGGTCCAGCAACTGGCTCCCTGAATTTAACCCTGCCAAATGCAAAGTTATGAAGATTGGGGAAGGGCAAAGAAGACCGCAGACACAATATAGTTTAGATGGCCAAAGACTGCAAACCTCACTCAAGGAAAAAGATCTGGGGGTGAGTATAACACCGAGCATATCTCCTGAGGCGCACATCAATCAGATAACTGCTGCAGCATACGGGCGCCTGGCAAACATAGCGTTCCGACACCTCAGTAAGGATTCGTTTAAGACTCTGTATACCATCTACGTCAGGCCCATACTGGAGTATGCAGCACCAGTTTGGAATCCACACCTAGTCAAGCACGTCAAGAAATTAGAGAAAGTCCAAAGGTTTGCAACAAGACAAGTCCCAGAGCTACGGGGATTGTCCTACGAAGAAAGGTTGAGGGAAATCGGCCTGACGACACTGGAGGACAGGAGGGTCAGGGGAGACATGATAACGACATATAAAATACTGCGCGGAATAGACAAGGTGGACAAAGACGGGATGTTCCAGAGATGGGACACAGACACAAGAGGTCACAATTGGAAGTTGAAGACTCAGATGAATCAAAGGGATGTTAGGAAGTATTTCTTCAGTCATAGAGTAGTCAGGCCATGGAATAGCCTAGAAAGTGATGTAGTGGAGGCAGGAACCATACATAGTTTTAAGGCGAGGTATGATAGAGCTCATGGGGCAGGGAGAGAGAGGACCTAGTAGCAATCAGCGAAGAGGCGGGGCCAGGAGCTGTGACTCGACCCCTGCAACCACAAATAGGTGAGTACAAATAGGTGAGTACACACACACACACACACACACACATACACAGTCTCGTCAGTGCGTGCGCAAGACACGCCTCCCGTGCTCCGCGAACATAAGTGTTTTCGAGGGCTACCCAAGTGATCTGAAGGATAACTAAGTGTGCTAGGGTAGTGAACAATTCCTTGAAGTGATTTATAATCTGCCTGAGCCACATAAGTGTAGGGAGAGCCGCAATTTTGTAAGTGATCTAGAAAGTAAAACGTGGTGAGCAGTCAGAGCGGGCAGGGCAGGCAAAGTTGCCACGTGCCACCCAAGAAAGATAATAAAGTGAAACAATCGTGTGACCAGTAAGAGAAATAGAGTGAATAGGGAACATTATATAACGAGAAGAAATTGAGGTGGATCTACGCCAGGACGTCACATCGAGCTGGACAATCTACAGGCTGCTACAGCTGCATTGCAAGTACTGTATTCACCTATGAGTGGTTGTATGGGTGTGGGGTTTCAAGTTCCAATTAACCGCCAAGCTGATTGTGAATGGTCCAACTCTCATAGCACGATAAAGAATAGGCACTCACGTATTCAATAAGGAATAGCAATTGGTAATCCATTGAACAAGGCGAGTAAGTTACTATAAGCTAGGTGGCAGTTGTCACATAAGGTCACAGGCCCTGAGCTGCTTTGGGGATTAGTGTGGACGGTTACAAAGCCATGGCTTGCTTTTGCAGTGTTCTAAAAATTGAGGTTGGAGAGTTGAAGGAGGAAGTCTTGCTCCTCCAAGAGGAAATTAGGAGGCTGAAGGTTCCCCTCAATGGGGTTGGGAGCGAGTGTGAGGTGGCTAATATAGTGGAGGGGAATGAGGCTACCAGCAGCGAGGTGCAGTCTGTCTCTCGCTGCGAGGAAGCTGTAGGTGGGGAGGTAGCAACGGCTACCAGCAGTGAGGTGCAGTCCAGCACCTACCACAAGTGGCAAGTGGTTCCCAGTAATGGGAAGAGCATCAAGATAAGGAAAGTTAAGAGAGAAGATTTGAAGGTAGGAAATCGCTTCTCTGTTCTTCAGGATGAATGTACTTCAGTGGCCAGTGAAGGTAAAGGTACTACTTCCCCTGCAAATGGAGGTAAGCGCATACTTGTGGTTGGTGACTCACAGGTACGATATATGGACCGTGCCTTCTGTAATAGGAATAAGAAGGTAAGAGATAGAGTGTGCTTCCCTGCAGCTGGTGTTAGTGACATAGTCGACAGGTTGGATAATATCATGTCAGGTAATGGGAACAAGCCTATTATCTGTCTCAGTGCTGGTGGAAATAATATTGGGAAGGGTAGGAGAGAAGAGCTGCTAGATAAGTACAGGTCAGCTATAGATTTAATTAAGTCTAAGGGAGGGGTCCCAATTATATGTAGCATCTTGCCTAGAAGGGGAGTGGGCAATGAATGGTTGTCTAGGGCAATTGGTGTAAATTGCTGGCTAGACAGATACTGCAAGGAACTTGCAATCCCATTCATTGACAACTGGGACAACTTTTATGGCAAAAATGATATGTATGCAAGGGATGAGGTACATCTTTCTGGGGCAGGGGTGGTAGCTCTTGCAAACTCAATCGAGAGGGCCATTGCTGAAATGTCTAGGATTTTAAACTGATAGAAGATAGAGGTATGGGTGTGTGTGAAACAGTCAGGTTGGAACACTAGGGTTGTAAACAGTAAATGAATAAAAGACATTCATCATGAAGTTATAAATAAAGACAATAGATCATATCATCAAACAAAGGGAGACAGCAGAGGGCAGCAAGGGACTAGCTCCCTTAAGGTCTATTATACTAATAGCTGGAGTGTAAGAAATAAGATAGATGAGCTAAGATTAATTGCAAGTACAGGAAACATAGATATCATTGATATAACAGAGACCTGGCTCAATCTGATAGATAGAGAGATGCCTTCTGAATGTCACATACAAGGCTATAAATTTTTCCACACTGACAGGGTCAACAGGAAGGGTGGTGGAGTAGCGATGTACGTCAGAGACAATTTAAGAGTAACTCTGGCCAGATCACTGACAGTGATAATTTTCAATACTTACTTCATCTCAGTTTTTATTCAGGAAGATACTAGCGAAATTCCAGAAATAATAAATTATGTAGAACAGGGCTTTAATAAACTATGCCCGATTGGGGTAACTAGTGACATGGTCCTCAGATAAATAGAGAAATCAAAACCTAACAAATCCCCAGGTCCTGATGAATTGTTTGCAAGGGTTTTAAAGGGATGTAAAGAGGAATTTAGCAAACCTTAGGATAATATTTTCAACATGTCTCTACAAAATGGCACAGTGCCAGATAAGTGGAAAATGGCAAATGTAATACCTATTTAGAAGGCAGGTGAAAGGTCCTTAGGTTCGAACTACAGACGAATAAGCCTTACCTCCACAGTGGGAAAATTTATGGAGTCAATAATTGCCGAGGCAATTCGTAACCATCTTGAAAGGAATAAATAGATTAATGAATCTCAGCATGGTTTACAAGATGGTCCAGCAAGACTGGACCTTGTATTCGCCTTGAGTAGTTCAGACATCGAGGATATCACGTATGAAAGGCACCTTGGAGCTAGTGATCATGTGGTTTTGTGCTTTGATTACATAGTTGAGCTACAAGTGGAGACAGTAGCAGGAATAGGAGGGGAAAACCAAGATGCAACAGTGGGGACTACACAGGCATGAGGAACTTCCTGCAAGACGTTCAGTGGGAGAGAGAACTGGCAGGAAAACCAGTAAAAGAAATGATGGGCTATGTGACAACAAAATACAAGGAGGCAGAGGAGAGGTTTGTTCCGAAGGGAAACAGAAATAATGGGAAGACCAGAATGAGTCCTTGGTTCACCCAAAGGTGTAGGGAGGCATAAACGGTACAGAAGACAAAGGACCCAGGAAAATAAAGATCAGCTGAAGATCTAGAAACGAATATGCACAGATGCACAGAATATGCACAGAGGCTCAGCGACAATACGAAAATGACATAGCATCGAAAGTCAAGTCTTACCCGAAGCTGTTGTATAGCCACATCAGGAGGAAAACAACAGTCAAGGATCAGGTAATCAGGCTGAGGAAATAAGGTGGGGAGCTCACAAGAAAGAACCAAGAGGTAAGTGAGGAGCTCAACATGAGATTTAAAGAAGTATTTATAGTGGAAACAGGTAGGACTCCAGGAATTCACAACAGGGGGGGATGGGTACACAACAAGTGCTGGATGAGGTACACATAACCGAGAAGGAGGTGAAGAAGTTGCTATGTAAACTTGATACCTTAAAGGCGGTGGGACCAGACAACATCTCTCCGTGGGTCCTGAGAGAGGGAGCAGAGATGCTGTGTGTGTCACAAACAAAGATTTTCAAAACATCCATTGAAACTGGGCAACTACCTTAGGTATTGAAGATGGCAAATACAGTCCCAATTTTTAAAAAAAGGAGACAGACACGAGGCATTAAACTACAGACCTGTGTCACTAAAGTGTACAGTATGCAAAATCATGGAGAAGATTATCAGGGGAGTGGTGGAGCGCCTGGAAAGAAAACAGGTGTATATAATCGACAACGAGCACGGTTTCAGGGAAGGAAAATCCTATGTCACAAACTTACTGGAGTTTTATGACAAAGTGACAGAAGTAAGACAAGAGAGAGAGAGGTGGATAGAGTGCATTTCCTTAGACTGCAAGAAGGCCTTCGACACAGTTCCTCACAAGAGGTTAATGCGAAAGCTAGAAGATCAGGCACTCATAACAGGAAAGGTATAGCAATGGATCAGGGAATATCTGACAGGGACGCAACAACGAGTCATGGAACCTGACGAGGTGTCAAAGTGAGCTCCTGTGATAAGCAGGGTTCCATAGGAGCCAGTCCTATGACCTGTGCTGTTTTTGGTATATGTGAATAACATAACGGAAGGGATAGACTCAGAAGTGTCCTTGTTTGCAGATGATGTGAAGTTAATAAAGAGAATCAAATCGATCGAGGATCAGGCAGGACTACTAAGAGACCTGGCCAGGCTACAAGACTGGTCCAGCAACTTGCTCCTTGAATTTAACCCAGCAAAGTGCAAAGTCATGAAAATCAGGGAAGGGCAAAGAAGACCGCACACAGAGTATAGTCTAGGTGGCCAAAGACTGCAAACGTCACTCGAGGAAAATGATCTTGGGGTGAGTATAATACCGAACACATCTCCTGAGACACACATTACTCAGATAACTGCTGCAGCATATGGGCCTCTGGCAAACCTAAGGATAGCGCTCCGATACCTCAGTAAGGAATCGTTCAAGACTCTGTACACCATATACGTCAGGCCCATACTGGAGTATGCAGCACCCAATTTGGAATCCACACCTGGTCATGCACGTGAAGAAATTAGATAAAGAGCAAAGGTTTACAACAAGACTAGTCCCAGAGCTAAGAGTATTGTCCTACGAAGAAAGGTTAAGGGGTCACAATTGGAAGCTGAAGACTCAGATGAGTCACCGGGATGTTAGGAAATATTTCTTCAGTCATAGAGTTGTCAGGCCGTGGAATAGCCAAGAAAGTGACGTAGTGGAGGCGGGAAACATACACAGTTTTAAGACGAGGTATGATAAAGCTCAAGGAGCAGGGAGAGAGAGGACCTAGTAGCAGTCAGCGAAGAGGCGGGGCCAGAAGCTATGAATCGACCCTTGTAACCACAAATAGGTGAATACTAACACACACACACACACACACACACACACACACACACACACACACACACACACACAAAGAACAGGACGGAAAACCAGGGGACTGGTGGATGAACCTGGAAGGGAAGATTGAGTGGCAGATCTCACAAAAAGGGAGGATGAGTGGAGAAGGAAGCTTAAATCACTTAGGAAGAAAATGGAGGAGAGGATAGCTGCAGGGAGCAGGAAATGGCAACTACAAGGCATAGCAGCAGCAGCTAAAATACAGAACTTAGAAGACGATCTAAAAAATCTGAAAAAATCTAAAGAACCGAAGAGCACTACAGGCATGGCATCAGGAACTGCTGTTTCAGGCAAAGACGAGCTATACTGTACGCAGAGTCCCACTTCCCCAACCACAACAATCTCCCCAGACAAAAGTTATAGAAAAGAAGTTCAAGGTTTGCTCTACAAATGTAGATGGAATATCGAATAATTGTGAGGAGTGGCATGAAAGTATCAAGAAGAAGTCCTCAGACATCATATCGCTCACAGAAACGAAACTCACCGGGATAACAGAAGCAATCTTCCCACCCGGATATCAGATCCTGAGGAAACATAGAGGAAGCAGAGTGGGAGGAGGAGTTGTACTGCTTATTAAAAACTGATGAGGATTTGAGGAAATGGAAGGAATGAATGAAATGGGCAAAAGGGACTACACAGTGGGTACAATTCAGTCTGGTGGATATAAGGTAGTCATTGCAGTGATGTATAACCTGCCACAGAACTGTAGGAGGCCAAGAGAAGAAAATGAATAGAGCAATAGAGCAATAGTGGACACACTAGTTGAGATATCCAGAAGAGCTCACAAGGGTAGAGCAAAGTTATTAGTTAATGGCAATTTCAATCACAAGGAAATGATTGGGAAAACCTGGAGCCACATTGGCGTCTCGAAACTTGGGCAAGAGAAATAATGAGAAAGCCAGAACGAGCCCTTGGTTTACCTAAAGGTGTAGGAAGGCAAAAACTTAGTGCACTAGAAAATGGAAAAAGTACAAAAGACAAAGGGCTCTGGAAAATAAAAAGATTAGTCGAAGACCCAGTGATGAGTATGCACAGATAAGGAGGGCCCAGCGACAGTACGAAAACGACATAGCATCAAAAGTCAAGTGTGACCCGAAGCTTTTGTACCGCCACATCAAGAAAAAGACAACAGACAAGGACCAGGTAATCAGGCTGAGGAAAGAAGGTGGGGAGCTCATCATGAAGTATGTGAGGAGCTCAACGTGTGATTTAAGGAAGTATTTACTGTGGTAGGCCAGGGAGGCGGGGGTTCAGACAGTAGGAGGCTGAAATTAATCCATTAGCATAACACTGCCACGAGTGTCCTTGGATCACGAAAAACACCTAGCTCTGCTGGGTGCATGATCTTTTCAGGATCGATGAGTAGATAAGGTGAGTGGATAAGGTGATATGTATGTTGTGTTGTGACCTGAGGCGACACAATGTGTGGTGGTGTTGAACCCTTCCTCAATTTGGTACTTATATACATGTGCATATATATATATATATATATATATATATATATATATATATATATATATATATATATATATATATATATATATACATATATATTTACTCCTCTGCGTCACTGTGTTGTTTATAAAGGCATGACAAAACTCCTGGAGAGCGCAATGTTACCACAATAAAATATCACATTAGAGACACATGTATCTAACATATTGTCGGTAATTTGGGGTGTTTATAATTACATTATAATTATTTACTCAAAATGAAGTTTCTTTATATAGCTATTGTTGTATATTTGAGACTGGCAAACATACAACAGCATTCAGGAACCTTAACATATAGTTCCTGATGTCAAGTATAAGTAACATGTCAGGTGAATCTTAAAGAGCATAACAAGAACATGGAATTATAACAAATACAAATATTATACAAAATTACAAGAAACTTAATAGATTCAGTAAAACAAAAATGTTTATGATAGGAGATATGAACTATATAGCCGATATATGTTTACGACACAGAAGAGAAGTTAATCAGAAAACCCGATACAGTAAGCAAGAGGAAACTGACAGGAATCGGAGTAAAGATCTGAGAAAAAACTTTAGTAGGAAAAATGTATTCACTTTTGTATGTACTTAGCAAGTGGAACGATCTCAAGGACGACAGAGTGCTAGCACACTACATGTACAGGGACCATGAGAAATACAGTTATAATAAGAACATAGGAACATAAGAAAGAAGGAGCACTGCAATAGGACTACTGACCCATGAGGAGCAGGCCCATGTCCCCTCCCCCGGATTAAACCAATGACCCCCTCCCCGGATTATCATAATGACCTACCTAGTCTGGTCACCCCACTCAAGGATGGAGCACGGCACCAGACCCAGCAGCACAAGCTAGTCAGGTCCAACTCACACCCACCCACAACCACTCATGAATTTATCTAACCTATTTTTAAAACTACACAACGTTTTAGCCTGAATAACTGTACTCGGCGAGAATCGTTGTCAAGACTTATAGACAGATGGGAAACACTAGATTACTACTAATACAGTTTAAGCTATTAATAAATTTTGATTTTTTTTTTTTTTGGAAACTGGTCCACAGAATATTGTCATTGACGGAGGCCGGACTGTTCTATCAGTGGCTGAAAGCTGATGAACCAAACTCCACCGTTTGTTATCGTTCATCCAACAAGTTCGTAGTCAATGCTGCACTCACAGTCGCCAATGTTTGGGTAACTGCCCCATTACTCTTAAAATAATTTTAAATAATATTATTCTCTTTAAAATATATTCATGCATTTATTTTTGTCAGCCTGTCTAATTATTCAATGTTCTGTTGTATATATATATATATATATATATATATATATATATATATATATATATATATATATATATATATATATAATATTTTTTTTTTTTTTTTTTTTTTTTATTATCACACCGGCCGATTCCCACCAAGGCAGGGTGGCCCGAAAAAGAAAAACTTTCACCATCATTCACTCCATCACTGTCTTGCCAGAAGGGTGCTTTACACTACAGTTTTTAAACTGCAACATTAACACCCCTCCTTCAGAGTGCAGGCACTGTACTTCCCATCTCCAGGACTCAAGTCCGGCCTGCCGGTTTCCCTGAATCCCTTCATAAATGTTACTTTGCTCACACTCCAACAGCACGTCAAGTATTAAAAACCATTTGTCTCCATTCACTCCTATCAAACACGCTCACGCATGCCTGCTGGAAGTCCAAGCCCCTCGCACACAAAACCTCCTTTACCCCCTCCCTCCAACCCTTCCTAGGCCGACCCCTACCCCGCCTTCCTTCCACTACAGACTGATACACTCTTGAAGTCATTCTGTTTCGCTCCATTCTCTCTACATGTCCGAACCACCTCAACAACCCTTCCTCAGCCCTCTGGACAACAGTTTTGGTAATCCCGCACCTCCTCCTAACTTCCAAACTACGAATTCTCTGCATTATATTCACACCACACATTGCCCTCAGACATGACATCTCCACTGCCTCCAGCCTTCTCCTCGCTGCAACATTCATCACCCACGCTTCACACCCATATAAGAGCGTTGGTAAAACTATACTCTCATACATTCCCCTCTTTGCCTCCAAGGACAAAGTTCTTTGTCTCCACAGACTCCTAAGTGCACCACTCACTCTTTTTCCCTCATCAATTCTATGATTCACCTCATCTTTCATAGACCCATCCGCTGACACGTCCACTCCCAAATATCTGAATACGTTCACCTCCTCCATACTCTCTCCCTCCAATCTGATATTCAATCTTTCATCACCTAATCTTTTTGTTATCCTCATAACCTTACTCTTTCCTGTATTCACCTTTAATTTTCTTCTTTTGCACACCCTACCAAATTCATCCACCAATCTCTGCAACTTCTCTTCAGAATCTCCCAAGAGCACAGTGTCATCAGCAAAGAGCAGCTGTGACAACTCCCACTTTGTGTGTGATTCTTTATCTTTTAACTCCACGCCTCTTGCCAAGACCCTCGCATTTACTTCTCTTACAACCCCATCTATAAATATATTAAACAACCACGGTGACATCACACATCCTTGTCTAAGGCCTACTTTTACTGGGAAAAAATTTCCTTCTTTCCTACATACTCTAACTTGAGCCTCACTATCCTCGTAAAAACTCTTCACTGCTTTCAGTAACCTACCTCCTACACCATACACTTGCAACATCTGCCACATTGCCCCCCTATCCACCCTGTCATACGCCTTTTCCAAATCCATAAATGCCACAAAGACCTCTTTAGCCTTATCTAAATACTGTTCACTTATATGTTTCACTGTAAACACCTGGTCCACACACCCCCTACCTTTCCTAAAGCCTCCTTGTTCATCTGCTATCCTATTCTCCGTCTTACTCTTAATTCTTTCAATTATAACTCTACCATACACTTTACCAGGTACACTCAACAGACTTATCCCCCTATAATTTTTGCACTCTCTTTTATCCCCTTTGCCTTTATACAAAGGAACTATGCATGCTCTCTGCCATATATATATATATATATATATACATATGTATATATACATACATATATATATATATATATATATATATATATATATATATATTTATATATATATATATATATTTATATGTATATATATATATATATATATATATTTATATATAGGGGGATAAGTCTGTTGAGTGTACCTGGTAAAGTGTATGGTAGAGTTATAATTGAAAGAATTAAGAGTAAGACGGAGAATAGGATAGCAGATGAACAAGGAGGCTTTAGGAAAGGTAGGGGGTGTGTGGACCAGGTGTTTACAGTGAAACATATAAGTGAACAGTATTTAGATAAGGCTAAAGAGGTCTTTGTGGCATTTATGGATTTGGAAAAGGCGTATGACAGGGTGGATAGGGGGGCAATGTGGCAGATGTTGCAAGTGTATGGTGTAGGAGGTAGGTTACTGAAAGCAGTGAAGAGTTTTTACGAGGATAGTGAGGCTCAAGTTAGAGTATGTAGGAAAGAGGGAAATTTTTTCCCAGTAAAAGTAGGCCTTAGACAAGGATGTGTGATGTCACCGTGGTTGTTTAATATATTTATAGATGGGGTTGTAAGAGTAGTAAATGCGAGGGTTTTGGCAAGAGGCGTGGAGTTAAAAGATAAAGAATCACACACAAAGTGGGAGTTGTCACAGCTGCTCTTTGCTGATGACACTGTGCTCTTGGGAGATTCTGAAGAGAAGTTGCAGAGATTGGTGGATGAATTTGGTAGGGTGTGCAAAAGAAGAAAATTAAAGGTGAATACAGGAAAGAGTAAGGTTATGAGGATAACAAAAAGATTAGGTGATGAAAGATTGAATATCAGATTGGAGGGAGAGAGTATGGAGGAGGTGAACGTATTCAGATATTTGGGAGTGGACGTGTCAGCGGATGGGTCTATGAAAGATGAGGTGAATCATAGAATTGATGAGGGAAAAAGAGTGAGTGGTGCACTTAGGAGTCTGTGGAAACAAAGAACTTTGTCCTTGGAGGCAAAGAGGGGAATGTATGAGAGTATAGTTTTACCAACGCTCTTATATGGGTGTGAAGCGTGGGTGATGAATGTTGCAGCGAGGAGAAGGCTGGAGGCAGTGGAGATGTCATGTCTGAGGGCAATGTGTGGTGTGAATATAATGCAGAGAATTCGTAGTTTGGAAGTTAGGAGGAGGTGCGGGATTACCAAAACTGTTGTCCAGAGGGCTGAGGAAGGGTTGTTGAGGTGGTTCGGACATGTAGAGAGAATGGAGCGAAACAGAATGACTTCAAGAGTGTATCAGTCTGTAGTGGAAGGAAGGCGGGGTAGGGGTCGGCCTAGGAAGGGTTGGAGGGAGGGGGTAAAGGAGGTTTTGTGTGCGAGGGGCTTGGACTTCCAGCAGGCATGCGTGAGCGTGTTTGATAGGAGTGAATGGAGACAAATGGTTTTTAATACTTGACGTGCTGTTGGAGTGTGAGCAAAGTAACATTTATGAAGGGATTCAGGGAAACCGGCAGGCCGGACTTGAGTCCTGGAGATGGGAAGTACAGTGCCTGCACTCTGAAGGAGGGGTGTTAATGTTGCAGTTTAAAAACTGTAGTGTAAAGCACCCTTCTGGCAAGACAGTGATGGAGTGAATGATGGTGAAAGTTTTTCTTTTTCGGGCCACCCTGCCTTGGTGGGAATCGGCCGGTGTGATAATAAAAAAAAAAAAATATATATATATATATATATATATAAACACTGATCTCTGGCTGAAGGAGACTCGAACCTACGAACCTTAGGACAAAGTACGCAGTGCTTTACGTAAGGTTCGTAGGTTCGAGTCTCCTTCAGCCAGAGATCAGTGTTTGTGTATATTTCGCATGCTCTCGCGAATTCCTTGCATGTATATATATATATATATATATATATATATATATATATATATATATATATATATATATATATATATATATATATATATATATATATATATATATTATTATTAACACATCGGCCGATTCCCACCAAGGCAGGGTGGCCCGAAAAAGAAAAACTTTAACCATCATTCACTCCATCACTGTCTTGCCAGAAGGGTGCTTTACACTATAGTTTTTAAACTGCAACATTAACACCCCTCCTTCAGAGTGCAGGCACTGTACTTCCCATCTCCAGGACTCAAGTCCGGCCTGCCGGTTTCCCTGAATCCCTTCATAAATGTTACTTTGATCATACTCCAAGAGCACGTCAAGTATTAAAAACCATTTGTCTCCATTCACTCATATCAAATACGCTGCTGCATGCCTGCTGGAAGTCCAATTCCCTCGCACATAAAACCTGCTTTATCCTCTCCCTCCTACCTTTCCTAGGCCGACCCCTACCCTGCCTTCCCTCCACTACAGATTTATTCACTCTCGCAGTCATTGTGTTTCGTTCCATTCTCTCTACATGTCCGAACCACCTGAACAACCCTTCCCCAGCCATCTGGACAACAGTTTTGGTAATCCTACACCTCCTCCAAACTTCCAAACTACGAATTCTCTGCATTATATTCACACCACACATTGCCCTCAGACAAGACATCTCCAGCCTTCTCCTCACTGCAACACTCATCACACATGCTTCGCACCCATATAAGAGAGTTTGTAAAACTGTACTCCCATACATTCCCCTCTTTGCTTCCAAGGACAAAGTTCTTTGTCTCCACAAAATGCTAAGTGCACTGCTCACTCTTTCACCCTCACCAATTCAATGATTCACCTCATCCTACATAGACCCATCTGCTGACACGTCCACTTCTAAATATCTGAATACATTCACCTACTCCATACTCTCTTCCCCCAATCCGATATCCAATCTTTCGTCACCTGATAAAGGAGGTAAAGGAGGTTTTGTGGGTAAGGGGCTTGGACTTCCAGCAAGCGTGCGTGAGCGTGTTAGATAGGAGTGAATGGAGACGAATGGTACTTGGGACCTGACGATCTGTTGGAGTGTGAGCAGGGTAATATTTAGTGAAGGGATTCAGGGAAACCGGTTATTTTCATATAGTCGGACTTGAGTCCTGGAAATGGGAAGTACAATGCCTGCACTTTAAAGGAGGGGTTTGGGATATTGGCAGTTTGGAGGGATATGTTGTGTATCTTTATATGTGTATGCTTCTAGACTGTTATTTCTGAGCACCTCTGCAAAAACAGTGATAATGTGCGAGTGTGGTGAAAGTGTTGAATGATGATGAAAGTATTTTCTTTTTGGGGATTTTCTTTCTTTTTTGGGTCACCCTGCCTCGGTGGGAGACGGCCGACTTGTTGAAAAAAAAAAAAAAAAAAAAAAAAAAATATATATATACATAATATATTATATATATTAATATATATATATATATATATATATATATATATATATATATATATATATATATATATATATATATATATATATATATGTCGTGCCGTATATGTAAAACTGGTCAATTAGCAAGAACTCATTTAAAATTAAGTCCTTTCTGAAATTTTCTTTTATACGTTTAAAGATATATTTTTTCATTAATGTTAATGTAAAAAAATATAATTTTGCACCAAAAGAATCTTAGAAAACTTACCTAGCCTTATTATAACAAGAACAATTTATTTTAGCCTAACCCAACTAAATATATTTTAGATTTGTTTAGAGTAATTTAATACTAAACATACACATTGAAATATATTTTTTTCGTTAGGCTCAGAATGATTTTGGCGAAGTTATTGCATACACAAATTTTCACTTGTCCTATATGACAAGATGAGCGTTGCTATTTAAGCCAAGATCGCAAGTTCTGCCTATTCGGCACGACATATATATATATATATATATATATATAGAGAGAGAGAGAGAGAGAGAGAGAGAGAGAGAGAGAGAGAGAGAGAGAGAGAGAGAGAGAGAGAGAGAGAGAGAGAGAGAGAGAGAGAGAGAGAGAGAGAGAGAGAGAAAGAGAGAGAGAGAGAGAGAGAGAGAGGGAGAGAGAGGTACCACCTCTAGAACTGTCCTGGGGACCCTCATCGTTAGAGAAAAGAATGAACTTGCTTCAGGCAAAACTCAAGGTTCACCCTGAAGCTGTTTAAGAATTTTCTCCTACCACCCCCTATATTTCAAGTATGTTTTATTTAAAAACAAAATACATTGGCCAAACATTCACAAAAATACAACAGAAAGTAAAACTACATATGTAACTCAGAGCTACATCTCGAATACTTCGTCCAGCTCCTCTGCTGTGGGCCGAGTGCCCAGAATGCTGCAGGCATTTCCTCTCTGGTTTGCAACACCGAGTCTCTGAAAGAGGAAGCTGGTCGCCATGTGGTCCTTGGTTTCTATGATGAGCTTTTCACCCAGCTCTTCGAGGAACTTTAGAGCACATTTGCCCCATGCTCCATTTGTCTCCGACCCTATTGGAATGAAGTTATAGCAATGGGGAAGGTCTTCGTATTTTCGGATCTTCTGGGTCTCCCTGTGGCTGGCAGCTCCACCCCCCTCCACTACGGAGTATGGCAAGTAGGTGTCTGCCAATGTGGCGGCACAGGTGTAGTCCCAGGCAATCTGCTTTCCACACTTCCAGGGTAGCATAGTGGCTCCATCAGGACGCTTTTGACTTCCATCAGACCTCTGTACTTGGGGTTCCCGTTGAGCTGGGCAACGGGCTGTGGCGAGGCTTCTCTTTATGATGTCCCTGTCCTCCTCATGTCTGGCATACTTTCCTTCTGCTGTGTGACACATGAGACCATGAAGTCCAAATTGATCAGCTATAGCCATGCCACAAATACACCTATGTTCGGTGAGGATGGGGACGGCTTGGCGAAGAGCATTACCAATCCGAATGGCCTGTGGGTCGAGACGGGTGCCCAGAGAAGAATTAGGAACAGCTAACAGGAAATCTCCTGAGTGTGGTGCCTTCACTGCCAGGAGACGAGCTTTGTCCTTTCCTGAAGCATTGGAGAGCATTGTGTTGGCGATTTTTTCCATGATCTGTTTGTCTCAGTGGGACTGTTTGGGCTCCTTGGGAGGAGCTGGTCTACTGAAGGAGTCAAATATATATATATATATATATATATATATATATATATATATATATATATATATATATATATATATATATATATATATATATATATATATATATATATTATTTATTATTTTTTTTTATTATCACACTGGCCGATTCCCACCAAGGCAGGGTGGCCCGAAAAAGAAAAACTTTCACCATCATTCACTCCATCACTGTCTTGCCAGAAGGGTGCTTTACACTACAGTTTTTAAACTGGAACATTAACACTCCTCTTTCAGAGTGCAGGCACTGCACTTCCCATCTCCAGGACTCAAGTCCGGCCTGCCGGTTTCCCTGAACCCCTTCATAAATGTTACTTTGCTCACACTCCAACAGCACATCAAGTATTAAAAACCATTTGTCTCCATTCACTCCTATCAAACACGCTCACACATGCCTGCTGGAAGTCCAAGCCCCTCGCACACAAAACCTCCTTTACCCCCTCTCTCCAACCTTTCCTAGGCCGACCCCTACCCCGCCTTCCTTCCACTACAGACTGATACACTCTTGAAGTCATTCTGTTTCGCTCCATTCTCTCTACATGTCCGAACCACCTCAACAACCCTTCCTCAGCCCTCTGGACAACAGTTTTGGTAATCCCGAACCTCCTCCTAACTTCCAAACTACGAATTCTCTGCATTATATTCACACAAAATTGCCCTCAGACATGACATCTCCACTGCCTCCAGCCTTCTCCTCGCTGCAACATTCATCACCCATGCTTCACACCCATATAAGAGTGTTGGTAAAACTATACTCTCATACATTTCCCTCTTTGCCTCCAAGGACAAAGTTCTTTGTCTCCACAGACTCCTAAGTGCACCACTCACTCTTTTCCTCTCATCAATTCTATGATTCACCTCATCTTTCATAGACCCATCCGCTGACACGTCCACTCCCAAATATCTGAATACGTTCACCTCCTCCATACTCTCTCCCTCCAATCTGATATTCAATCTTTCATCACCTAATCTTTTTGTTATCCTCATAACCTTACTCTTTCCTGTATTCACCTTTAATTTTCTTCTTTTGCACACCCTACCAAATTCATCCACCAATCTCTGCAACTTCTCTTCAGAATCTCCCAAGAGCACAGTGTCATCAGCAAAGAGCAGCTGTGACAACTCCCACTTTATGTGTGATTCTTTATCTTTTAACTCCACGCCTCTTGCCAAGACCCTCGCATTTACTTCTCTTACAACCCCATTTATAAATATATTAAACAACCACGGTGACATCACACATCCTTGTCTAAGGCCTACTTTTACTGGGAAATAATTTCCCTCTTTCCTACATACTCTAACTTGAGCCTCACTATCCTCGTAAAAACTCTTCACTGCTTTCAGTAACCTACCTCATACACCATACACTTGCAACATCTGCCACATTGCCCCCCTATCCACCCTGTCATACGCCTTTTCCAAATCCATAAATGCCACAAAGACCTCTTTAGCCTTATCTAAATACTGTTCACTTATATGTTTCACTGTAAACACCTGGTCCACACACCCCCTACCTTTCCTAAAGCCTTCTTGTTCATCTGCTATCCTATTCTCCATCTTACTCTTAATTCTTTCAATAATAACTCTACCATACACTTTACCAGGTATACTCAGCAGACTTATCCCCCTATAATTTTTGCACTCTCTTTTATCCCCTTTGCCTTTATACAAAGGAACTATGCATGCTCTCTGCCAATCCCTAGGTACCTTACCCTCTTTCATACATTTATTAAATAATTGCACCAACTACTCCAAAACTATATCCCCACCTGCTTTTAACATTTCTATCTTTATCCCATCAATCCCGGCTGCCTTACCCCCTTTCATTTTACCTACTGCCTCACGAACTTCACCCATACTCACAACTGGCTCTTCCTCACTCCTACAAGATGTTATTCCTCCTTGTCTATACATGAAATCACAGCTTCCCTATCTTCATCAACATTTAACAATTCCTCAAAATATTCCCTCCATCTTCCCAATACCTCTAACTCTCTATTTAATAACTCTCCTCTCCTATTTTTAACTGACAAATCCATTTATTCTCTAGGCTTTCTTAACTTGTTAATCTCACTCCAAAACTTTTTCTTATTTTCAACAAAATTTGTTGATAACATCTCACCCACTCTCACATTTGCTCTCTTTTTACATTGCTTCACCACTCTCTTAACCTCTCTCTTTTTCTCCATATACTCTTCCCTCCTTGCATCACTTCTACTTTGTAAAAACTTCTCATATGATAACTTTTTCTCCCTTACTACTCTCTTTACATCATCATTCCACCAATCGCTTCTCTTCCCTCCCACACCCACTTTCCTGTAACCACAAACTTCTGCTGAACACTCTAACACTACATTTTTAAACCTACCCCATACCTCTTCGACCCCATTGCCTATGCTCTCATTATCCCATCTACCTTTTACGCTCAGTGTAGCTACAACTAGAAAGTGATCTGATATATCTGTGGCCCCTCTATAAACATGTACATCCTGAAGTCTACTCAACAGTCTTTTATCTACCAATACATAATCCAACAAACTACTGTTATTTCGCCCTACATCATATCTTGTATACTTATTTATCCTCTTTTTCTTAAAATATGTATTACCTATAACTAAACCCCTTTCTATACAAAGTTCAATCAAAGGGCTCCCATTATCATTTACACCTGGCACCCCAAACTTAAATACCACACCCTCTCTAAAAGTTTCTCCTACTTTAGCATTCAGGTCCCCTACCACAATTACTCTCTCACTTGGTCCAAAGGCTCCTATACATTCACTTATCATCTCCCAAAATCTCTCTCTCTCTCCTCTGCATTCCTCTTTTCTCAAGGTGCATACACGCTTATTATGACCCACTTCTCGCATCCAACCTTTACTTTAATCCACATAATTCTTGCATTTACACATTCATATTCTCTTTTCTCCTTCCATAACTGATCATTCAACATTACTGCTACTCCTTCCTTTGCTCTAACTCTCTCAGATACTCCAGATTTAATCCCATTTATTTCCCCCCCACCGAAACTCCCCTACCCCCTTCAGCTTTGTTTCGCTTAGGGCCAGGACATCCAACTTCTTTTCATTCATAACATCAGCAATCATCTGTTTCTTGTCATCTGCACTACATCCACGAACGTTCAAGCATCCCAGTTGCATAAAGTTTTTCTTCTTCTCTTTTTTAGTAAATGTCTACAGGAGAAGGGGTTACTAGCCCATTGCTCCCGGCATTTTAGTCGCCTCATACGACACGCATGGCTTACGGAGGAAAGATTCTTTTCCACTTCCCCATGGACAATAGAAGAAAACAAGAAGAACAAGAGCTATGTAGAAAAAGGAGAAAAACCTAGATGTATGTACATATATATGCATGTGCGTGTCTGTGAAGTGTGACCAAAGTGTAAGTAGGAGTAGCAAGATATCCCTGTTATCTAGCGTGTTTATGAGACAGAAAAAGACACCAGCAATCCTACCATCATGCAAAACAGTTACAGGTTTCTGTTTCACAGTCATCTGGCAGGACGGTAGTACTTCCCTGGGTGGTTGCTGTCTAACAACCTACTACCTATATATATATATATATATATATATATATATATATATATATATATATATATGTATATATACATTTCAGGGGTTCAGGGAAACCGGCAGGCCGGACTTGAGTTCTGGAGATGGGAAGTACAGTGCCTGCACTCTGAAGGAGGGGTGTTAATGTTGCAGTTTAAAAACTGTAGTGTAAAGCACCCTTCTGGCAAGACAGTGATGGAGTGAATGATGGTGAAAGTTTTTCTTTTTCGGGCCACCCTGCCTTGGTGGGAATCGGCCAGTGTGATAATAAAAAATAATAATAATATATATATATGTACATATATATGTCGTGCCGAATATGCAGAACTTGCCATCTTGGCTTGAATAGCAACGTTCATCTTGCCATATAGGACAAGTGAAAATTTGTGAATGCAATAATTTCGCCAAAATCATTCTGAACCTAACGAAAAAAAAATATTTGATAGTGTTTGTTTAGTATTAAATTATTGTAAACAAATCTTAAATATATTTAGTTGGGTTAGGCTAAACTAAATTGGGCTTGTTATAAAAAGGTTAGGTAAGTTTCCTAAGATTCTTTTGGTGGAAAATTAAAAATTTTTACATTAACATTAATGAAAAAAATATATCTCTAAACGTATAAGAGAAAATTTTAGGAAGGACTTAATTTTAAATGAGTTCTTGCTAATTGACCAGTTTTACATATTCGGCACGACATATATATATATATATATATATATATATATATATATATATATATATATATATATATATATATATATATATATATATATATATATATATGTATATATATATATATATATATATATATATGGTATTTATAATTAATGTTGATTATTCGAATTTATATTAAACTGTCTGTCTGTTTCAGGGAATGTTTGTGATTCTCTTCGTGGGATATCTTATCAGTTTTGTAACTTTCTGCCTTGAAATTTTGTTTTTTAATAATAAAAAAAAGTAATAGTTAAAATTTCTGAAAATTTATAATTGTTGTGGAAAATATCTAAATATCGTATATTACAATTTACAATAACAAAGTTTTGCGTGTCGAATAACTATTTAATAAATGATTTCAAATATTTCTTGAGCATTTCATCATTGCTTAATTCGCTAAATATTTTGTTAATCTGAAATATATTTTGGACTGAATTCATCTTTTCATTTACTACCTATCTCTTATGAAATTTTTCACATTATTCTCCTGTTGAACAAGACATAAATTTTGGAATATTTATTGCTATGTATTTTCTTACTGGTTAGACAGACTAAACCCAAGTCAGATAGTTCTATCAAAAAAAAATTAGCTTCCGTAAAAGCAGCTCTGTTTTTAATAAGCTGTCTGGGCTTGATAAATGTTTGAATATATATATATATATATAATTTATATATATATATATATATATATATATATATATTATATATATATATATTATATATATATATATATATTATTATGTAGGTAGTAGGTTGGTAGACAGCAACCACCCAGGGAAGTACTACCGTCCTGCCAGATGACTGTGAAACAAAAACCTGTAACTGTTTTGCATGATGGTAGGATTGCTGGTTTCTTTTTCTGTCTCATAAACACGCTAAGATAACAGGGATATCTTGCTACTCCTACTTACACTTTGGTCACACTTCACAGACACGCACATGCATATATATATATACATACATCTAGGTTTTTCTCTTTTTTCTAAATAGCTCTTGTTCTTTTTTATTTCTTCTATTGTCCATGGGGAAGTGGAAAAGAATCTTTCCTCCGTAAGCCATGCGTGTCGTATGAGGCGACTAAAATGCCGGGAGCAATGGGCTAGTAACCCCTTCTCCTGTATACAATTACTAAAAAAGAGAAGAAGAAAAACTTTATAAAACTGGGTTGCTTAAATGTGCGTGGATGTAGTGCGGATGACAAGAAACAGATGATTGCTGATGTTATGAATGAAAAGAAGTTGGATGTCCTGGCCCTAAGCGAAACAAAGCTGAAGGGGGTAGGAGAGTTTCAGTGGGGGGAAATAAATGGGATTAAATCTGGAGTATCTGAGAGAGTTAGAGCAAAGGAAGGGGTAGCAGTAATGTTAAATGATCAGTTATGGAAGGAGAAAAGAGAATATGAATGTGTAAATTCAAGAATTATGTGGATTAAAGTAAAGGTTGGATGCGAGAAGTGGGTCATAATAAGCGTGTATGCACCTGGAGAAGAGAGGAATGCAGAGGAGAGAGAGAGATTTTGGGAGATGTTAAGTGAATGTATAGGAGCCTTTGAACCAAGTGAGAGAGTAATTGTGGTAGGGGACTTGAATGCTAAAGTAGGAGAAACTTTTAGAGAGGGTGTGGTAGGTAAGTTTGGGGTGCCAGGTGTAAATGATAATGGGAGCCCTTTGATTGAACTTTGTATAGAAAGGGGTTTAGTTATAGGTAATACATATTTTAAGAAAAAGAGGATAAATAAGTATACACGATATGATGTAGGGCGAAATGACAGTAGTTTGTTGGATTATGTATTGGTAGATAAAAGACTGTTGAGTAGACTTCAGGATGTACATGTTTATAGAGGGGCCACAGATATATCAGATCACTTTCTAGTTGTAGCTATACTGAGAGTAAAAGGTAGATGGGATACAAGGAGAATAGAAGCATCAGGGAAGAGAGAGGTGAAGGTTTATAAACTAAAAGAGGAGGCAGTTAGGGTAAGATATAAACAGCTATTGGAGGATAGATGGGCTAATGAGAGCATAGGCAATGGGGTCGAAGAGGTATGGGGTAGGTTTAAAAATGTAGTGTTAGAGTGTTCAGCAGAAGTTTGTGGTTACAGGAAAGTGGGTGCAGGAGGGAAGAGGAGCGATTGGTGGAATGATGATGTAAAGAGAGTAGTAAGGGAGAAAAAGTTAGCATATGAGAAGTTTTTACAAAGTAGAAGTGATGCAAGGAGGGAAGAGTATATGGAGAAAAAGAGAGAAGTTAAGAGAGTGGTGAAGCAATGTAAAAAGAGAGCAAATGAGAGAGTGGGTGAGATGTTATCAACAAATTTTGTTGAAAATAAGAAAAAGTTTTGGAGTGAGATTAACAAGTTAAGAAAGCCTAGAGAACAAATGGATTTGTCAGTTAAAAATAGGAGAGGAGAGTTATTAAATGGAGAGTTAGAGGTATTGGGAAGATGGAAGGAATATTTTGAGGAATTGTTAAATGTTGATGAAGATAGGGAAGCTGTGATTTCGTGTATAGGGCAAGGAGGAATAACATCTTGTAGGAGTGAGGAAGAGCCAGATGTGAGTGTGGGGGAAGTTCGTGAGGCAGTAGGTAAAATGAAAGGGGGTAAGGCAGCCGGGATTGATGGGATAAAGATAGAAATGTTAAAAGCAGGTGGGGATATAGTTTTGGAGTGGTTGGTGCAATTATTTAATAAATGTATGGAAGAGGGTAAGGTACCTAGGGATTGGCAGAAAGCATGCATAGTTCCTTTGTATAAAGGCAAAGGGGATAAAAGAGAGTGCAAAAATTATAGGGGGATAAGTCTGTTGAGTGTACCTGGTAAAGTGTATGGTAGAGTTATAATTGAAAGAATTAAGAGTAAGACGGAGAATAGGATAGCAGATGAACAAGGAGGCTTTAGGAAAGGTAGGGGGTGTGTGGACCAGGTGTTTACAGTGAAACATATAAGTGAACAGTATTTAGATAAGGCTAAAGAGGTCTTTGTGGCATTTATGGATTTGGAAAAGGCGTATGACAGGGTGGATAGGGGGGCAATGTGGCAGATGTTGCAAGTGTATGGTGTAGGAGGTAGGTTACTGAAAGCAGTGAAGAGTTTTTACGAGGATAGTGAGGCTCAAGTTAGAGTATGTAGGAAAGAGGGAAATTTTTTCCCAGTAAAAGTAGGCCTTAGACAAGGATGTGTGATGTCACCGTGGTTGTTTAATATATTTATAGATGGGGTTGTAAGAGAAGTAAATGCGAGGGTTTTGGCAAGAGGCGTGGAGTTAAAAGATAAAGAATCACACACAAAGTGGGAGTTGTCACAGCTGCTCTTTGCTGATGACACTGTGCTCTTGGGAGATTCTGAAGAGAAGTTGCAGAGATTGGTGGATGAATTTGGTAGGGTGTGCAAAAGAAGAAAATTAAAGGTGAATACAGGAAAGAGTAAGGTTATGAGGATAACAAAAAGATTAGGTGATGAAAGATTGAATATCAGATTGGAGGGAGAGAGTATGGAGGAGGTGAACGTATTCAGATATTTGGGAGTGGACGTGTCAGCGGATGGGTCTATGAAAGATGAGGTGAATCATAGAATTGATGAGGGAAAAAGAGTGAGTGGTGCACTTAGGAGTCTGTGGAAACAAAGAACTTTGTCCTTGGAGGCAAAGAGGGGAATGTATGAGAGTATAGTTTTACCAACGCTCTTGTATGGGTGTGAAGCGTGGGTGATGAATGTTGCAGCGAGGAGAAGGCTGGAGGCAGTGGAGATGTCATGTCTGAGGGCAATGTGTGGTGTGAATATAATGCAGAGAATTCGTAGTTTGGAAGTTAGGAGGAGGTGCGGGATTACCAAAACTGTTGTCCAGAGGGCTGAGGAAGGGTTGTTGAGGTGGTTCGGACATGTAGAGAGAATGGAGCGAAACAGAATGACTTCAAGAGTGTATCAGTCTGTAGTGGAAGGAAGGCGGGGTAGGGGTCGGCCTAGGAAGGGTTGGAGGGAGGGGGTAAAGGAGGTTTTGTGTGCGAGGGGCTTGGACTTCCAGCAGGCATGCGTGAGCGTGTTTGATAGGAGTGAATGGAGACAAATGGTTTTTAATACTTGACGTGCTGTTGGAGTGTGAGCAAAGTAACATTTATGAAGGGATTCAGGGAAACCGGCAGGCCGGACTTGAGTCCTGGAGATGGGAAGTACAGTGCCTGCACTCTGAAGGAGGGGTGTTAATGTTGCAGTTTAAAAACTGTAGTGTAAAGCACCCTTCTGGCAAGACAGTGATGGAGTGAATGATGGTGAAAGTTTTTCTTTTTCGGGCCACCCTGCCTTGGTGGGAATCGGCCGGTGTGATAATAAAAAAAAAATAATATATATCTTCTGTACCATATTATGTAATAAAATATTCCTATCGGTAAAAAAAATAATATATATTAAAAGATGGGGGTAGTAGGGGAAGTGGAATATTCAAACGGTTTCAGGAAGAAATCCAAATATTCTTCCTTGTAGCCTTTTTATCCACTTCTCTGAGGCTATGGGTCCCACAATTTACGCCAGAGATGGACCCCATCATATATACATATATATATATATATATATATATATATATATATATATATATATATATATATATATATATATATATATATATATATATATACATATCCATATATATAAATTCACATCTAAATTTAATTTGTTAAAGTGTTTTATATAGCTAAGGTTTGCCTGAAAAATGAAAGTATTATATAAGCTGGAAGAGTTCAATTTAAGCACTTTGCATCTTAGTGCACCTTTGAAATATCTGAAAGATATTATCGCAGTTACAATATAACTTAGCAGACTCCAAATGTTTTATTTTATTCCTCACGTTTATTTTTTTTCTAATATTTTCTTATAGATGATTTCTAAAATTTATCATCTCTCACTTTAACCAGAAGACCGGATTTGTTGAATAAAATTCAATAATGGTTTTATTTCTACCTTCTTCGGTGTCATATCACCGAGTAATTAAGAGAACTTTACAGATGATACATTACTCTCTAAGGAATATGATTTCTTTCTTAAGTATTAATTAAAAAAAAGTTTAATTAAGTGGAAACATTATCAGATTGGTTTTAAACACATCAGTTAACGTCGCGAATCACAGTGTATTGGACCAGAAGTCCGTCTCATCCCCCAAATGGTTTTGTTGATACATAGGAAAACAATCAAGTAAGGTTATAACATCCTGAAATGATCCTTTTGTTATAGTGGATAACACAGTAATGGTTATGTTCAGGCTATTTACTGGAGGCAGTTATTACAAAATAACAAATGAACTAAATAAATTTGCAAAGAAATTTCTCATCACAATGTCTTATCTTTATCTCACTTCCTTCCCGGACTGCATGCAAATATATATTTATATACATGCATATATTTGCATTCCTGTACATTAGTAAGACAGCAGGGCAGCTCAGACATCCAGCTGTTGAGCACCTTGGTGAATATTTTAGAATAATATAGCTGCTAAGCCCTTATTATCTTCATATTTCGAAACATGCATATGCAGAGGTGTACCTTATAAAAAAGACCTCTATGAAGGTGCTAGGTAGCTGCCCTTCAAACATGGAGCTAAGGTAGACAAACTCTCCACGACTCTTCTTAAACCTTGTGTATCAGCACTCAGGGGATTTTCTGTGAACTGCACTGTTTGAAACACTATGATGAATTTCTTTCACAAATGTCTTAACTATTCATTTTTATGAATTTACTAAAAATATATCAACTTTTTTTTGTAATTTATTTGAAACTATGAATGTTTTCTGTGTTTCAGAAATGATGACGGGAATATTAATTTCTCGAAACATTGTCACAATGACTATTTAGCAACTCTGACTTTAATTTTCTAATAAGATTACATATGCCATGCATACACTCAGTTGCTGATTATAAGAAATATATTTACAAATAAAAGGGTTAGAAACACGTACTTTTGCAGTATATAGTGAAATGATACTGAAAGAAGCAATAAAATTTGGTTGTTTGATTGTGCATGAGAGTTGTATTAATGAAAAAATCAACTGACTGCTAAGGTTGTGAAAGAAAAAAAACTGGATGAATGCCAGAAGCAATCGGCTAGTAACCCCTACAGCCAGTGCGTTGAAAGAAGAAATAAATACAGCTTTGATATTATATATATATATATATATATATATATATATATATATAAATATTTATATATATATATATATATATATATATATATATAATATCAAAGCTGTATTTAAAAATCTTGATACAGTAAAAAAAACTTTTAATGAAGAATTCCCCCCAAAATGCTGACGGATGTCTCTATAAGATTCCTTGTAAAATTTGCGATAAAGTTTATTTCTATCAAACTGATAAAAATCTCGAACTAAGATTAAAACAACATAGATATAGCATTATAACTGGACACATTCCTCTATTTATTCATGTGAGAGATTTTAACCATCCAATTGATTTTCAAAAAGTTGAGAAAGTAGTATCAAGCAAGTCCATGGTCGACAGGAATATAATTGAATCTTATTTCATAAAAAAGCAGTTTTGACAATAATATGAATATTTCCTTTGGTTTATATAAATTAGATCCATTTATAATTAATAGAATTTGCGTAGAATTTAATAATACATTGGACAAATAATAAATTTTAAAATTCTTAATTCTTGGGTAGAATACTGCAGTGTTGTTATTGATCAATACCACTCATTCGTGGTTACAATAATATATAAATGCTGCTCGTGAGGCTAGTACACCAAACAAGAATGAGAATGAAATTAGCTTAGATGCTCCCACACCTCCGTATGCCCTCGGATGGCGGCCCAACAGCTAGCTGTGTGCTGGCTGTGCCATTCTTGTAGGGTTGGGTGGTCCTGTGGTTTAAAGCGTCATGTGGTTCTCGCTTACCATGAGGCAGGCCATTACAACATGGGTTCGAATCCTTGGCTAGCACAGTGTTGTTATATATATATATATATATATATATATATATATATATATATATATATATATATATATATATATATATATATATATATATATGGCTTTGGGGTCTCTCAAGGAAGTGAAGCAGCGGTTCATGCAACAAGGGCGTATATCAACAACCTGCCTGAGGACAATGCAGTGGTAAAATTAGATTTCAAGAATGCGTTCAATCTCCTGAAAAGAGACGTGGTATTAGCAGCAGTACAAGAACATTTCCCTGGTCTCTTCCCTTTTGTTTCAGCTGGGTATAGCAAGGAATCAATGCTTCTCTTTGGAGAGCATGAAATCACATCATCGGAGGGTGTCCAACAAGGAGATCCTCTTGCACCATTTCTCTTCTGTATAGCAGTTAGGGAAATCACAGTCAGACTGACCAGCGAGCTAAACATCTGGTTCCTAGATGATGGCCCACTAGCAGGTACAAAGGAGTCCCTCCTACATGACCTTACACAGGTAATGACACGGGGACAGGAAATGGGTCTCATCCTGAATCCATCCAAATGTGAAATCATCTCAGTCAGTCAACAAGTGATAAATGCAGTGAGATCAAAACTACAAGGAGCAGCAGTCATTGCCCCCACAAATAGTGTCTTGCTAGGAGCACCTCTGGGAAGCAATGCCATTGACACAATTCTCAGGAAGAAATTGGAAGAGTTAAGGAGAATGGAACAACGAATAGGCAATCTGGACACCCACGATATGCCTTGTACCTTCTCACAAAGTGCTTGAGTCTGCCCAGGTTGACATATTTCCTAAGATGTGCACCTTCATATGATAACCCTATACTGCACGAATATGACAGTATTCTGAGGCAGATTTTTACGAAAGTACTTAACCTTACTCTAGGAGACGGGCAGTGGAACCAAGCTACACTTCCAGTCAGACTAGGAGGCATTAGTGTCCGCAAGTCATCACAGATTGCGTTACCTGCTTTTCTGTCCTCGTGTATTGCATCCAGAGAGCTTGTAGCAGCGATTCTCCCTGAACATCTTAGGGACAAGATTGGAGCCCAGGACCAAAAATTCATTGACGGAGCAATGATCTGGGATGATCTAACGTGCTCTGAAACCAGACCTGCTCCCCCCAACAACTACAAACAATCGCACTGGGATGATCCAATAGTGGAAAATATTGCCTCAACAATGCTTCAGAGTGTGTCAGGGAAGGATAGAGCCCGCCTCCTGGCAGTGAGAGCCCCTCATGCTGCGGACTTTCTGTTGGCTGTTCCCAACTCCAGCCTTGGCACACGCCTTGACCCACAGACCATCCGCATTGGTGTTCCCCTTCGACTTGCCGCCCCTATTCTCGCCGAACACAGGTGTATTTGTGCCAGTGAAGCAGCAGACCGATTCGGGTACCATGGTCTTGTGTGCCGTAAATCCGAGGGAAAGATTGCAAGACATGAGGAGGTTAATAACATTATCAAGAGGAGCCTCACAACAGCTGGATGCCCAGCAGTAAGGGAGCCACCCCAACTATGCAGATCTGATGGCAGCCAGAAGCGTCCAGATGGTATCACCCTTCAAGCCTGGACAGATGGGAAGCAGGTGGTGTGGGACTATACATGTGCATCTACCTTGGCTGATACCTATCTCCAATACACCAGGGAGGAAGGAGGGGCAGCTGCCAGCTTCAGGGAGTCCCAAAAGTCTAGAAAATATGGAGAACTTGCCCATCATTATATGTTTGTTCCCATAGGCTCAGAGACCCTTGGCTCATGGGGAAAGAGTGCATCTAATTTCCTTAAGGAGCTGGGAAAAAGACTCATCAGGGTAACTAGGGATCCCAGGGCAGCTAGTTTTCTGTTCCAGCGGCTCAGTGCGGCTTTTCAAAGGGATAATGCCTGCTGCATTTTGGGCACACGCCCCAGCTCTGAGGAGCTGGATGAGATTTTCCCCCTATAATCAGTGATACACACGTAACAACATGTACCGTATATGCCACCTTTATATCAACAATGTATCTCTTAAATCTTCTGTGCCATATTATGTAATAAAATATTCCTATTGGTAAAAAAAAAATAGTTCAAAAGATGGGGTGGTAGGGGAAGTGGAATATTCAAACGGCTTCAGGAAGAAATCCAAATATTCTTCCTTGAAGCCTTTTTATCCACTTCTCCGAGGCAATGGGTCCCACAATTTACACCAGAGGTGGACCCCATCCTATAAATGTATATATATATATATATATATATATATATATATATATATATATATATATATATATATATATATATATATATATATGTCGTGCCGAATAGGCAGAACTTGCGATCTTGGCTTAAATAGCAACGCTTATCTTGCCATATAGGACAAGTGAAAATTTGTGTATGCAATAATTTCGCCAAATTCATTCTGAACCTCACGAAAAAAATATATTTCACTGTGTTTGCTTAGTATTAAATTACTGTAAACAAATCTAAAATATATTTAGTTGGGTTAGTCTAAAATAAATTGTTCTTGTTATAATAAGGTTAGGTAAGTTTTCTAAGTTCCTTTTGGTGAAAAATTATAATTTTTTACATCAACATTAATGAAAAAATATATTTTTAAAGGTATAGGAGAAAATTTTAGAAAGGACTTAATTTTAAATGAGTTCTTGCTAATTGACCAGTTTTACATATTCGGCACGACATATGTATATATATATATATATATATATATATATATATATATATATATATATATATATATATATATATATATATATATATATATATATATATATATATATATATTGTTGAAAATAAGAAAAAGTTTTGGAGTGAGATTAACAAGTTAAGAAAGCCTAGAGAACAAATGGATTTGTCAGTTAAAAATAGGAGAGGAGAGTTATTAAATGGAGAGTTAGAGGTATTGGGAAGATGGAGGGAATATTTTGAGGAATTGTTAAATGTTGATGAAGATAGGGAAGCTGTGATTTCGTGTATAGGGCAAGGAGGAATAACATCTTGTAGGAGTGAGGAAGATCCAGTTGTGAGTGTGGGGGAAGTTCGTGAGGCAGTAGGTAAAATGAAAGGGGGTAAGGCAGCCGGGATTGATGGGATAAAGATAGAAATGTTAAAAGCAGGTGGGGATATAGTTTTGGAGTGGTTGGTGCAATTATTTAATAAATGTATGGAAGAGGGTAAGGTACCTAGGGATTGGCAGAGAGCATGCATAGTTCCTTTGTATAAAGGCAAAGGGGAAGAATGAGTGCAAAAATTATAGGGGGATAAGTCTGTTGAGTATACCTGGTAAAGTGTATGGTAGAGTTATAATTGAAAGAATTAAGAGTAAGACGGAGAATAGGATAGCAGATGAACAAGGAGGCTTTAGGAAAGGTAGGGGGTGTGTGGACCAGGTGTTTACAGTGAAACATATAAGTGAACAGTATTTAGATAAGGCTAAAGAGGTTTTTGTGGCATTTATGGATTTGGAAAAGGCGTATGACAGGGTGGACAGGGGTGCAATGTGGCAGATGTTGCAAGTGTATGGTGTAGGAGGTAGGTTACTGAAAGCAGTGAAGAGATTTTACGAGGATAGTGAGTTTCAAGTTAGAGTATGTAGGAAAGAGGGAAATTTTTTCCCAGTAAAAGTAGGCCTTAGACAAGGATGTGTGATGTCACCGTGGTTGTTTAATATATTTATAGATGGGGTTGTAAGAGAAGTAAATGCGAGGGTCTTGGCAAGAGGCGTGGAGTTAAAAGATAAAGAATCACACACAAAGTGGGAGTTGTCACAGCTGCTCTTTGCTGATGACACTGTGCTCTTGGGAGATTCTGAAGAGAAGTTGCAGAGATTGGTGGATGAATTTGGTAGGGTGTGCAAAAGAAGAAAATTAAAGGTGAATACAGGAAAGAGTAAGGTTATGAGGATAACAAAAAGATTAGGTGATGAAAGATTGGATATGAGATTGGAGGGAGAGAGTATGGAGGAGGTGAACGTATTCAGATATTTGGGAGTGGACGTGTCAGCAGATGGGTCTATGAAAGATGAGGTGAATCATAGAATTGATGAGGGAAAAAGAGTGAGTGGTGCACTTAGGAGTCTGTGGAGACAAAGAACTTTGTCCTTGGAGGCAAAGAGGGGAATGTATGAGAGTATAGTTTTACCTACGCTCTTATATGGGTGTGAAGCGTGGGTGATGAATGTTGCAGCGAGGAGAAGGCTGGAGGCAGTGGAGATGACATGTCTGAGGGCAATGTGTGGTGTGAATATAATGCAGAGAATTCGTAGTTTGGAAGTTAGGAGGAGGTGCGGGATTACCAAAACTGTTGTCCAGATGGCTGAGGAAGGGTTGTTGAGGTGGTTCGGACATGTAGAGAGGACGGAAGAAAATAGAATGACTTCTAGAGTCGATAAATTTGTAATGGAGGGAAGGCGGGATAGGGGTTGGCCTAGTAAAGAATGGAGTGAGAGTTAAAGGAGGTATTGTGTAAGAGGGGCTTGGACTTTCAGTATGCAAGCGTGAGCGTGATAGATACGAGTGAATGAAGGCAAATAATTTTTAGGGCTTGATATGCTGTTGGAGTGTGAGCAAGGTAACATTTATGAAGGGATTCTGGGAATCCGGCAGTCCAGACATTAGTTCTGGAGACAGGAAGTACAGTGCCAGCACTCTGAGGGAGGGGTGTTAATGTAGCAGTTTCATAAGTGCAGTTTAAGCGCACCTCTGGCAAGACAGTGATAGAGTGAATGACGGACAAAGTTTCTTTCCCGGGCCACGACCAAGTGGTATTTTTTCAATAACATCACCGCGACTACCCGAGAACTCGAACCCATGTCGTTTTGACCGCCTCATGGTGAGCAAAAATCACATGATGCTCAAACCCACTGGACCACTCAATCCTACAAGAGTCAAGCACCTTGCAGAGCTTGGTGCCTCCTAGCTAATTTCATTCTACTCCCCGTTTGGGGATAATGTGAGAAGTCACGAAAGCACTTGAAATTACACTATTCTCTCACAGAGATTGTTTTGCATATTCTGGTAACACCTATTTACTGTGATCTTATTGCATATATATATATGCAAAACAACCACTCTGAAAGAATAGAGAAATTCCAAGCGCTTTCGTGACTACTCACATTATCAAGTTCCTTGATAATGTGAGTAGTCACGAAAGCGCTTGGAATTTCTCTATTCTTTCAGAGTGGTTGTTTTGCATATTTTAAAATCACCTGTTTACTGTGATCTTATTGCATATATATATATATATATATATATATATATATATATATATATATATATATATATATATATATATATATATATATATATATATATATATTTGTATATATATATATATATATATATATATATATATATATATATATATATATATATATATATATATATATATATATATATATATATATATATGTCGTGCCGAATATGTAAAACTGGTCAATTAGCAAGACCTCATTTAAAATGAAGTCCTTTCAAAAATTTTCTCTTATACGTTTAAAGATATATTTTTTTCATTAATGATAATGTAAAAAAATTTAATTTTGCTCCAAAAGAATCTTAGAAAACTTTCCTAACCTTATTATAACAAGAACGTTTATTTTAGTCTAACCCAACTCAATATATTTTAGATTTGTTTACAGTAATTTAATACCAAACAAACACAGTGAAATATATTTTTTTCGTCAGGTTCAGAAAGATTTTGGCGAAATGATTGCATACACAAATTTTCACTCGTCTTATATGGCAAGATGAGCGTTGCTATTTAAGCCAAGATCGCAAGTTCTGCCTATTCGGCACGACATATATATATATATATAGAGATATATATATATATATATAGATATATATATATATACATATATTCATATATATATAGATATATATATATATATATATATATACATATATTCATATATATATAGATATATATATATATGAATATATGTATATATATATATATATATATATATATATATATATATATATATATATATACTATTTTCAATAAAACATGGAAGCAGAAAACAATTCTCTTAGAGAGATGTACGTTTCTGGATACGCCTCTTACTGAAGTTACCCAATCACCTGGCTCTCTTCGCCTTGGTGTTATGACGGTGACCAATAGTAGGCGAGGATGTTGCTCAGCTTTCCCGATAAAAGCAGTGTTGGTGGTCATCTTCACACATTCTTCCCGAGTCGGGACTAATGAGTCACAAGGCTTTCTCTGTTCACAATTCAGAGAAAAAATATACACTCACTGAAATCGTGAACATTAAGGTAAATATAATTTTATATTTATATTTGTGTGTATATATATATATATATATATATATATATATATATATATATATATACATATATATATATATATATATATATATATATATATATATATATACATATATATGTCGCACGTAACAATGCGACCGTGCCTAATTAACCGAGGTTGCCGTTTATATTTGTCTCTTAACTCGAGGACCACTCAGTCAATCCGCTTCAAATTTTCAACGTTAGTGTACGATCACCAGGCCCAGATCCTGAGACAGTTATCAGTTACAGGTGCCCAATGACCAATGTTTTTAAATCCTTTCCCAGTGTCCTTGGTGATGTATTTTCAAACTACCAGAAGATTTTGTACAGTCAAATGTGTAGGTGCAGATCTGACCATTTTATATTTTAAAATATATTGGCTGATGCAACTTATAGTTACGATCGTACCTGTTAAGTTCTCTTTGCGTGCTGGAAAATTGTTGTTGTAATAATATTTAAAAACTTATATTCGTTGGTAGCCATTTAATACCTGGGAATGAGTGATCAGATCTGCTTTAAATTTTCACCTCATGTTTATTTTCCCTTAACTTAACTTTCTTGTTAATATTGATTGATATTCTTCCCAATTTGCTATGTTCATGTAACTGATAGTTATATTCATTTATATTCGGTAACTATGGAATACTAGTTCTGTTCAGTGTCAAAATAATAATGGTGTACTCGGCATGAAGGATTATACCCGATAAGTATAACGTATGTACCTGGAGTCTCCTTGGAGGGTATTCCGGGGATCAACGTTCCCGCAGCCCGGTCCATGACCAGGTTTTCTGGTGGATCAGAGCATGATCAACGAGGCTGTTACTGCTGGCTGCACGTAATCCAACGTATGAACCACAGCCCGGCTGATCCAGCATCGGCTTTAGGTATTTGTCCAGCTTCCTCTTGAAGACAACCAGGGGTCTATTGGCAGTTTCCCTTATGGCTGGTGGGAGGCTGTTGAACGGTCTCGGGCCCCGGACACTTATTGTGTACCAATGGCGCCCCTACTTTTCACTGGGGGTATGTTGCATCGCCTGCCCAGTCTTTTGCTTTCGTTGGGAGTGATTTCTGTGTGCAAATTAGGGACCAGTCCTTCCAGAATCCTCCAGGTGTAGATTATGATATATCTCTCTCACCTGCTCTCCAGTGAGTACAAGTGAAGTGCTTCCAGGCGTTCCCAGTAGTTTAGGTGTTTGATGGAACTTATTCTTGCCGTAAAGGTTCTCTGTACATTCTAGATCTGCAATTTCACCTCCCTTGAACGGAGATGTTAATGTACAGCAGTATTCCAGCCTAGAGAGAACAAGTGATTTAAAAAGGATCATCATTGGCTTGGAAACTCTTCTCTTGAATGTTTTCATTACCCATCCTATCAATTTCTTCGCAGATGTGATAGTGGTATTGTTGTGGTCCTTGAAGGTGAGGTCTTCAGACATTACTACTCCCAGGTCCTTCACATTACTTTTCCTCTTGATTGTGTCATTAGAGTTCGTAGTACACTCAGTTCAAACTTGAATTTTCAATGAAATTTTTAATTAATTTTCACCGAAATTTTCAATGAATGTTCAATGAAATTGTTAAAAGAATTGGAATCGATGGAATCAGATCATTTCCTCAGGAATATATTTTCTGATCGGCTTAACAATTTCATTGGTGGGTTTTATTAAGAAAAAGCTTGGAGTTCACTTTTCTCAAGTGTAAGTCTCAATTAGCCAAGTAAATTAAGTAATTTTTTTGTCTTGTAATTACTAGACAATACCTTTCCTGATCAGCTTCAAACTCTAAACACTGGTGTATCTTAATTTTAATGCATCACATTGCCTAGGTGACAGATTGCTAGACAATATCTTTCTGGTTGTCTTTAAACTTTTAGAGCTGATATAATTTCTTCAGTGTTTTTATCGATTTTAAGTCGTGTAAGTTTTTATATGGCATTTTTTTTATTAAATTGGTTTCCGATGACATAACTAAGAAATAACGCTTTGATCAGAAATATATCAATGTTTCGCTTTACTGGGTTATCCTATATTAAAACTACTGGTCATTTAATCTTATTAAATACTTTCTTCAATGCATATTTACTTAAACCAGATACGCGGGTAAATCTTACTTAGAGAAATGTTTCGTTTATCTTTATCTGCATTGGTCCAAATTTGGCGTTTTTACATTGATTTTTATGTGGTAATTGCTGAGTATCTTGTACAAGTATCTTCATAATTCAACAACGTTAACTTGATAATTCTTATTCAGATGGTTTTAGTCTTTGTGTTAAATATAACCTCGAGGTTGAGCTTCTTATAGGAAGCTTCTATTCAGTTTAGGAAAGTGTTTGTCCTAATTTTTCCAGTTTTTAAATGAAAACATTAGTGTCCATGTGATAACTTGTGAATATAAAATTCGCATCAGATCTTCAACGCAGATACATACTATCAATATAAATTCATACCAATCTCTGCTTTAACCTTACCTTCAATATAAATTTATACCAATCTCTGCTTTAACCTTACCTTCAATATAAATTTATACCAATCTCTGCTTTAACCTTACCTTCAATATAAATTTATACCAATCTCTGCTTTAACCTTACCTTCAATATAAATTTATACCAATCTCTGCTTTAACCTTACCTTCAATATAAATTTATACCAATCTCTGCTTTAACCTTACCTTCAATATAAATTTATACCAATCTCTGCTTTAACCTTACCTTCAATATAAATTTATACCAATCTCTGCTTTAACCTTACCTTCAATATAAATTTATACCAATCTCTGCTTTAACCTTACCTTCAATATAAATTTACAACAATCTCTGCTTTAACCTTACCTTCAATATAAATTTATACCAATCTCTGCTTTAAAGTTACCTTCAATATAAATTTATAACAATCTCTGCTTTAATCTTACCTTCAATATAAATTTATACCAATCTCTGCTTTAACCTTACCTTCAATATAAATTTATACCAATCTCTGCTTTAACCTTACCTTCAATATAAATTTATACCAATCTCTGCTTTAACCTCATCTAGAACACTGACGTTTTGAAACTATCGACTCTTGATTTATTAAGTATGATCAAGTATTTTTAAGCTATGCATATAATAAATTTAAAATGCCTGGATATAGAAGTGTATATTGCCCTAGGGATTCTGTGTAGCCTAAAGATAAGCAGCGTAGTCAGATGTAAACGATATCTGTGTAGTCAGGTTGAGAACATCAAACTTTGGTGTGAACCTCATCATGTCAACCTGAGAACACCTGAGGATAATATTCTGGTTGAGAACATCAAACTTTGGTGTGAACCTCATCATGTCAACCTGAGAACACCTGAGGATAATATCTGAGCTTTTGGCTAGATCGCAGAAAGTCAGGCGACTGACCTCAACCGGTATTACTGAGTGTTTGGAATCGTGTAAACGCGGGTTATATTTAAGAAATGCTGCCCAACATATTTAACGTATTATTTATTTTTAACAAATTAACTTCCACCTTCTTCAGTAACATAAATAATGTGATGTAAAAGTTTAGTAGATTGAGAAGTTGATGAATGAGACATTTGTGAAACGTTTGGGTAACTTTATTCTGGAAACGGTTCGCCAGAGTGATGAACTGAATGAACACTTCGACCCCAGACTAAGGGATTGATTGCTTCAAACTCTTCGTCATCTTCCGTCGTTCTTCTCTGTGTTGTACTGAAGACACCACTGGTTGGCGAAACGTTTCCAAATAAAGAGACAAAAATGTTGTATGTGTCTCATTCTTCAACATAAATAATGTTCAGAAAAAGTAAAATTACTTATTTCCGCGAAGATATTTTGCAAGATGGAACATCATAGGAGGTTCACTTTACGGCATATCTAGTATTTTTAATTAATGATGGAGAAAAATATATTCTATTCATTTATTATCCCTGTATTAAAAGTTATTCATAAAATATATATCATAACAGTTTTGTTACTATATAAGAAATGTATGAAAATCTGGACTAACATTTTTGCCCGAATTACTGCAGTGCATCGAGGATGTTTATTTTTTACTATATGATAGAATTAAGGGGAGAGAATCAAGCGCAGAGATCGACCTCGGAGATCCTAGCGAAAACGTCGTATATTTCTCCCGAAAATCATACTAGAGATGACACCATACCACGGGCGGGGATAGAACCCGCGATCAGAGAGACACGTTAGCTGGTCCAGTAGCTAACGCGACGGTCTGGAGTTTTGAAACTCTCTGATCGCGGGTTCTATCCCCGCCCGTGGCATGGTTTGTTTGCAATCGTGTCATTACGATTTCGTGAGTCATACTAGAGATGACCTGGTACAGACATGATCGTATAGGGGTCAGAGGAAACATTATAGTGTAGAAGTAGACGCAATAACTTACGAACAGTGCTGCAGATTTCAATATATAGGGACCCATTGAAGCAGCACACTGCGGATATAGGGGCATTATCTCTGCGGACCTTCTACAAACACTTTTATAGCACCAACCCATGTTCTAACAAGTACATTCACAAATATATCTACACATTTATTTTCTTTGCACTCCCTCTCTCAAATCTCATTTCCAGTCTCACAATTTCTTAAATTTTTTGTAACTTTCATAACTTTCCACTTTCCTCAGGTCACTTTTAATTCCCTCCCAATTCTCTCCACGAACTATTGCAATTTGTCTTCAGGTTTTCCTAAATAAAAAGCGTAATTACCATACAGAAACTGAGACAACTCATACTTCGTGTGAAAACAGATGTTTTTCTTTCCCACCCCTATACCTAACTCCCAAGCTTTCACGTGTTTTGTTACCACATCTTCAAAGATATCACCATTTAAATATCACCACATCCCTGTCTAAGACCTAATTTTATTACAAAATAATCCTTCGTCTCTCGTGCATTCTATAATCTGAGCCTCATTATCCGCCTAAAACCTTTTTCTTTTTTCCTTTTAAACTTTTCTACTAATTCCACTCATACACATCAACCGCTACATTGTTTCCTTCTGCACCCAAACATGTGATTTGTTTTTTATGTCATAATTACAGAAGAGTCTCCTATATTAATGTAAGTACTGATTACATGATCTTGTGCATCCCCGATCGTTCCGAAATCTTCCTTGTTGTTCTCCAATCCATTATTATAACTTACCAATATCTTTTCATTAATAATTCTACCAAATACGTCTCCTGGTACACTTAATAGGTTCATTTCCCTGTAATTATTTCACTCACTCTTCTTCTCTTTATTCTAAAACTAACAAGCAATAATCTACACAAATACACAAACCCGCACATAGAAGAGCTTACGGCGATGTTTCGGTCCGACTTGGACCTTTTTTGTTATTCAAGCATTACCCTCTTGAACCTTAGGTTGTGTCCTTATTTAATGCATAAAATAAAAGTATACACAAATTACTCCAAAATTATATTCCTAACTGTGTTTAACTTAATACCTTAATTATCAGGTGATTTACCCCTAATTGTTCGTTTGTTCAAGAATAAAGAGAACAAGAGTGAAATAATTATAGGGACTGAGCATTTTTAGAGTATCTGAAGACGAATTTGGTAGAATTTTTAATGAAAAAATATAGGTAAGATATAATGGAGAATTTTCATTACTGTGTCATATGTTTGAAATTACTGACTGATTTCATTAATTTTAAAACCCCTTCAAAATACTCTCTGCCTTGTTTAAGTATTCCTAGACCAAGAACCCCTAGTCCAAGTATCCCTAGTCCAAGTATCGCTTGCCCTAATATCCCAAATCTAAATATTTATCTAGTCCAAGTATTCCTAGTCCAAGTGTCACTAGCCCAAGTATTCCTAGTCCAAGTGTCACTAGTCCAAGTTAGGGAAACTTGGACTAGTGACACTTGAACTAGGAATACTTGGACTAGTGACACTAGGACTAGGGATACTTGGACTAGTGACACTTGGACTAGGAATACTTGGGCTAGTAACACTTGGACTAGGGATACTTGAACTAATGACACTTGGACTAGGGATACTTGGACTAGTGACACTTGGACTAGGGATACTTGTACTAGTGACACTTGGACTAGGAATACTTTGACTAGTGACACTTGGACTAGGGGAACTTGCACTAGGGATACTTGCACTAGGATTATTTGGACTAGATACTTAGACTAAGGATGCTTTGACGAGGGATACGTTTTCTAGATACTTAGAATAAGGATATTTAGACTAGAAATACTTGGACTAGATAAATACTTAGATTTGGGATATTAGGGCTAATGATACTAGTGATGTTGCTCACTTTAACTCTCCATTTTTTAGTCAAATCCAAAAAAATTTTTTTACACCCTCTACCATGAATATATCAAACAAGGGAAACGGCTTACCTTTCATGGCTCTAATTTCGTATTTAGGCCTTTCCTTTACCAACTGGTTTTAATATTTTCAATTGAATCAAAATAAATTATGAAGCATTAAAATGTATCACAAGAGCTTATAATGTTTGAGGGGGCAGCCATTTCATGGTCAAGGGACCGTTACGATGAAAAATGTTTCAGAAATGGTTAAATAATTTATATGAACTTTGATGTGTTAAATTATTAACGTGTCATTCGACTCTGTTTTTCTGTTATTTTTGGGACAAAAACAAAAAAATAATTACGTTGATTAATTAAATAAACAAAATAGATTGATAGACCCCTAAAACGAAATGAGTCGCTTACTTCTTTCAATCTTGTTTTTCACAGAGTATTTTAATGAAGACCCGACGCAAGTTTCGACAAACAAGCACGAGTGCCCGTGTTAAATTTGTAAACATGCATGCTAGCGGCATGTCCTTCAAAGCCATCGCTGAAGAAACTGGCTTCAGCGTGTCCACCATCTATAGATGGGTACATCGCCATCTACAGGAAAGGAACATCATATCAAGACCTTGTGAGAGCAGGAATTTTAGTTCATGTATCACATATGATAAAGTGATCGTTCCTGAACATATCCCACGATGTTTTAAGACTATGATTGATTATTCACATTATCTACCAATTAGTTATATGCAGCAATATCCTTCTCAATACAGCCTACAAAAAGCGTTCAATGAATACCGAGCTACTTTTCCCAATACCTTCTGGCAGTGGAACACACACAACTGTTATCACTAAATAATTGCCATGGAAAAGTAATATAATCAAATCACTTTAAGTGGAAGATATAGAAACTCTCACTTATTCTGGAATACAGATTTGTCGGTAGAAGCAAACGAAATAACAGTGTTCATTTAATTTTACGGAAATAGTTTATATTTCCTCATTAATAACAATACCTGATTAAGTAACGAAAGTCGGATTCTTCAAGAAAAAGTATGTGATTTTATTAGGAAAACGTTAACAAATTCGTTTTATTACAATTACTTAATAATTTTGAAATTTTACATAAACAAATGAGTAAACAGTTGAATTTCAGATGTTCATGCATACTTACAATATCTCGTGTATTATAACGCATCTTTACATCAGTTTAATATACTGATAAACTTGATAAGATTATTTACTTACTAATAATATTCAAAACTTAATTTACACATATTGAAGAAGATATTTTTAAGCAGATTCACCCATGTTAACGTTACTATTGTACCGAGGACAGAAAGTACAAAAATAAATTTTCTAATTTCATTAATTCCTCGACCAAGTGTGGGTTCCAAACTGGTGATGCATACTCCAAAATGGGCCTTATGTACACGGTGTACAGAGATGTAGGGACGCTATTCTTATGTTTCCTCGGCACCCATATGCTGCAGCAGTTATTTCCTTGTTGTGCGCTCAGGAGATGTGCGCGGTATTGTACTCACCCCAAGGTCCTTTTCCTTGAGTGAGATTTGCAGTCTTTCGCTTCCCCTAACCTACCCACCCCTCTCTTTGCTGTCTTACTTCACCGTGTCATAAAACTTCAGTAGGTTTGTCACACAGGATTTCCCTTCCCGGAAACAGTGCTTGTTGTCTTCAATTAGCTTGTTCCTCTCTAGGTCCTCCACCACTTTTCTTCTGACAATGTTCTCCATGATTTTACATGCTTTGCATGTCAGTGATACTGGTTTGTAGTTTAATGCCACGCGTCTGTCTCCTTTCTTAAAAATTGGGACTACATGTGCTGTCTTCCGCACCTCAGGTAGTTGCCACGTTTCAATAGATGTGTTGAAGATTGTTGTTAGTGGCACACACAGCACCTCTGGTCCCTCTCTCAGGACCCACGAAGAGATGTTGTTTGGTCCCACAGCCTCTTAGGTATCCAGTTCAGTTAGCAGCCCTTTCACCTCCTCCTCGGTTGTGTTCATTGTGTTCAGAATTTGTTGGTTTACTCCACTATACCGACTTTCCGGTGCCCTGGTGGCTAAAGCTCCCGCTTCACACACGGAGGGCCCGGGTTCGATTCCCGGCGGGTGGAAACATTTCGACACGTTTCCTTACACCTGTTGTCCTGTTCACCTAGCAGCAAATAGGTACCTGGGTGTTAGTCGACTGGTGTGGGTCGCATCCTGGGGGACAAGATTAAGGACCCCAATGGAAATAAGTTAGACAGTCCTCGATGACGCACTGACTTTCTTGGGTTATTCTGGGTGGCTAACCCTCCGGGGTTAAAAATCCGAACGAAATCTTATCTTATCTTATCTTATCCAATGAAAATACTTTCTTAAACCTCGTGCCGAGCTCTTCACATACTTCTCGGTAGTTTCTTGTCAACTCCTCTCCTTCCTCCTTCATCATGATAACCTTCTCCTTGTCCGGTGTTTTCCTCCTGATGTGCCTGTACAACAGCTTCGGATCAAACTTGGCTGTCAATGATATGTCGTTTTTGTATTGCCGGCGGTCCTCTCTCCTCATCTATGCATATTTGTTTCTCTCTCTTCGATTAATCTCTTTCTTTTCCTGTGTCCTTTCTTCTATAATTTTTCCATTTTCTAGCGCACTTAGTTTTGGCGTCTCTACACCTTTGGGTTAACCAAGGGTTCTTTCTGATTTTTCCCATTATTTTGTTGCTCTTGGGTACAAACCTCTCCTATGTTTCCTTACACTTTGTTGCCACAAAATCCATCATTTCATTTACTGATTTTCCCACCTGTTTTCTTTCCTACTGAACCTCATGCAGGAAATTCTTCATGCCTCGGTAGTCCCCCATTTTGTAGTTTAGCTTCTCCCTTCCTACTCCTCCTGCATCCATCTCCACTTGTAGCTCTACTATGTATTCCAAGCTCAGGACCATGTGATCACTACCTCCAAGGGGCCATTCGCATGTGATGTCCTCAATGTCTGAAATACTCAAGGTGAACATGCGGTCCAGTGTTCCTGGCTCATCCTCTCATCTCTCTCTCTGGTAGTGTCCCTAACGTGTTAATGTATGAAGTTCTCCTAGTACCACCTTCATCATCTTAGCTCTTCACGTTTCAGGTCCCCCATGTTGTTCAAGGTTTTCCCAGTCAATCTATTTGTGATTGATATCGCCCATGACTACAAACTTTGCACTACCCATGTAAGCCCTTCTGGCCATCTTAACTAGCGTGCCCACCGTTGCACTGTTGCTCTCATCATATTCTTCTCATGGTCTCCTGATATTCTTTCGTGTGTTGTACATCATTGCAATCACCCCCTTGGATCCTCCAGCCTGGATTGCTATTATGAAATACATTGCTTTTATTCTGTCCATTCCATCCATTTCCGCTAATCTCCACCGGTTTTTGATGAGCTCTGCAACTCCTTCTTCCTTTACTTCCCCTTTATCTTTCCTCAGGACCTGATATCCGGATGGAAACATTTCATATGTTATCATCCCCGTGAACTTCATTTCTGTGAGTGCTATGTCTCCATGGCTCTTTCATGCAGCTTATATTTCTTTGTTATTCCGTGTGTGTTGATGTACCACACCTTCAGCTTCTTTTCTGATATTGTGGTCTAGGGGGTTTGTTGGGGTTGGTGGAGCGAGAGACCTGGCTAGATACTATGGGTGGCTGCTTTGGAGGTGGAGTTTGTAGTAGGGATGGCGGGAGCTGTGGGTATAGAGTTTGGGATGTTTTTGGTTAGTTTGTTTCCTTGTGTGGGGTTGTTGGGATTGAGGGTTTCCTGTAGGTAGCTCTGAGTTACGTTGTGCTTGCTCTTCCTCCTGAGGGTGGGTTAGCCTGCCAATTTCCATATTTTACTCACTTTTTTGCTCCTTGCATCTTTGTGTCCTCTCTCTCTCTCTCTCTCTCTCTCTCTCTCTCTCTCTCTCTCTCTCTCTCTCTCTCTCTCTCTCTCTCTCTCTCTCTCTCTCTCTCTCTCTCTTTCTTTTTGTGTTCTGTCACAGTCGAGGTACACTCACTGGTAATTTGAAGAGTTTTTAGTCATGCTTTCTGCAGGATCCTGTTTCACAATGTTTGTATTTGACTGAACGATTTCTTCCCCCTTATTCTCAGAGAATTAGTCAACTGGATTATGTCTTCCTCCCCTATTTCTGCAATGAAATTTTCAGTCCATTTTTCCCTCTCCCTGTCGTCTTACTTCGTAAGTTATCCCTTCGGTATCCTGAAGCCCATGAACAAAGATTAAACTCTCCCTTTCATTCCTCCATTGTATTTCGTTTGTTCTCATAATCTAATTAAATTATCTCAATTGCTGCTTTCCATACAGTTTTATGGATCACTTGATGGTCTGATATCACCTCTGCAGCAGACCTGTCTTCTTCCCTTTCATCAGTTACCTCTGTCTACTGTCCCAGTCCCCAGTGGCCTGCCACTCACATTCCTTGACTTTTCTGGGCTTCCCGGTGCATGATGTATTTCCTTCGTTTCCTTCATTCACCTCGTTTGTTACTGATCTTTCAGTTACAGTTCTGCTCTTTAGTACTTTAGTCTCTTTCAGGATTTTCAGTTCATCCTGTAAGTTCTGTGTCCTAGCCTCTGCAACTGTGGCTTGTAGGTCTGACTTCTTGCTCTGTGCAGTCATCCTCTGCTAGATATTATAGCTAAGTATTTCTAGCCTCCTTTCCCACTCTTGTTTCCTTTTTGTGAGCTTTGCTGCCCAGTTTTCCTTCGCAGACTCTTCTTCGGATTCCCTGATTTTCCATCCTGTTCTCTGGGCTCCAATTTTTTTAACACAATTTAGCACAAAATGTAAAGCTTATGTACGCTTGTGAGCGAGTATAGGGTATGTTTGTCTATGTATATATATATATATATATATATATATATATATATATATATATATATATATATATATATATATATATATATATATATATATATATGTGTGTGTGTGTGTGTGTGTGTGTGTTCACACTTAGTTGTGTGCCTCTTCACTGGTAGCCACTATGACTCTCTCACTCTCCCTGATCCATGAGCATTATCATACCTCTCCTTAAAGCTATGTATGGATACTGCCTCCACTACATCACTTCCAAGATTATTCCATTTCGTTACAACTCTGGGATTGAAGAAATAATTCCTAACTTCAGCTTCCAACTGAGACCCCATGTTGCTGTGTCCCATCTCTGGGAGATCCTATCTCTGTCCACCTTGTCGATTCCTCTCGCTATTTTATGTTTTTCTCATATCACCACTATCTCTCCTGTCCTCCAGTGCCATAAGGTCGATTTCCCTTAACCTCTCCTCTAAGGACATGCCCTTTAGCTCTGGGACTACTCTTGTTTCAAACCTTCGCACTTTCTCTAATATCCTTACTTGCTTGGTTAGGTGCGGGTTCCTGACTGGTGCAGCATACTCCAATATGGGCCAAGCATACAAAGAGTACAGGATCCCGATTGAATCCTTATTAAGATGTCGGAATGCTGTTCTTAGGCTTGCTAGCCGCCCGTAAGCTGCAGCAGTCATTTGGTTGATGTGCTCCTCAGGAGATGTGCTTGGTGTTATTTTCATCTTAAGTGAAGTTTGTAACCTCTGACCCCCTAGACTGTACTCCGACTGTGGTCTTCTATGCCCTTCCCCAATCTTCATGACTTTGAACTTGGTGGGGTTGAACTCCAGAAGCCAATTGCTGGACCAGGTTTGCAGCCTGTCCAGATCCCTTTGTAGTTCTGATTGGTTCTCGTCCCATTGAATTCTTCTCATCAACTTCATATCATCTGCAAACAGTTTATTCCTTCCATCACGTCGTTCACAAATTCCAGAAACTGCACCGGTCCTAGGACTGACCCTTGTGGAACCCTGCTCGTCACAGGTGCCCACTCTGACACCTCGTCACGTACCATAGCCCGCTGTTGTCTTCCTGACAGGTATTCCCTGAACTCCAGTAGGTTTGTGACACAGGATTTCCTATCCCTCAAACCTTGCTGCCTGTCGTTGATAAGCTCATTCCTTTCTAGGTGTTCCACCACTCTTCTCCTGATAATCTTCTCCATGACTTTGAATATTATACATACCAGTGACACCGGTCTGTAGTTTAATGCTTCATGTCTCCTTTTTTTAAAAAATTGGGACTACATTTGCTGTCTTCCATACCTTAGGTAGTTGCCCTGTTTCGATAGATGTGTTGAAGATTGTTGTAGTGGTACACCTAGTGCCTCTGCTCCCTCTCTCAGGACCCATGGAGAGATGTTACCTGGCCCCATCGCCTTTGCAGTATCTAGCTCGCATAGCATCCTCACTTTTTCCTCAGGTTTAGGTATTGTGTCCAACACGTGATAGTGTACTCCACTTCTCCTTCTTTCTGGAGTCCCTTTTGTCTCCTCTGGGAACATTCCATTGAGTCTCATGTTGAGATCCTCACATGCTTTTCGGTCGTTTCTTGTGATCTCTCCTCCTTTCTTCCTCAGCCTGATTACCTGGTACTTGAATTTTGTTTTCCTCTTGATATTGCTATACAACACGTTGAGGTCAGATTTGGGTTTCGCTGCTATGCCATTTTCGTATTGTCATTGGGCCCTTCCCCTACTTACCTGTGCATATTCATTTCTGGCTCTTCAACTGCTCACCTTATTCTCCAGAGTTCTTTGCCTTCTATACTTCTTCCATTCTCTAGCACACCTGGTTTTGACCTTTCTTCACATTTGGGTGAACCACAGGCTCATGCTGGCTTTCTCGTTATTTCTGTTACCCTTGGGTACAAATCTCTTCAGCTTCGTTGAATACTGTTGTCACATCTCATTTACTGAATTCCCTACCAGTTCTCTGTCTCACTGAACCCTGTGAAGGAAATTCCTCATGCCTATGCAATCCCCTCTCTTGCAGTTTGGCTTCCTTCAACATGCCTTTACTGGTTCCCTCTCCACTTGTAACTCTACTATGTATTAGAAGCACAGAACCATGTGATCACTGGCCCCGAGGGATTTTTCATATGTTATGTCCTCAATATCTGCACTACTCAAGGTTAAAACTAGGTCCAGTCTTGCTGGTTACTCCTCTCCTCCCTCTCTGGTAGTGTCCCTTACATGTTGGTACGTGAAGTTTTCCAGTAACTCCATCATATTACCCCTCCAGTTTTCTGGGCTTCCATGTCGCTCCAGGTTCTACAAGTCGATTTCCTTGTGATTGAAGTTACCTACAATCAGCAGCTTTGCCCTGCTCGCAAGAGCCATTATGGCCACTTCAGCAAATGTGTCAATCATCGCTCTATTGCTCTCATTGCACTCTTGCCTTGGCCTCCTGCTGTTCTGTGGTGGTTTATACATCACTGCAATTACCACCTTGGGGCCTCCAGACTGAAGTGTTCCTATAATGTAGTCTCTTGCTTCTCCTCTGTCTCCTCTTTCCAGCTCATCAAAATCCCATTGGGTTTTGATGAGCAGTGTCATTCCTCCACCCCCTCTGTTCCCTCTGCCTTTCTTCAGGATCTGATATCCCGTTGGAAAGATGGCATCTGTTATCACTTATGCGACCTTGGTTTCTGTGAGAGCTATGATGCCCGGTGATGGCTCTTTGACTCGTTCTTGCCAGACCTCAAACCTTTTCATTATTCCATCAGCATTGGTGTACCATACCTTCAGTTACCTGTCCAACACTGTGTTCTGGGGAGTCTGGATGGGGGACCTGGCAGTGTGTTGTGGGATTCTACAGCACAGTGTTGGTTGAGGGCTGTAAGTGTAGACTGTGGTTTTTGTTGGGATAGCATGTTTGGTTGTAGAGTTCTGGGGGTGGTCCTTCGTGTGCTTGTGCTTGTTGCTCTGTTCTGCTCTGGTTGTCCTCTGCTGACTCTGTCCTTGTTTCTCTTCCTAGCCCCTTTGTTTCTGTGTCCTCTGCCTCAGCTACTTTTGTTCTGTTCTTGTTCTGTCTCGGTCTAGGAACACCCTCTCGTTTGATTAAGATTCCTTCAGCTGTGGCTTCTCTTGCATGATCCTGTTCCACAACGGTTCTGCTTTGAAAATCAGCTTGACGTGCCAATTTCTTCCCTTCAAGTACCCACCTATTCTCTGAAAATTTACTATCTCAGTCATGTCCTCCTTCCTTATTTCTTTGATGATGTTTTCAATCTCTTGTTTTTCTTTATGCTGCCTTTCATTGTGTGTCCTCCCATCGCGCTCCTGAAGCCCCTGAAAACACTGACTTCTCCCTCTCCTCCTCCCATTGCCTTTACCTCTGTGTCTCTGGGTCCCATTTGTACAGGGCCATTGTCTTCCTTTATTTTTTCCTGTAACTCTTGGTGGTATGGTCGTGCTTCTAGATGGGACCTATCCTTCTCTCCAACTTCTCCCCCTCCCTTACTGCTATCCCTTCTCCCAACAGCTCTCCCCTTTCACTCCTCGGCCCTGCTTGGTGGAGTGATAGGGCCTCAGTGTAGGTCATGTCTCCTTCCTTTAGATTGGGCTCATCGTTCATTAGGGGTGTGCCTGCTTGCGATGCCGTCTCCTCTGGGTAATAGCCCTGTAACTTGCTTCAATCTACTTACCTCATATTCTAGGGCCCATTTCCTGGTTTCTGTGACTTCAACTTGTGACTCCTATTTCTTCTTCTCTGCCTCCACCCTCTTCTCCATTTTCGCAGAAAGCTCATCTAATTTGCTCTCCCACGCTTCTTCCATCCATTTACATTGTTGTTCCATCAATTCTTCCTTACAAGAACCATTTTCCTCCGATTTCCTTTGCCTTCGAGTTCCCTTCTGAGCAACTATATTTTTTTTATGGGTTAAGTGGTATAATGTATGTGTGTGTGCTGTTTTTTTTTTATGTGTGCGTGTGTGTGGGAGCGTGTGAGTTGTAAGGGGGAAAGACATGGTCAGAGTGAGGAAAGGGGACAGAGTGAAGGAGAGGTGGAGAGAGAGTGGTAAGGTGGTAGAATGTGTGTGTGTGTGTGTGTACTCATCTAATTGTAGTTGCAGGGGTCGAAACTCAGCTCCTGGCCCTGTGTGTGTGTGTGTGTGTGTAAATGTGTGTGTGTGTGTGTGTGTGTGTGTGTGTGTGTGTGTGTGTGTGTGTGTGTGTGTGTGTGTGTGTGTGTGTGTGTGTGTGTACTCACCTATTTGTGGTTGCAGGGGTAGATTCATAGCTCCTGGCCCCTCCTCTACACTAACTGCTTCTGGGTCCTCTCTCTCTTCTCCATGAGCGTTATCAAACCTCGTCTTAAAACTAAGTTTGGTTTTTGCCTCCACTACGTCACTTTGTAGGCTATTTCACTTCCTGACAACTCTATGACTGAAGAAATACTTCCTAAAGTTCTTTTGACTCATAGGAGTCTTCAACTTCCAATTGTGACCCCTTGTTTCTGTGTCCTATCTCAGGAACATCCTGTCTTGGTGTGTATGTGTATGTGTTGCGGAGTCTATACCCCCTCTTGTCAAATTTTATTCTTTTAATATTACATTGCGTTCGTTTCCTCTATTAGCTAAATTGGAAATGAACGTCCTTGTACTATTATTACTTGTTTGTGCAATTATTTCTGTGAGTGTCCACTATGTATTTATATCTCACTGGATATGTGTAACTGTAGAATGTGTCTGTTTCATGTAAAGGAGATAGATTAAAATGAAATGATCCAATCCTCCATGAGTATGGCTAAGCATACTTTTCTACTGTTGTTAACACCCCCCCCCCTTTTTCCTAGTAGGTTAAGTGTTTGCCCGGTCAGAGTCACATGACCTTGCTAGGTGTTCAGCTTGGACCAGTGTAGTTGTACCTGCCGACCAGTCAACACTCCTCCTCTGGTCTTATTACAAAGTTGTTAATTGGTCTTCTTCACCATAGTATATTCTGAGCAATACTTGTACTCTATCTGATTCCTCTAGTTAATTGCTTCATAAGGGAAGGTATTGTAAAAGATTCCCTGTTGAATATACATCTTATCAGTATAAACAGTAAATATATAAGTTACATGACTGAAATTACTTCATTAAACTGAGATTTTATTTGAAGTTCATTTTCATCCCAAACTCCGTCTAAACTGTTATGCCTGAATCCCATACTGATTTTCAAACTCTTGGGTGACAGTGCGTGCGTGTTTATCTGGAGAGAGTTCCGGGGGTCAACGCCCCCGCGGCCCGGTCTGTGACCAGGCCTCCTTAGGTCAGTGTCCCAGGATGCGACCCACACCAGTCGACTAACACCCAGGTACCCATTTTACTGATGGGGAACATAGACAACAGGTGGAAAGAAACACGTCCAATGTTTCTACTCTGGCTGGGAATCGAACCCAGGCCCTCACCGTGTGAAGCGAGAGCGTTAACCACCAGGCCACCAGAGCCTGTGTGTGAAACAGGTAGAAAGACTGGTAGTGAGGGAGAGAGGTGGAGGGAAAGAGGGGTAGAGGAAGAGAGAGAGAGGTTGAGAGAGGGAGAAAGGTGGAGAGAAAGAGGGGTAGTGGAAAAGAGGGGGAGAGAGGTGGAAAAAGGGATATAGGGATACAGGAGGTGGGCGTGGGGAGCTGTAATTGCGAGGGAGAGGAACAAGTAGAATGATGGGGGTGGAGAAAGAGTGGGATGGGGGCTTGAGGGTTAGGAAGTGGGGAAGGGAAGGAGACAGAAAGGAAAAAAGAGGGGGAGGGGAAGGAGGGAGAGGAAGAGAAAATGGAGAGAGGAAGGAGAGAGATGGAAAGAAAGAGAGAGAGAGAGGACATGGAAACGAGCTTGTACAGTATTATCGAGTCACGGTGAGGTGTCACTTGGCCTGTGTGTATGTTTGTGTACGTGTGTGCTTGTGCGAGTGTTAGTTTTGGGTTTAAGTGCATGCGTGGACGTTTGTGTGTGTTATGTGTGCGTGAGTGCCCAGAATGGTTGGACAGTCCACGTGTACATGAGATTCACTGGCCTGACTTTGACCTGATGCTGACCCTGCCACATATATGTTAGCTCCTTTTATATTTATCCTTCTTCCTAGAATTCCTAATTCATAGATTTTTTGCTACCTAGAGAGAGTGTGTGTGTGTGTGTGTATGTGCCTGGAAAATCAGTCTCCTCGCTTACTCCTCCTTAGCCATTCTAACTGTCAATGATACCAAGTCTACTCTCTCATCTACAAGTGCCTGTGTGTGTGTGTGTGTGTGTGTGTGTGTGTGTGTGTGTGTGTGTGTGTGTTTGTGTGTGTGTGTGTGTGTGTGTGTGTGTGTGTGTGTGTGTGTGTGTGTGTGTACTCACCTAATTGTACTTACCTAATTGAGGTTGCAGGGGTCGAGACTCAGCTCCTGGCCCCGCCTCTTCACTGATCGCTACTGGGTCCTCTCTCTCTCTGCTTCCTGAGCTTTGTCATACATCTTCTTAAAACTATGTATGGTTCCTGCCTCCACTACTTCACTTGCTAGGCTATTCCACTTGCTGACAACTCTATGACTGAAGAAATACTTCCTAACGTCCCTGTGACTCGTCTGAGTCTTCAGCTTCCAGTTGTGACCCCTAGTCCCTGTGTCCCCTCTCTGGAACATCCTATCTCTGTCCACCCTGTCTATTCCCCGCAGTATCTTGTATGTCGTTATCATGTCTCCCTTGACCCTTCTGTCCTCCAGTGTCGTCAGTCCGATTTCCCTTAACCTTTCCTCGTACGACATTCCCTTGAGCTCTGGGACTAGCCTTGTTGTAAACCTTTGTACTTTCTCTAACTTCCTGACGTGCTTGACCAGGTGTGGGTTCCAGACTGGAGCTGCATACTCCAGTATGGGCCTAACATACACAGTGTACAGTGTCTTGAACGATTCCTTATTAAGGTATCGGAACGCTATTCTCAGGTTTGCCAGGCGCCCGTATGCTGCAGCGGTTATTTGGTTTATGTGTGCCTCCGGTGATATGCTCGGTGTTATGGTCACCCCAAGGTCTTTCTCCCTAAGTGAGGTCTGTAGTCTTTGTCCACCTAGCCTATACTCTGTCTGCGGGCTTCTTTGCCCCTCCCCAATCTTCATGACTTTGCATTTGGCAGGATTGAATTCCAGAAGCCAGTTTCTGGACCACATGTCCAGCCTGTCCAGGTCTCTTTGCAGTACTGCCTCATCCTCGTCCGATTTAATTCTTCTCATCAACTTCACGTCATCTGCGAACAGGGACACTTCAGAGTCTATTCCTTCCATCATGTCGTTCACATATATCAAAAATAGCACTGGTCCAAGAACTGACCCCTGTGGGACCCCGCTCGTAACAGGCGCCCACTGTGATACCTCTTCACTTACCATGACTCGTTGATGCCTCCCTGTCAGGTATTCCCTTATCCATTGCAGTGCCCTCCCTTTTACATGCGCCTGATCCTCCAGCTTCTGCACTAATCTCTTGTGGGGAACTGTGTCAAAGGCCTTCCTGCAGTCTAGGAAAACGCAGTTTACCCACCCCTCTCTCTCGTGTCTTACTTCTGTTACCTTGTCATAAAACTCCAGGAGGTTTGTGATACAAGATTTTCCTTCCATGAACCCATGCTGGTTTTCATTTATAATCTTGTTCCTTTCCAGGTGTTCGACCACTCTCCTCCTGATAATCTTCTCCATGACTTTGCACACAATACATGTCAGAGAGACAGGTCTGGAGTTTAGTGCCTCGTTTCTAATTACTTTCTTAAATATGGGGACTATATTAGCTGTCTTCCATTTCTCAGGTAGTTGCCCAGTTTCAAGGGATGTGTTGAAGATTGTGGTTAGAGGCACGCACAGCATCTCTGCTCTTTCTCTAAGGACCCATGGGGAGATGTTGTCCGGTCACATCGCCTTTGAGGTGTCAAGGTCACTTAAGAGCTTCTTCACCTCTTCCTCAGTTGTTCGTATGTCATCCAACACTTGTTGATATATTCCCTCTTGATGTTCCCTTCTGTGCTGTCTTCCCACAGCCCTTCCTGTATCTACTGCAAAAACTTCCTTAAATCTCCTGTTCAGCTCCTCACATACCTCCAGATCATTTCTTGTGAGTTCTCCACCTTCTGTCCTTAATCTGATCACCTAGTCTTTGACTGTTGTCTTCCTCCTGATGTGGCTATACAACAGTTTCGGGTCAGTCTTGATTCTCGATGCTATGTCATTTTCATACTGTCGCTGGGCCTCCCTCCTTATCTGTGCGTACTCATTCCTGGCTCTGCGACTGATCTCCCTATTTTCGTGTGTTCTCTGCCTTCTGTACTTTTTACATTCTCTATTGCACTTTGTTTTTGCTTCCTTACGCCGTCGGGTAAACCAGGGGCTCGTTCTGGTCTTCCCGTTGTTACCGTTGCCCTTGGGAATAAACCTTTCCACTGCCTCCTTGCATTTTGTTGTTACATATTCCATCATTTCATTTACTGGCTATCCTGCCAGTTCTCTGTCCCACTGGACCTCCCGCAGGAAGTTCTTCAACCCTATGTAGTCCCCTCTTTTATAGTCAGGCTTTTCCCATTCAACTCCTGTTACTCTCTCCACTTGCAGCTCTACTATATATTCAAAGCACAGAACCACGTGGTCGCTAGCTCCTAGGAGACTCTCATACTTGATGTCCTCAATGTCTGAGCAGCCCAGGGTCCAATCTTGCTGGTTCATCCTCCCCTCTCACTCTGGTAGTATCCTTAACATGTTGGTGCATGAGGTTTTCCAGCACCACGTTCAACATCCTGGCTCTCCATGTTTCGGAACCCCCATGTGGCTCCAGGTTTTCCCAGTCATTCTCCCTGTGGTTGAAATCCCCCATAACCAGCAACTTTGCTCTGCTGGAGTGAGCTCTTCTTGCCACCTAAGCAAGTGTGTCCACCATTGCTCTGTTGCTCTCTTCATATTCCTCTCTTGGCCTCCTGCAGTTCTGTGGTGGATTATACATCACTGCAATGACCACTTTGTGTTCCCCAGACTGAAGTGTACCTGCTATGTAGTCTCTTTCTCCCGTCTCATCTATGCCTTCCATTTTCTCGAATTTCCATCTGTTTTTTTACGAGCAGAGCAACCCCACCTCCCCCCCTGCCCCTTCTATCTTTCCTCATGATCTGGTATCCTGGTGGGAAGATTGCATCTGTTATTGTCTCCGTGTTTGTGTGTGTGTGTGTGTGTGTGTGTGTGTGTGTGTGTGTGTGTGTGTGTGTGTGTGTGTGTGTGTGTGTGTCTGTGTGTATGTGTGTATGTGTGTGTGTTTACGTGGGTATTTACGTGTGCACGTTTGTTTGTGAGTGTACTGGTGGATCCCCAAACTAGCTAACCGTCTTCTCTGCCTTAGTAAATGTTATTAAATGCTAGTGAATGCTGTTTATTCTAATTATGAAAGCTTCAGGAGCGAATGGCCCTTAGTTTCCAACATCAAGAGACTCATGCTATTGCAACCCCAACTAGATGAATATTAAGTGCGTCTGGCACAAAAGTGATGGTCTCGTTGTTACTCGCTGCCGCTCCCTCCTGAGAGTGTGCCTTACTCTCTGGTCTCTTTTATCCTTTGCAACACTTTGTTCTGATGATAAGTTCCACTAATGTTTATACATATATATATATACATACATATATATATATATATATATATATATATATATATATATATATATATATATATATACATATATATATATGTATATATATATATATATATATATATATATATATATATATATATATATATATATATATATATATATATATATATATATATATATACATATATATATATGTATATATATATATATATATATATATATATATATATATATATATATATATATATATATATATATATATATATATATATATGCAAAACTGTGAAAGAATAGAGAAATTCCAAGCGCTTTCGTGACTACTCACATTAAGGAACAGTGAAAGTAGACCATCAAAGGAAGGTATATAAAGGGTCTAGCCCACACGTCACTATCAGATCCCACAACAAATGAACACCTGACACGCGACTCATAAGAAAGGGAACACTGCAGCAGGCCCGTCGGCCCAACTAGACAGGTCCTTCACACAACCCACCAACAAACTATTCTACCAATGAAATAAGAATTTTAAAAATTATTATTTGTCCAATGTATTATTAAATTCTTCCCAAATTCTATTAATTATAAATGGATCTAATTTATATAAACCAAAGAAAATATTCATGTTATTGTCAAAACTGCTTTTTATGAAACAAGATTCAATCATAAAAAGTCTGGGCTGAATGGTACTGCCCTTGATACTGGCCATGTAGTCAGAAACTGTAAGGCTGGAGATGAAGTCCTGGTAGTCAGTAAATGTGGGGCTGATAGTGCTGTCCTGGGAGACAGTAATGGTGAAGCTGGAGGTGCTTGTCCTGGGAGACAGTAATGGTGAAGCTGAAGGTGCTGTCCTGGGAGACAGTAATGGTGAAGCTGGATGTGCTGTCCTGGGAGACAGTAATGGTGAAGCTGGAGGTGCTGTCCTGGGAGACAGTAATGGTGAAGCTGGAGATGCTGTCCTGGGAGACAGTAATGGTGAAGCTGGAGATTTTGTAAAGGTAGTCGGGAATTATACGCAGGAAGGAATACATATAAATGACCTCATAGGGGACAGGAGCCATAGTAGGGAAACAAGTGTAGTCAAAGATAAGATAAAACCAATATTGCAAACTAGAAATACCGCAGGAAATAGCAAACAAGAGGACTCCACTAGCAATAGTGAGGATATATTACCAAAAACAACTGGTGGGAGCTCCATTGTTGGTGCTAGGGATGATAGAAGACAGGGAAACGTGCACCAACAGGGAATACAGTCACAGAAACCCAAGACAAACGGAAACCAAGCCTGTGCACATACTATGCACTTGGTATCTGCTGGCATGGGAAATCTGGAAAAACAGATGGGACGTGCAACTATGACCACCCTAGAAAATGCCATGCCCATATGACAACAGGAAAATGCAAACTCCCTTCCTGTAAGCTGTTTCACCCTGAACTGTGTACCTCTTCAGTACAGGAAAGACTGTGCTATAACTTAAATTGCCAGGCATACCATCTAAAGGGGACAAAAAGATACAAAACATCCAGGCCATGGGAAAACCTGGGTAGCCACAGCCACTCAAGAGGGAGAGGTTTTTTAGTGCCAGGAAGGAAAAAAAACTGGCAGGAAATGGCAGAAATAGTACACCAAATCCAGTCATTCCTGGAGTGGAACCACAGTCGATGGCCTCCACTCCAAACCAACAGATACAGATACTAATGCCGGAAAAAAATCCCTCCCCAGTACCAACAATACCACCAGTCCGATAACATTCTTCTTTGCAAATATACAGGGTCTAAAGCCAGCAACAAACAACAAAATACCTTTCATCCGTGGACTGCTTGCAGAGGCAAAGGCAATGTTCGCGGCTTTCACTGAGACCCACATAAAGGATCACTTGGACAACGAAATATGGATCCCAGGTTACAACCTATACAGATGTGACAGAGTGAACAGGCAAAAGGGGGGAAGGGGTTGGCCTGTACATTGCAGAGTCACTTGTTTGCACAGAACTGCTTAATGCCTCAAATGATGTAGTGGAAGTTTTAGCAGTAAAGGTCGAGAACCAAAACTTAGTCATTGTGGTAGTCTACAAGCCTCCGGATGCAACATCCCAGCAATTCCAGGAACAGCTGTTAAAAATTGACCACTGTCTGGAAAATCTTCCAGCTCCTGCACCCAACATCTTGCTCCTGGGGGATTTCAACTTAAGGCACCTGAAATGGAGGAATATAGCAAATAATATTGTTGCAGTAATAACACCAGGAGGCAGCTCTGATGAATACTCACACTCACACGAGCTTTTAAATCTCTGCACAAAATTCAATTTAAACCAGCAAATAATAGAGCCTACTAGACTGGAGAATACACTAGACCTCATCTTCACTAACAATGATGATCTGATAAGAAATGTCACCATATCAAAAACAATATACTCAGATCACAACATAATTGAGGTTCAGACATGTATGCGTGGAGCCCCAGACCGACATAATGAGACTAGTCACGAGGGAGCATTCACCAAATTCAACTTCAATAACAAAAACATAAAGTGGGACCAAGTAAACCAAGTCCTAACCGATATAAGCTGGGAAGATATACTAAGCAACACAGACCCCAACTTATCCCTAGAACAGATTAACTCGGTGGCACTCGATGTATGCACAAGGCTTATTCCTCTAAGAAAAAGGAGGAGTAGATGTAAAATAGAAAGAGACAGGCGCTCCCTTTACAGGCGACGGAAAAGAATAACAGAGCGGCTAAAAGAGGTCAATATATCTGAAATGCGTAGGGAGACACTGGTCAGAGAAATAGCAAGCATCGAACTTAAGCTAAAAGAATCCTTTAGGAGTCAGGAATCGCGGGAAGAACTAAAAGCCATAAATGAAATCGAAAGAAACCCAAAGTGTTTCTTCTCCTATGCCAAATCAAAATCGAGAACAACGTCCAGTATTGGGCCCCTACTTAAACAAGATGGGTCCTACACAGATGACAGCAAGGAAATGAGTGAGCTACTCAAGTCCCAATATGACTCAGTTTTTAGCAAGCCGCTAACCAGACTGAGAGTCGAAGATCAAAATTAATTTATGAGAGAGCCACAAAATTTGATTAACACAAGCCTATCCGATGTTATCCTGACGCCAAATGACTTCGAACAGGCGATAAATGACATGCCCATGCACTCTGCCCCAGGGCCAGACTCATGGAACTCTGTGTTCATCAAGAACTGCAAGAAGCTCCTATCACGAGCCTTTTTCATCCTGTGGAGAGGGAGCATGGACACGGGGGTCGTCCCACAGTTACTAAAAACAACAGACATAGCCCCACTCCACAAAGGGGGCAGTAAAGCAACAGCAAAGAACTACAGACCAATAGCACTAACATCCCATATCATAAAAATCTTTGAAAGGGTCCTAAGAAGCAAGATCACCACCCATCTAGAAACCCATCAGTTACACAACCCAGGGCAACATGGGTTTAGAACAGGTCGCTCCTTTCTGTCTCAACTATTGGATCACTACGACAAGGTCCTAAATGCACTAGAAGACAAAGAGAATGCAGATGTAATATATACAGACTTTGCAAAAGCCTTCGACAAGTGTGACCATGGCGTAGTAGCGCACAAAATGCGTGCTAAAGGAATAACAGGAAAAGTCGGTCGATGGATCTATAATTTCCTCACTAACAGAACACAGAGAGTAGTCGTCAACAGAGTAAAGTCCGAGGCAGCTACGGTGAAAAGCTTTGTTCCACAAGGCACAGTACTCGCTCCCATCTTGTTCCTCATCCTCATATCCGATATAGACAAGGATGTCAGCCACAGCACCGTGTCTTCCTTTGCAGATGACACCCGAATCTGCATGACAGTGTCTTCCATTGCAGACACTGCAAGGCTCCAGGCGGACATCAACCAAATCTTTCAGTGGGCTGCAGAAAACAATATGAAGTTCAACGATGAGAAATTTCAATTACTCAGATATGGTAAACATGAGGAAATTAAATCTTCATCAGAGTACAAAACAAATTCTGGCCACAAAATAGAGCGAAACACCAACGTCAAAGACCTGGAAGTGATCATGTCGGAGGATCTCACCTTCAAGGACCATAACATTGTATCAATCGCATCTGCTAGAAAAATGACAGGATGGATAATGAGAACCTTCAAAAATAGGGAGGCCAAGCTCATGATGACACTCTTCAGGTCACTTGTTCTATCTAGGCTGGAATATTGCTGCACACTAACAGCACCTTTCAAGGCAGGTGAAATTGCCGACCTAGAAAATGTACAGAGAACTTTCACGGCGCGCATAACGGAGATAAAACACCTCAATTACTGGGAGCGCTTGAGATTCCTAAACCTGTATTCCCTGGAACGCAGGAGGGAGAGATACATGATTATATACACCTGGAAAATCCTAGAGGGACTAGTACCGAACTTGCACACGAAAATCACTCACTACGAAAGCAAAAGACTTGGCAGACGATGCACCATCCCCCCCAATGAAAAGCAGGGGTGTCACTAGCACGTTAAGAGACTATACAATAAGTGTCAGGGGCCCGAGACTGTTCAACTGCCTCCCAGCACACATAAGGGGGATTACCAACAGACCCCTGGCAGTCTTCAAGCTGGCACTGGACAAGCACCTAAAGTCAGTTCCTGATCAGCCGGGCTGTGGCTCGTACGTTGGTTTGCGTGCAGCCAGCAGCAACAGCCTGGTTGATCAGGCTCTGATCCACCAGGAGGCCTGGTCACAGACCGGGCCGCGGGGGCGTTGACCCCCGGAACTCTCTCCAGGTAAACTCCAGGTATTCCTGTCGACCAAGGACTTGCTTGATACAACTTTCTCAACTTTTTGAAAATCAATTGGATGGTTAAAATCTCTCTCATGAATAAATAGAGCATTGGAATCTTGTCCAGTTCTAATGCTATATTTATGTTGTTTTAATCTTAGTTCGAGATTTTTACTAGTTTGACCGTAATATACTTTATCGCAAATTTTACAAGGAATCTTATAGACACATCCATCAGCATTTTGAGGGGAATTCTTTATCAAAAGTTTTTTTTACTGTATCAAGATTTTTGAATACAACTTTAATATTAAAAGTCTTAAGAAGAGAAGGCATATCAACCAAGTTTTCATGGTAAGGGAGAACCAACATATTTTTAGTTGAATAAGGCTGGTTGTCCCTTTTTGGATTGTAAAAAGTATTTCTAGCAACTTTAAAAGATTTATCAATTACGTTTCTTGTGTATTTCAAATCATTACCTATTTCATAAATTTTGGATATTTCCTCATCTATGAACTCTGGACTACAAATTCGTAAAGCTCTCAAAAACATTGACGAGATGGGAAGAATAATAGTGGACATAGGAACAGTTATTTGTAGGTTTTAAATTTGAATTCATTATTACCCTTAATAATTAAAACATCTAGAAAAGGCAATGAGTTATTGCCTTTCATTAAATGTGTCATATTCAGGCTTTTCTTTCTTATAACAACTTGGTAATGCTTAATTTTTAACACCATTACCATCATTATCCACTATCATCTGCTAATATCATTATTATCAACGTAATATTACTAACAACCTTAATCAATAAATCACTAAACTAGTTGTCATCACCATGTTGCAATCACCTATGTGTACCTTGTACCACTGTACCTAGACGGGTTACTACCTCAATAGGTCACTCTACATTTCTTTTGGACTGTCCTAGGATGATCGCACATGTGCACCCATACCTAAATGAACCCTCATATAGACTTCCTTACTACTGATGTTGTAGGTGAGTGGGTTACACGTACCATGATATTCAGTTTGCAGACTCTGGTCGAACATAACCGAAACAACACGAAACGCCCTGGCAGAAGGAGCAATCCTGCACTTTTGTATAACATTGTTGTTTAAGGCTGTGCACAATTTACTCCACTAAATAACTATCGAATTTGTACAGCCCATAATTTGAGTTATATAAGGCGTTCCTATCATGTTTCAGGAGACAGGACTCAGTTATGTTTCTATACTGGAACTGTTGGGTTCAATTATCTGGGTGACAGCCCACCCCTGTGGATGATGATACCTGGCCTGTCCTGATTGACTACTGGTGTTGGAATAATCTAGTTTCCAGAGATTTACTTGTCTGACTCTGACCAATGTATGAGAGTGGGCAAAGGGTACATGGGACCTTGTGGACACCAACCACATTATTAGGCGGTGTTCTGAATCATTCTCTGTCCGAATGTTTTTGAAAGTCAGATTTATATTGAGATTTTTAGTGGCTTCCGCAGGCCAGAGATCAGTGTTTGTGTATATTTCGCCTGCTCTTGTGAATTCCTTGCATTGTTAAAATCTCTAGTTGGTCGATGCATGCATGGGATGAGATGAAAAGCTGTAAGCCTTCTCCCTGAAAGCTGGCTGCCTTGGATCAATGTCTAGCGTGAGTTAGGCGCCAAAATATTGTCCAGCGTGGTGAGAATGGTAAAGCACTGCGTACCTTGTTCCAAGTTTCGAAGGTTCGAGTCTCCTTCGGCCAGAGATCACTGTTTGTGTATATTTCGCGTACTCTTGCGAATTCCTTACATAATTATATATATATATATATATATATATATATACCAAATAGGGGAAACTTCCAATTTTGGCTTATATAGCAATGCTCTTCTTGCTGAATAAGGCAAGCAAAAATTTTTAATTGCAATAATTTTGCAAAAATCATTCTGAAACTATCGAAAAAAGTATGTCATTTTGTTTGTTTATTATTAAACTATTATAAACTTATTTAATATACATTTTCTAGGAATTCATTTCTTCCATTAGAATGAAGAAAAGTGTAAGTGAAGACAGTGGCAGAGGAGTGAGGGAGGATGCATGACGGTCATCTGAGGGTAGGAGGGGGAGAACAGAGAAGGTGTGTTCCTCTCCAATTCCCAGAATACACGAACATTCACCCTGCAGACTCGTTCTGATAACAGTGTTTGTTGACCTTGTGTGTATAGTGTAGAGTGTATAGCAATGTGTTGTTTATAGTGGGGGGGACTGTGGTATTCAAACAAGAGTAGACTGAAATTGTTCTGAGTTTCCCAAGACCACGTGTAGGATCGATGGGGCATTGGGTAGAGCATCGTGAACATTGTGTGGCTACACACGAGGCTAGACAATGTTGCACAGGATCGAATCTCGGCCAGCCGCAGTTTCGTTAATGGCATGTATGTATGCATGCACATATATATGTATGTATGTTTATTTGAATGTGTTGCGTGTATGTATGTATGCATTTCAGAACACCAGTACGCAGGCAGATCTGACGATCCAAGGAATACCTGTGTTCAACACCGAAATTCACACAACCATTTAATCAACTACAGAAACGCAAGACTTATCGCCAGAGAAGACAACACTCAATACCGAAGAATCCTGGAATCATCACTTATTTGTATACTCAACAACTTAAACCAGAACAACGGCTTTTATAACATAGCCGAACCCCTCGCCAAGAAACTTCTTCATCGCTATCCCACATAAGAACATAAGAATGGAGGAACACTGCTGAAGGTCTACTCATATACTTATCTGTGAAGGCTTACTCAGCCCTGTAACAACTTCAGACAGTATTACTCAGGCTGGCTCCTCCTCAGGAAAATTAATGAATAGAAAAAGAAATAATAATTCACAAAGATAAACACTATTTATTAAATCAAACATAAAACAACAAAACATGAAAGGTATATCCTATTTGAAAGAAAAATGAAAAATGAAATGAATAAAATAACCTTTGAACTCAACACTAATATCTACAATGGTGTCTGGTGTTGGTGACACTGTTGTTGAAACCGTAGCCGTTGCTGATGATAAGGGGGGGGGGGGGTCGCAGGTGTTGGTGACCATCCACTGGCTAGTTCTTCACAGTATACCAGTGAGTATTCTATCCCGAAGACAGGAAAGCAGGTTCTTTACCGCTGCAATGCTGTGGAGTTACGTCCTGCAATTTCATACAGGTGCACAGGTACTTCAATACAAAATGGGAAAGTCTCTGGACGTTAGTCCTTCTCCTTTTGTTCTACTCGTTGATTGCCAGGTGACCCTCTCTGACATCCAAGCTGGAAAGATAGACAGGTTACCCACTGCTTAAATAATCACTCTTCATGGTAGTGTACAATATTCAAAAGACGTGGTGATTATTACAACAGTCAACCTAGAGCAAGACTGAAAGGACTAAGTTTATTATTGGTCAAAAGTGAAGCTTTCAACGAATAAATCCACTAGAATACAAGGCAGGCATGTACTTACAGTAGAGGTGGGAGCTGTGAGTCTAGTGATTTACTGTTTAACCAGAGCCCCACAGGTCACCTTTCGGGGGAGGGGAGAAGAGGGAGGGGAAGGGATAGCGGGAGCTAGACTGACCCTACCTTAACAAGTAGCCGGCAGACAAACTATCAATTTCAGGGAGGGGGAGAAAAGGCGGGAAAAACGGGAGCGTGACTTACCCTACCTTAACTAGTAGCCGGCAGACAAACTATCAATTTCAGGGAGGGGGAGAAAAGGCGGGAAAAACGGGAGATTGACTTACCCTCCCTTAACTAGTAGCCGGCAGTGAAACTACTGATACTATATATATTCCTTCTATACCCTCTCTATTGAACTTTTCCCTCACACTCCCCCTTACCAAGACTTATAGTCAAGGAGTATAAGAAGACTAGGCGAGGAAAAAGTTCTAACATGTGGAAGTCGTGTAAGGCAACAAATCTTCTACTGACTGTCACGACTTAACCAGTCAGAGAAATAATTGGATGAACCATTGATATACACAATATGGAACTTAAAAGCCTGGAGTGCCAATGTCCACCACTGTTGGTTCCCTTAAAAGTTTCTAGGTATATCAAAGGTTTGTGGTCCGTTTCTAAAATGAATTCTTTTCCCAACAAATAAAATTTAAGTTTGAAGATACCCCACACAAGGGCTAAACATTCCTTTTCTATTGTGGAGTATCTTGTTTCTGCGGGAAGGAGTTTCCGGCTTAGGAAGCATACAGGGAAGGGAGTACCATCATGGTATTGTAGTAACACCGCACCTAAGCCAGTATTGGAGGCATCAGTTCTCAAACAAAATGTTTTATTAATATCTGGAATCTTAAGTATAGGGTCTTTCGAAAAGATACTTTTAATCTCATTAAACTTTTCCCGAGCTACGTCGGAAAGTTCAAGAGGTTCCTTCACAGACTTTTTAAGGAAGTCCGATAAGATGCCTGTAAGATCAATAAGGTTCGGCATAAACCGTGCATAAAAATTTACAGAACCAAGAAAGCTATGCATGAGTTTCTTGGTTTTGGGGAATTTAAATTCTAATAAAGCTTTGATCTTACTGGGGAGAGGCTGCAGAGAGTTATTAGAAAGTATCAGTCCAAGATATCTAATCTTGTTATACCCAAGGAAGCATTTCTTCGGCTTGGCAGTGAGGCCATGTGAGCGTAACCTACGCAAAACTGATGTTAATGTTTGGATATGTTCGCCCCACGTAGATGTCATTACGTAAATGTTATCAAAATAAACTGAAACATTTGGCATATTACCCAAGACCTTTCTCATCAGTCTCACGTAGGTAGCACAGGCAGTTACCAAACCGAAGGGCATAGTTCTATACTGCATCAGTCCTTGGTGTGTAGGAAAAGCGGTGTACTGCTTAAAAGAAGGATCTAACATTACTTGATGATATGCCTGCGCAATATCAATCTCTGAAAAGAAGGAAGCGTCATAAAATTTGTGTAGATCGCTATCTATTAAGGGCATAGGCTCAGCATCCCACCGAGTTATAGCATTAAGGCCTCTGAAGTCAATAGCAAGTCTATATGAATTATCCTCCTTCTTAACCATGACTACTGGTGAACAATATGAAGATACTGAAGGTTCAATGATCTTTAGTTTTAATTATTTGTCTACCTCTCGGTTAAATGCATCCCTAAGGTGTACTGGAACGGGGTATAATTTCCGTTTGATAGGATTGTCCGTCAATAAGTCAATCTTATGGACTACCGTGGAGGTAACACCAGGAATATCAGTAAAGACGTCTGAAAAGTTACTCACACATTGAAGTAGTTCATGTCTCTTATGGTCATCCAAAGATTCATTAATATTTATGTTGGTTGCATCCGAGTGGTCAAGAGTCACCAAGTCATGTAGTTCTTCATCATAGTCTAAGTTAGAGGTGTCAATTACGCACACCTTACATTCTTCAGTTGTCGTATCAAGTTCGTGTGGAAAAACTAAGTCAAAGTTATTAAGGCAGTTAACCGAATTTCTTCGGTAATATTTCTTAAGGATGTTGATATGATAAAGCTTAGGTTTCCCCTTGACTTCTATGAGGTAGTCAACTTTCCCACAAATTTTTAATACTTTATATGGACCTTTCCATGCTACTAATAATTTATTTGACTTGATAGGCAAAAGTACAAGAACTTCATCTCCTACTTTAAAACTTCTCCTCTGACTTTTGGAGTCAAAATAGGTTTTGTACTGGTCCATGGACAAGCTTAGGTTTTTCGAAACTATGTCAGAGGTCTCCTCAAGTTTGGATCTAAGGTCAAGGAGAAACTGGTAAGAAGACTGAACCTCAGCATTTACCTTCTCATTAGTCCATAAGTCATGAAGGATGGACAATGGACCTCTGGCCTGTCTACCATAGAGAAGTTCAAAAGGTGAAAACCCCAAAGAGTCACTGGGAACTTCCCTCATGGCAAACAAAGCACAGGGTAGGTAACGATGCCACTCCTTAGGTTTAAGGGAGCAAGGTTTCCTTAAAATGGACTTGAGAATAGAATGCTGGCACTCAATCCTCCCATTACAGCTGGGATGATAGGGTGTGGTGAAGAGAGGCTTCACTCCCAGAAGTTGGTATAGATGTTGCATTAAGTCAGATGTGAATGGTGTCCCACGGTCAGACAAAATTTCTCTAGGGATGCCCACTCTGGAGAAGATGGACAAAAAGGCTTCAGCCACCTCTGTAGTAGTTATGGTCTTTAAGGGTATGGCTTCAGGGAAACTCGAAGCATAATCAACCAATGTTAATATATATCTATGTCCCCCAGATGAAAGTGGAGATAAAGGACCAACGATGTCAATAGTTACTCTTTCAAACGGTACCGTAAAGATAGGCATTTTGACCATAGGTACTCGCCTGGTACCTCGGGAGGATGACAGTTGGCAAACTTTACACGATCTACAATAGTTAGTGACATCTGAGGACATTTTAGGCCAAAAATAGGTTTCCCTAATTTTATTTAAAGTTTTACGATGCGAGAAATGTCCGGCCACTGGCAGGTCATGAGCCATTTTAAGAACAGTCTCTCTGCAATGACTTGGAATAACTAAGATGGAATAGTCTGTCTCATCTGAATTTAATTTGAATACTGACTTGTACAAGATACCTTTTATATATTCAAATTTATATGAAAAGTTTTTCCTTTGGATAACTTGATTTTGTTTAGCGGCATTATGGCAATTCTGAAGAGAAGGGCAATTACGTTGTAAATTGACAAAGGAGTCCTTCGATATATCTAAAGGCTTAAAGTCAGGGAAAATCAAAGGATGGACAGTAGGAGAAGCCTGGGCTTTGGTCTGAGCCCTAGTCAAGACATTTATGGTATCGGAGGTGATATCTTCACTTTCATCTAACAAGTGAACCGGTGATCCTACTACCTCGCTTTCGAGAGTAGCATCACTGGTTTTTAATCCCACATGAATCTCGCGAGACATTGTCTCATCTGAACTTTCGAGGGGCTTCTCTGACTCTACAGGAAGAGGATCTGAAACACTTATATCCATCTTTGGTGATGAAAGGTCAACCTCAGAAGGAAGAAGGGCACCTTTTACATTACCTATTAGTACGGAGCAAGAAGTGATGGGAGCTAGTACGGCTTCAGACCAACCTGTGAACCATTTAGACCTAATGTAACAACGGATGGTAGGAAAAGTGTCTGTACTGCCCAAGTAGTCTGAAAGTAATGAAAGTAATGAAAGGAATGAGTTTCTTTAAGATTAGGAAACAGCTTATCAGAAATGACTATACATGTTCCTGAACAGAAGGGTGCTTGGTCATTACAGTCTTTAAAACATCTTCCAACTTTTTGGACCTTCTTAGAAGGACAATCTGGACGTTTATGTCCCTTAACACCACACAAATGACAAACAGGAATAAAAGAAGTCATTTTACTTTCCACTAGAGGCTTTGATTTCTTAAGGTCTGATGAACCCTTGCCCTTAGGGTTCGATCCCTTTAGGTCTTTATAGGAATTGTGAGCCTCAGCATACAGGTCAGCAGCCTCAGCAACTTCCTCAGCTTTAATCAGGTTACGTTCTCTGATGAATGTTCGTATCTGGTGGGGATGAGCTGTCAGGAACTGGTCAACAACCATGAAGTCTCTAAGAGATTCATAACTGTGATCAATTCCTGAACTCTCTATCCAAAAGTCGAACAAACGAAAGAGTGTTACCTGTAACTGCTGAAAGTTCTGGCCAGGCTGTAAGGTGGCATACCTGAAATCTTTCCTGTAAGAATTAGTGGTTTTTTGATATGCTTTAAGGATTGCCTTCTTTAGTAGGTTATAATTACATATGATATCCTGTGACAAAGTTGCATAGATATTCAAGGCTGTACCAGAAAATAACATTCCTAACCTGGTAGCCCAGGTGTCAGGAGGACATTCACAGAGGGTAGCGGTATTTTCATACCTGATAATGTATGAAGTTATGTCTTCCCCCTCTGTGAAGGGAGGTAAATTAGGTGTTGGAATATGTGCATTAGCTGCACGTTGTTCCATTACTCCTTCATCTAATTGCTGTTGTGAGAAAGTTAACTTCTTATTCTCTAATTCAAGGCGAGTTTGTTCGAGCTCGCGATCCTTTTCTCTCTCTCTTAACTCATATTCTCTGTCCTTTGCTCTTTCCTCCAGTTCCCTTAATTTAACCTGTTCCTCACGTATCTTAGCTCTGTCCTCACGATCAAGTCTATCACGCTCCTTTTTGTCTTCTCTTTCAGTTCTCTCTCTCTCCTTTTTCTCTTCTCTTTCGATTCTCTCTCTCTCCTTTTTCTCTTCTCTTTCCCTTTCTAACTGTCTTTCTTCTCTCTCAATTCTCTCTCTCTCAAGTCTTTCCTGGATCTTAGCACTAATGAAAGATTCTAAATTTTTCCCTGTTATTCCTAACTTACTTCCAGCATTCATCCAAAACTGGTATTCATCCATGCTTGCAAGAATAACTTAAACTATCAGGGGAAATGAAACGGGTATTAAAGAAAACGGAGGGTTCAATTCCTGCTCCGCTCAAGCTGTAAATAAACCAGAGGGCTCGATCCCTGCTTCAATTAAACAATATGTATTAACGAAAACGAAGGGTTCTATGCCGGCTCTGAGCAAACAGTAAGTAGAATGGGGTCCCTTGGCCATCCAATCTTCTCATCAACAAATCAAGAGTGTCCTATGACAGTTCCCTTGATACAATAAAGAGCCCAATGAAACAAGTTGTCACTGGAAAATCTCGGGTCCCTAGAGTCTAATCCTCCAAAGTGTTTCAAGCTACATAAATGGTGGCAGAATTAAATATTATATCCTGCCTGACTTGACTTACAATAAATTGAGACTATAACAATCACCAAATCTTTTAAATACCTGTACTGTAGTCCTACCATAGAAAATGATTACTCATGGCTGGTGGTAACCGTCTGTGGTATGCGGCGTTGAAGTTCCAATGGTAGATTCGAGATGGAGTTGAATCTTGATTCAGTAGCGTTAATCCTGGCAGGGTCGCCACTTGTGAAGGCTTTCTCAGCCCTGTAACAACTTCAGACAGTATTACTCAGGCTGGCTCCTCCTCAGGAAAATTAATGAATAGAAAAAGAAATAATAATTCACAAAGATAAACACTATTTATTAAATCAAACATAAAACAAAACATGAAAGGTATATCCTATTTGAAAGAAAAATGAAAAATGAAATGAATAAAATAACATTTGAACTCAACACTAATATCTACAATGGTGTCTGGTGTTGGTGACACTGTTGTTGAAACCGTAGCCGTTGCTGATGATAAGGGGGGGGGTCGCAGGTGTTGGTGACCATCCACTGGCTAGTTCTTCACAGTATACCAGTGAGTATTCTATCCCGAAGACAGGAAAGCAGGTTCTTTACCGCTGCAATGCTGTGGAGTTACGTCCTGCAATTTCATACAGGTGCACAGGTACTTCAATACAAAATGGGAAAGTCTCTGGACGTTAGTCCTTCTCCTTTTGTTCTACTCGTTGATTGCCAGGTGACCCTCTCTGACATCCAAGCTGGAAAGATAGACAGGTTACCCACTGCTTAAATAATCACTCTTCATGGTATTGTACAATATTCAAAAGACGTGGTGATTATTACAACAGTCAACCTAGAGCAAGACTGAAAGGACTAAGTTTATTATTGGTCAAAAGTGAAGCTTTCAACCAATAAATCCACTAGAATACAAGGCAGGCATGTACTTACAGTAGAGTTGGGAGCTGTGAGTCTAGTGATTTACTGTTTAACCAGAGCCCCACACATCACCTTTCGGGGGGGGGGGGGAAGAAGAGGGAGGGGAAGGGATAGCAGGAGCTAGACTGACCCTACCTTAACAAGTAGCCGGCAGACAAACTATCAGTTTCAGGGAGGGGGAGAAAAGGCGGGAAAAACGGGAGAATGACTTACCCTACCTTAACTAGAAGCCGGCAGTGAAACTACTGATACTATATATATTCCTTCTATACCCTCTCTATTGAACTTTTCCCTCACATTATCCAATCTCTTTTTAAAGCTACCCAAGGTTAAAGACAACTTTCTCGGAAGACTGTCACATGCAGCATTCTCCACCTGACTTGATAAAGCCCACTGTGTGGACGAAACGTTGTCAATAAAAAATCACATTAAACTGCTTAAGTGTTTATATTTCCATTGTGTCTGTATTTTATACCATTTATTATCACCAGGTAATCAGGCTGAGGAAGTAAGGAAGGTGGAGAGTTCACAAATAACGACCAAGAGGTATGTGAAGAGTTCAACATGTGATTTAAATAAGTATTTACAGTGGAGACAGGAAGGACTCCAGGATTTCAGAGTAGAGAGATACACCAACAAGTGCTGGGTGAAATACACTCAACTGAGAAGGAGGTGAAGAAACTGCTATGTGAACTTGATACCTCAAAGGAGGTGGGACCAGACAACATCTCTCTATGGGCTCTTAGAGAGGGAGCTGAAATGCTGTGTGTGCCACTAACAAAAACCTTCAACACATCAGTTGAAAGTGGGCAACTACCTGAGGTATGGAAGATGGCAAATGTAGTCCCAATTTTTAAGAAAGGAGACAGGCAAGAGGCATCAAACTACAGACCTGTGTCACTGACATGTATAGTATACAAAGTCAAGGAGAAGATCATCAAGAGGAGAGTGGTGGAGCACCTAGAAAGACACAAGCTTATAAACGACAACCAACACGGTTTCAGGGAAAGAAAATCCTGTGTCACAAACCTACTTGAGTTTTATCACACGGTAACTGAAGTAAGACACGAGAGAGAAGGGTGGATAGACTGCATTTTATTGGACTGCAAGAAGACCTTCTACACAGTTCCTCACAAGAGGTTAATGGAAGAGCTAGAGTATCAGGCACACACTACAGGAAAGGCGCTGCAATAGATCAGAGAATATCTGACAGCTAGGCAACAACGAGCCATGTTACGTCACGAGGTGTCAGAGTGGGAACCAGTGAAGAGCGGGGATCTAGGCAACAACGAGCCATGTTACGTCACGAGGTGTCAGAGTGGGAACCAGTGACGAGCGGGGATCTAGGCAACAACGAGCCATGTTACGTCACGAGGTGTCAGAGTGGGAACCAGTGACGAGCGCGGATCCACAGGGGTCAGTCCTAGGGCTTGTGCTGTTTTTGGTATATGTGAATGACATAAAGGAAGGGATAGACTCATATCATCTGTTTGCAGATGATATGAAGTTAATGAGAAGAATTAAATCTGTCGAGGATCAGGCAGGACTACGAAGAGACCAGACCTGGACAGGCTACAAGCCTGGTACAGCAACTGGCTCCTTGGATTTAACCCCGCCAAATGCAAACTCATGAAGATCGGGGAAGGGCAAAGAAGACTGCAGACAGAGTATAGTCTAGGTGGCCAACTGCAAACCTCACTCAAGGAAAAAGTTCTAGTGGTGAGTATAATACCAAACACATCTTCTGAGGCGCACATCAATCAGATAACTGCTGCAGCATACGGGCGCCTGGCAAACCTAAGAATAGCGTCCCGATACCTCACTAAGGAATCGTTCAAGACTCTGTACACCATATACGTCAGGCCCATACTGGAGTATGCAGCACCAGTTTGGAATCCACACCTGGTCAAGCACGTCAAGAAATTAGAGAAAGTGAAAAGGTTTCCAAGAAGACTAGTCCCAGAGCTAAGGGGACTGACCTACAAAGAAAGGTTAAGAAAAATCTTCCTGACGGCACTGAAGGACAGAAGGGTGAAGGGAGACATGATAACAATATATAAAATACTACGAGGAATTGACAAGGTGGACAAAGACAGGAATTCTAGAGATGGGACACAGAAACAAGGGGTCACAATTAGAAGCTGAAGACTCCTATGAGTCAAACGGACGTTAAGAAGTACTTCTTCATTCATAGAGTTGACAAGAAGTGGAATAGCCTAGAAAGCGACGTAGTGGAGGCAGGAACCATACACAGTTTTAAGGCAGGGTATGATAAAGCTCATGCAGGAAGGAGAGAGAGGACCTAGTAGCGAACAGTGAAGAGGCGGGGCCAGGAGCTATGACTTGACCCCTGAAACCACAAATAGGCGAGTACAAATATGTGAGTACACACAGACACACACACACACACACACACACACACACACACACACACACACATACACACACACACACACACACACACACACACACACACACACACACACACCATACAGTGAGAGGGAAAAAGGTAAAAAAAAAAAACAGAAAGGAAAAATAAAATATACAACAAGGGGAGGTGGCAGTCGTAGGCCTGCTGATGCAGTGACGTCACAACAAGTTGTGTGCCATTATACATATAAAGTGAAGTGTATATAAGTGTATACTATCATAAGTGAAAAGTGATATCGTGTGATGAACGCGGGATGTATGAGCATATATAGTTATAAACATCACGGGTGAAGGATCTCCAAAATAGTGGAAGGCCTAAGTACGACGACTACGTCATCAGCATCTGGCAACTTGTCACCGCACCGTGCAGAGCAAGTACTCACTCACCTATTGTGGTTTGCATGTTGCATCCTGGCGTCTGGCCTTGCATCACTGTTAGATACTGGTCACTCACTCCTGCAAGCTATTACCAGAATTAGTGTAGAAATAGCATAGTTAAAGTGAAGATAGTGTTGAGGAGAGTGTGAGTAGGACAGCAGTCTAGCGAGGGGTAATGTAGGGGTAAGGCAGTGTTCCTACCCGTAGTTATTAGCAGTAAGAATACTTAGGAAGCTAGGAAGTCCTCTCTCAATGTGAACAAGGAATATGATAATAACCAGTAATAACTGATACTTAAATCCAGAAAGGGCAATAAGTGGAGAGAGTACATTACTTTGAAAGATAGCTGAGACTAAGTTTGAGCCTACACGACAGAGAGGTATAAACTATCTTTCAACCACACCACCTACCCCTCCCTAACCATCCCTCCCTCACACACAAGCACACACACACACAAGGGTAGACACTCATAGGAGCTTTAGACCCTAGTAGCAAGTTCCGCTTTTTATAACCCAGAATTACTGGTATGTATTAGCAGTATCTACCCCTCATACCTCCCCCATACACACGAACACACACATATACACACATACACACACATACACACACATACACACACATACACACACACACCTGCACTAGGACAATATGGTAACTAACTAGGCAAATACACACACACACACACACACACACACACACACACACACACACACACACACACACACACACACACACACACACACACACACACACACACACACAAATACTCGGAAGAGTACAAGAGGGTGTTCCTAGACAGAGACAGAAGCCAACAGAACGACAGCAGCTGAGGGAGAGGAAAAAAAGCGAAAGGAGCTAGGAGAAGAGACAAGGAGGGAACCAGCAGAGCAGAACAGAACAGCAAGGGCAAGCACACACACAACTATTCTCAGAACCATACAACCTATCACACCATCCAAAAACACACTACAATCCATACCCATAGCCTCCACCCAACACCGAGCTATAGAATCACACAGTATGCCACCAGGTCTCCCATCCTCACAGGCCCCACAAACTACATTGTTGGAAAGGAAACTGAAGGTATGGTACACAAACGCTGATGGTATAACAAATAAGTGGGAGGAGTGGCATGAAAGAGTCAAAGAGGCATCACCGGACATCATAGCTCTCACAGAAACCAAGCTTACAGGTATGATAACAGATGCCATCTTTCCAATGGGATACCAAATCCTGAGGAAAGACAGAGGGAACGGGGGGGTTGGAGGAGTGGCATTGCTGATCAAAAATCGCTGGAATTTTGATGAGCTGGAGAGAGGAGACAGCGGAGAAGAAAGTGATTACATAGCGGGAACGCTTCACTCTGGAGGTCCCAAGGTGGTAATAGCAGTGATGTACAACCCACCACAGAACAGCAGGAGGCCAAGGCAAGAGTTCGACGAGAGCAATAGAGCGATGGTTGACACACTGGCTGGAGTGGCCAGAAGAGCTCATGCATGCAGGGCAAAGCTCCTGATCATGGGTGACTTTAACCACAAGGAGATCGATTGGGAGAACTTGGACCAGCATGGGGGCCAAGATACATGGAGGGCTAAGATGATGGAGGTGGTACTGGAAAACTTCATGTACCAACACGTAAGGGACACTACAAGAGAGAGAGGAGAGGATGAACCAGCAAGGCAAGACTTAGTATTCACCTTGAGTAGTGCAGATACCGAGGACATCACATATGAAAGACGCCTTGGGGCCAGTGACCATGTGGTTTTAAGCTTCGAATACACAGTAGAGCTACAAGTGGAGGGAGAAGCAGGAATGCCAGGACGAATGAAGCCAAACTACAAGAAAAAGGACTACACAGGAATGAGGAACTTCCTGAACGGGGTCCAGTGGGACAGAGAACTGGCAGGGAAGCCAGTTAATGAGATGATGGAATATGTAGCAACAAAATGCAAGGAGGCTGAGGAGAGGTTTGTACCCAAGGGTAACAGGAATAATGAAAAAGTCAGGATGAGCCCATGGTTTACCCAAAGGTGCAGGGAGGCAAAAAACAAGTGTGCTAGGGAATGGAAGAAATATAGAAGGCAAAGGACCCAGTAGAATAAGGAGAGCAGTCGTAGAGCCAGAAACGAATATGCACAGATAAGAAGGGAGGCCCAAAGACAATATGAAAATGACATAGCAGCGAAAGCCAAATCTGACCCGAAACTGTTGTACAGCCACATCAGGAGGAAAACAACAGTCAAGGACCAGGTAATCAGGCTAAGGAAGGAGGGAGGAGAGACAACAAGAAATGACTGTGAAGTATGTGAGGAACTCAACAAGAGATTCAAAGAAGTGTTCACAGAGGAGACAGAAGGGGCTCTAGAAAGACGGAGAGGTGGGGCACACCACCATGTGCTGGACACAGTGCACACAACCGAGGAAGAAGTGAAGAGGCTTCTGAGTGAGCTAGATACCTCAAAGGCAATGGGGCCAGATAACATTTCCCCATGGGTATTGAGAGAGGGAGCAGAGGCGCTATGTGTACCCCTAACAACAATATTCAATACATCTATCGAATCAGGGAGATTGCCTGAGGCATGGAAGACAGCAAATGTAGTCCCAATCTTTAAAAAAGGAGACAGACATGAAGCATTAAACTACAGACCAGTGTCACTGACATGTATAGTATGCAAAATCATGGAGAAGATTATCAGGAGAAGAGTGGTGGAACACCTAGAAAGGAATGATCTCATCAACAGCAGCCAACATGGTTTCAAGACGGGAAATCCTGTGTCACAAACCTACTGGAGTTCTATGACATGGTGACAGCAGTAAGACAAGAGAGAGAGGGGTGGGTGGATTGCATATTCTTGGACTGCAAGAAGGCGTTTGACACAGTTCCACAGAAGAGATTGGTGCAAAAACTGGAGGACCAAGCAGGGATAACAGGAAAGGCACTACAATGGATCAGGGAATACTTGTCAGGAAGACAGCAGCGAGTCATGGTACGTGGAGAGGTGTCAGAGTGGGCACCTGTGACCAGCAAGGTCCCACAGGGGTCAGTCCTAGGACCAGTGCTGTTTCTGGTATTTGTGAACGACATGACGGAAGGAATAGACTCTGAGGTGTCCCTGTTTGCAGATGACGTGAAGTTGATGAGAAGAATTCACTCGATCGAAGACCAGGCAGAACTACAAAGGGATCTGGACAGGCTGCAGACCTGGTCCAGCAATTGGCTCCTGGAGTTCAATCCCACCAAGTGCAAAGTCATGAAGATTGGGGAAGGGCAAAGAAGACCGCAGACGGAGTACAGTCTAGGGAGCCAGAGACTACAAACCTCACTCAAGGAAAAAGATCTTGGGGTGAGTATAACACCAGGCACATCTCCTGAAGAGCACATCAATCAAATAACTGCTGCAGCATATGGGCGCCTAGCAAACCTCAGAACAGCATTCCGACATCTTAATAAGATATCGTTCAGGACCCTGTACACCGTGTACGTTAGGCCCATATTGGAGTATGCGGCACCAGTTTGGAACCCACACCTAGCCAAGCACGTAAAGAAACTAGAGAAAGTGCAAAGGTTTGCAACAAGACTAGTCCCAGAGCTAAGAGGTATGTCCTACGAGGAGAGGTTAAGGGAAATCAACCTGACGACACTGGAGGACAGGAGAGATAGGGGGGACATGATAACGACATACAAAATACTGAGAGGAATTGACAAGGTGGACAAAGACAGGATGTTCCAGAGATTGGACACAGTAACAAGGGGACACAGTTGGAAGTTGAAGACACAGATGAATCACAGGGATGTTAGGAAGTATTTCTTCAGCCACAGAGTAGTCAGTAAGTGGAATAGTTTGGGAAGCGATGTAGTGGAGGCAGGATCCATACATAGCTTTAAGCAGAGGTATGATAAAGCTCACGGTTCAGACAGAGTGACCTAGTAGCAATCAGTGAAGAGGCGGGGCCAGGAGCTCGGACTCGACCACCGCAACCTCAACTAGGTGAGTACAACTAGGTGAGTACACACACGCACACACACACATACACAAGCACATACACACTTGACACAAACATGTACCCCCCCACCCCTAATCACCTCTCCCCTTTCCCTAACTACCTCATCTTAGCCACCTACCCCACCCCCAAACCATCTAACCCATCCCCCATACCATCTATCCCCCTCCCCCAACTACCTCCCACATCCAATAACCATCCTCCCCCTCCCCTATAACCATCCATCCCCTCTCTCTCTCAAGCACGTACTCCCCCTACCCTAACCACCTCTCCCCCTTCCCTAACCACCTCACCCTAGCCACCTACCCCTCCCCCAAACCATCTAACCCCTCCCCCAAACTATCTAACCCCCTCCCCAACTACCTCTCCCTCACCAATAACCATCCTCCCCCTCCCCATAACTATCCATCCCCTCTCCCCCCAACCATCTATTCCCCCCCTAACTACCCCTTCCCCTTTTTTTCTGTGGAGCAACGGGGGAACCTAGAACTAGGATGAGAACAAGGGGCTCGAAGGACAAATCTGGGGGAGAAGACCGGGAAGCAGAGTTAAAAGAAAGGGAGGAAGACTGGGGAAGGAGACTAGAAGAGCTGGCAAGGAAGATGGAAGAGAGGTTAGAAGCAGAATGCAGAAGGTGGAAGCAACATGCCACAACAGCAGAAAACAAGATAAAGAGATTAGAAGAGGAGCTGAGACATCTGAAACAACATAAAGACAAAGATATTACAGAAGTAGCATCGGTAATGGCTACATCAGACACAGACAACAAGTCTGAAGGGAGCATGGAAACTAAACTGTATGCAGAGGTCCTGTCAAACCCACATGGGGCCAAAACAAAGACAGGGAGCACACTAGGACAAAATGTGAGGGTGGAAGACATTGAAGGAACTAGGACATATGCAGGGACCTTATCAGACACCTGTGGGGGCCAGGAACAGCTGAGCAGGAAGGAGAAACCAAGGAGCATAGGGGCCATAACTAGGGAAGGGACTGAAGGAAGGAACACTCCACGGGAAGGAGCTAAAACACATCAGAGGATGCAATGGGAGTCACAGTGGGAGGTGGAAAGGGAGAGATCAATGTTTGTCTATGGGCTAGACGAAGCTGAAGGAGAAACTTATGAGGAAAGAAAGCAGGAGGAGAAAAAAGCGATTGAAGGTATCATGAAGGTGATAGGCGAGGGGGAAATGACCCAGGTGGCAAATTTTCGGAGAATCTGGTGGTTCACAAAGAAAATGAATCGGCCTCTCAAAGTAATTTTCAAGGCAGAATCAAACCGAACCATGATCCTGCAGGAGAAAGCATGGCTGAGAGGCAGGCAGGAGTTCATGAGTGTGTACCTCGATCGAGACAGAACACAGGAGGAAAGGAAGACGATGAAAGAGAGAGTTCAGAAACGAAAGGAGAAATGGGAGGAAATGAAAAAGGAGAGCAGAATTACCCAGGAACAAGTGGAAGGACAGGCACACCCCCAGAAACACCTGCAGAAGCACCCCAACCACGACACCCCAAGGCAACTGAACAATCCAAACCAACCATCACACACCGATCTCTCTGTTCCCACCCCCCGCACCACAGTTACAGTATTAGAACAGAAGTTGAATGTTTGGTACACAAATGCAGATGGATTAACGAATAAACATGAGGAATGGCAAGAAAGAATCAATGAGAAGTCCCCAGACATCATAGCAGTTACAGAAACAAAACTCACAGGGACAGTAACGGATGCAATCTTCCCACCAGGATACCAGATCATGAGGAAAGATAGAAGGGGCAGAGGGAGAGGAGGGGTTGCTCTGCTAGTAAAAAACAGATGGAAATTCGAGAAAATGGAAGGCATAGATGAGATGGGAGAACGAGACTACATAGTAGGTACACTTCAGTCTTGGGAACACAAGGTGGTCATTGCATTGATGTATAATCCACCACAGAACTGCAGGAGGCCAAGAGAGGAATATGAAGAGAGCAACAGAGCAATGGTGGACACACTTGCTGAGGTGGCAAGAAGAGCTCACTCCAGCAGAGCAAAGTTGCTGGTTATGGGGGATTTCAACCACAGGGAGATTGACTGGGAAAACCTGGAGCCACATGGGGGTTCCGAAACATGGAGAGCCAAGATGATGGACATGGTACTGGAAAACCTCATGCACCAACATGTTAAGGACACTACCAGAGTGAGAGGGGAGGATGAACCAGCAAGATTGGACCTTGTGTTCACCCTGGGCAGTTAAGACATTGAGGACATCATGTATGAGAGTCCCGCAGGAGCTAGCGACCACGTGGTTCTGTGCTTTGAATATATAGTAGAGCTGCAAGTGGAGAGAGTAACAGGAGTTGAATGGGAAAAGCCTGACTATAAAAGAGGTGACTACATAGGGTTGAGTAACTTCCTGCAGGTCCCGTGGGACAGAGAACTGGCAGGAAAGTCAGTAAATGAAATGATGGAATATGTGACAACAAGATGCAAGGAGGCAGTGGAAAGGTTTATTCCCATGGGCAACAGAAACAACGGGAAGACCAGAACGAGACCCTGGTTAACCCGACGGTGTAAGGAGGCAAAAACAAAGTGCAATAGAGAATGGAAAAAGTATAGAAGGCACAGAACACGCGAAAATAGAAAGATCAGTCGCAGCGCCAGGAACGAGTATGCACAGGTAAGGAGGGAGGCCCAGCGACAGTATAAAAATGACATAGCTTCGAAAATAAAGACTGTTGTATAACATCAGGAGGAAGACAACAGTCAAAGACCAGGTGATTAAATTAAGGACAGAAGGGGGAGAACTCACAAGAAATGACCAGGAGGTATGTGAGGAGCTAAACAGGAGATTTAAGAAAGTCTTTACAGGAGAGACAGGAAGGGCTGTGGAAAGCCAGCACAGAAGGGAACATCAAGAGGGAATATGGATGGCATACGAACAACCGAGGAGGAGGTGAAGAAGCTGCTAAGTGACCTTGATACCTCAAAGGCGATGGGACCGGACAACATCTCCCCATGGGTCCTTAGAGAAGGAGCAGAGATGCTGTGTGTGCCTCTAATCACAATCTTCAACACATCCCTTGAAACTGGGCAACTACCTGAGAAATGGAAGACAGCAAATATAGTCCCCATATTTAAGAAAGGAAACAGATACGAGGCGCTAAACTACAGACATGTGTCTCTGACATGTATTGTGTGCAAAGTCATGGAGAAGATTATTAGGAGGAGAGTGGTCGATCACCTGGAATGGAACAAGATTATAAATGAAAACCAGAATGGGTTCATGGAAGGCAAATCTTGTATCACAAACCTCCTGGAGTTTTATGACAAGGTAACAGAAGTAAGACACGAGAGATAGGGGTGGGTTGATTGCGTTTTCCTAGACTGCAGGAAGGCCTTTGACACAGTTCCCCACTAGAGATTAGTGCAGAAGCTGGAGGATCAGGCGCATGTAAAAGGGAGGGCACTGCAATGGATCTGGGAATACCTGACAGGGAGGCAGCAACGAGTTATGGTACGTGAAGAGGTATCACAGTGGGCGCCTGTGACGAGCGGGGTCCCACAGGGATCAGTTCTAGGGCCAGTGCTATTTTTGATATATGCGAACGACATGATGGAAGGAATAGACTCTGAAGTGTCCCTATTCGCAGATGATGTGAAGTTGATGAGAAGAATTAAATCGGATGAGGATGAGGCAGGACTGCAAAGAGACCTGGACAGGCTGGACATGTGGTCCAGAAACTGGCTTCTCGAATTCAATCCTGCCAAATGCAAAGTCATGATGATTGGAGAGGGGCAAAAAAGACCCCAGACAGAGTATAGGCTAGGTGGACAAAGACTACTACAGACCTCACTCAGGGAGAAAGACCTCGGTGTGACCATAGCACCGAGCACGTCACCGGAGGCACACATCAACCAAATAACTGCTGCAGCATACAGGCGCCTGGCAAACCTGAGAATAGCGTTCCGATACCTTAATAAGGAATCGTTCAAGACACTGCACACTGTGTATGTTAGGCCCATACTGGAGTATGCAGCACCAGTCTGGAACCCACACCTGGTCAAGCACGTCAAGAAGTTAGAGAAAGTACAAAGGTTTGCAAGAAGGCTAGTCCCAGAGCTCAGGGGAATGTCGTACGAGGAAAGGTTGAGGGAAATCGGACTGACGACACTGGAGGACAGAAGGGTCAGGGAAGACATGATAACGACATACAAGATACTGCGGGGAATAGGCAAGGTGGACAGAGATAGGATGTTCCAGAGAGGGGACACAGAAACAAGGGGTCACAACTGGAAGCTTCAGACTCAGACGAGTCACAGGGACGTTAGGAAGTATTTCTTCAGTCTTAGAGTCGTCAGGAAGTGGAATTACCTAGCAAGTGAAGTAGTGGAGGCAGGAACCATACGTAGTTTTAAGAAGAGGTATGATAAAGCTCAGGAAGCAGAGAGAGAGAGGACCTAGTAACAATCAGTGAAGAGGCGGGGCCAGGAGCTGAGTCTCGACCCCTGCAACCACAATTAGGTGAGTACACACGGCCACACTCAAACACACACACACACACACACACACACACACACACACACACACACACACACACACACACACGGGCACACACAAACACACAAACTTTATGAACTTCTCTCAGTAAAATTTCCTTCCACAGAGATAAAATAATCTTTTCCTTTCAGGAAAGCAACGGAGATGATTATTATATGGGGAATATTGATTCTTCTGGCCTCTGCTTCATACCATGCAGATGTTCAGCCTCCAAGAACTGCTAGTAGGTAACACAGTGTGCTCGTATATATAACTTGTGTGCGTTATGGGAACCTCATCAATTTGAACGGAATCTTTATAAATATTCATCACCAAAATGATTAGTTGCAAATTGTTCAGTCACAGCTATCCTGAATTATTAGTGTAAAAACACTTTAGTTTTACGTTTATTTTACTGTTACTTATCATTTTCATTCGCGAGAGAACTCAGTAACTAATAACAATAAGTACGTTACCATGAGGAGGTACTCTTGGGTGTCTGCTGAAATTTTTCATCCTTCAAACTTTTGTTAGTTACTTATAAATTCCTCATTAGATAAGTTTCATATATTCAACTTTGGTACACTGTATAGGGGTAACTCTTCATGTATAGTGATATGTTTGCCTATTATACCCTCTGGTCGGTGCTTAGCAGACAGTTCCAAGACACCCACAGTGTTTCAGATCTTATTTAAGGGACTCGAAATTTCCCCCGTCGTCTAATAACATGTTCATTTTTCCTTTATAATCTACCTTGTCCATAATTACTATTGCATTTACTTTATCTGCTATCGCAAGGTGAAGTCCAGGATTTTCCCATAATTCAGGGAATAATGTAACAAATGTTTGAGGACAATTGTGTTGTCCTCAAAGGTGATAGACCTGCACTGCACTATTCTGAGAAAACTTCCCTTCACTCCTTCAGTTGCAACCTTGCAACATTACATAGCTCCTGATGACTCACTGAGAAGTGTGAAAGTACTTGAGCTAAAGATTTCCCCCCCCCACCGTGGCTTGACTTGAATAGTTAAGACCGCATGTCTGCTATATATATATATTTATATATATATATATATATATATATATATATATATATGTATGTATATATATATATATATATATATATATGTATGTATATATATAGGCGTATGGAAAAGGCGTATGACAGGGTGGATAGGGGGGCAATGTGGCAGATGTTGCAAGTGTATGGTGTAGGAGGTAGGTTACTGAAAGCAGTGAAGAGTTTTTATGAGGATAGTGAGGCTCAAGTTAGAGTATGTAGGAAAGAGGGAAATTTTTTCCCAGTAAAAGTAGGCCTTAGACAAGGATGTGTGATGTCACCGTGGTTGTTTAATATATTTATAGATGGGGTTGTAAGAGAAGTAAATGCGAGGGTCTTGGCAAGAGGCGTGGAGTTAAAAGATAAAGAATCACACACAAAGTGGGAGTTGTCACAGCTGCTCTTTGCTGATGACACTGTGCTCTTGGGAGATTCTGAAGAGAAGTTGCAGAGATTGGTGGATGAATTTGGTAGGGTGTGCAAAAGAAGAAAATTAAAGGTGAATACAGGAAAGAGTAAGGTTATGAGGATAACAAAAAGATTAGGTGATGAAAGATTGAATATCAGATTGGAGGGAGAGAGTATGGAGGAGGTGAACGTATTCAGATATTTGGGAGTGGACGTGTCAGCGGATGGGTCTATGAAAGATGAGGTGAATCATAGAATTGATGAGGGAAAAAGAGTGAGTGGTGCACTTAGGAGTCTGTGGAGACAAAGAACTTTGTCCTTGGAGGCAAAGAGGGGAATGTATGAGAGTATAGTTTTACCAACGCTCTTATATGGGTGTGAAGCGTGGGTGATGAATGTTGCAGCGAGGAGAAGGCTGGAGGCAGTGGAGATGTCATGTCTGAGGGCAATGTGTGGTGTGAATATAATGCAGAGAATTCGTAGTTTGGAAGTTAGGAGGAGGTGCGGGATTACCAAAACTGTTGTCCAGAGGGCTGAGGAAGGGTTGTTGAGGTGGTTCGGACATGTAGAGAGAATGGAGCGAAACAGAATGACTTCAAGAGTGTATCAGTCTGTAGTGGAAGGAAGGCGGGGTAGGGGTCGGCCTAGGAAGGGTTGGAGGGAGGGGGTAAAGGAGGTTTTGTGTGCGAGGGGCTTGGACTTCCAGCAGGCATGCGTGAGCGTGTTTGATAGGAGTGAATGGAGACAAATGGTTTTTAATACTTGACGTGCTGTTGGAGTGTGAGCAAAGTAACATTTATGAAGGGATTCAGGGAAACCGGCAGGCCGGACTTGAGTCCTGGAGATGGGAAGTACAGTGCCTGCACTCTGAAGGAGGGGTGTTAATGTTGCAGTTTAAAAACTGTAGTGTAAAGCACCCTTCTGGCAAGACAGTGATGGAGTGAATGATGGTGAAAGTTTTTCTTTTTCGGGCCACCCTGCCTTGGTGGGAATCGGCCGGTGTGATAATAAAAAATAAAAAAAAAAATAAAATATATATATATATATATATATATATATATATATATATATATATATATATATATATATATAAACACTGATCTCTGGCTGAAGGAGACACGAACTTACGAACCTTGCAACAAGGTACGCAGTGCTTTACCAATCTACCCACACTGGACCAATACCTTGGAGTCCAGCTTGCGCTAGACATATCCAAGGCAGCCAGCTTTCTGGGAGAAGGCTTACAGCTTTTCATCTCATCCCCTGCATGCTGTAAGCCTTCTCCCTGAAAGCTGGCTGCCTTGGATCAAAGTCTAGCGCAAGTTGGACTCCAAGGTATTGGTCCAGTGTGGGTAGATTGGTAAAGCACTGCGTACCTTGTTCCAAGGTTCGTAGGTTCGAGTCTCCTTCAGCCAGAGATCAGTGTTTGTGTATATTTCGCGTGCTCTTGCGAATTCCTTGCATACACACACACACACACACACACACATATATATATATATATATATATATATATATATATATATATATATATATATATATATATATATATATATTTAAATATATATATATATATATATATATATATATATATATATATATATATATATATATATATATGTATATATATTTATATATATAATGGGGTCCACCTCTGGTGTAAATTATGGGACCCATAGCCTTGGAGAAGTGGATAAAAAGGCTTGAAGGAAGAATATTTGGATTTCTTCCTGAAGCCGTTTGAATATTCCACTTCCCCTACCACCCCATCTTTTAATATATTTTTTTTACCAATAGGAATATTTTATTACATAATATGGTACAGAAGATTTAAGAGATACATTGTTGATATAAAGGTGGCATATAAGGTACGTGTTGTTACGTGTGTATCACCGATTATAAGGCGAAAATCTCATCCAGCTCCTCAGAGCTGAGACGTGTGCCCAAAATACAGCAGGCATTACCCCTTTGAACAGCCGCACTGAGCTGCTGGTACAAAAAACTAGCTGCCCTGGGATCCCTAGTTACCCTGATGAGTCTTTTTCCCAGCTCCCTAAGGAATTTAGATGCACTCTTTCCCCATGAGCCAAGGGTCTCTGAGCCTATGGGAACAAACATATAATGATGGGCAAGTTCTCCATATTTTCAAGACTTTTGGGACTACCTGAAGCTGGCAGCTGCCCCTCCTTCCTCCCTGGTGTATTGGAGATAGGTATCAGCCAAGGTAGATGCACATGTATAGTCCCACACCACCTGCTTCCCATCTGTCCAGGCTTGAAGGGCGATACCATCTGGACGCTTCTGGCTGCCATCAGATCTGCATAGTTGGGGTGGCTCCCTTACTGCTGGGCATCCAGCTGTTGTGAGGCTCCTCTTGATAATGTTATTAACCTCTTCATGTCTTGCAATCTTTCCCTCGGATTGACGGCATACAAGACCATGGTACCCGAATCGGTCTGCTGCTTCACTGCCACAAATACACCTGTGTTCGGCGAGAATAGGGGCGGCAAGTCGAAGGGCAACACCGATGCGGATGGTCTGTGGGTCGAGGCGTGTGCCAAGGCTGGAGTTGGGAACAGCCAACAGAAAGTCCCCAGCATGAGGGGCTCTCACTGCCAGGAGGCGGGCTCTATCCTTCACTGACACACTCTGAAGCATTGTTGAGGCAATATTTTCCACTATTGGACCATCCCAGTGCGATTGTTTGTAGTTGTTGGGGGGAGCAGGTCTGGTTTCAGAGCCCGTTAGATTATAAACATATATATATATATATATATATATATATATATATATATATATATATATATATATATATATATATATATATATATATATATATATATATATATATATATATATATATATATATATATATATATATATATATACACACTAAAATGACATGATGCAATTTCATATAATTCCAAAAGGAACATTTTAATAATAGCAAAATTTTCCTGTGTAGATGGGTCGATCATAAATGAAAAATTAGCTTCCCCTTTCTGTTACTGTTAGCATCATTTTCCTTACTTCATTAAAACACAATCACTTTAATTTATGGTTTGAACATCATTATAGCATAAAGAAAATCTTTGAATTCTGTCATTTCAACATCCTTTTTCTTGACAGGTAAACATTTTCCTTCACCAGTTGTGCAGATGGGTCTTTCTAGACTTGCACCACCACTGGTAGAGGCTGGGCTGATAACACAGGTGTTGCAGGCTGGGCTGATAACACAGGTGTTCCAGGCTGGGCTGATAACACAGGTGTTGCAGGCTGTTCTTGACTCAGCAGTACATGGGAATAACTTAATATTCATTTCTGATGACACTACCTCACCCTACACTCTTTCAATGGCAAGTGAATCAGTATTTTTATGCAATAAAATATTCAGATGTTTAAAAAATGTGATATAGAATTACGTATTTTCTTATGAAACTTTAAAGAGAAGTGAATTAAGAATGTATTTTCCATAAGTAAAATATTTAATACCTGCCATAATTGTGAAGTATTATGCTCATAAGTACGTGAGCATAATACATAATTAGGAATAATGACAATTATGTGGTATATTTTATTTGAACATACGTAACAGCTTAGGAACAATATGTTAAATTTGCTTTACATATAAAAGTTTCCTTTCAGATAATTGAGCATCAGCCGTTTCTAAGGGGAGTTGGATTCTTTGAGACAGTGTACAATGGTTTGGATTTCAACAGGGACGATCATCTCTTTCTGCTGGTACAGAATGTTAAGTTGGTATGTTTATGCACTCTGTTTTTAAGTTGATGTTAACAGTAATTCTGCACTGATGTGTTTTCTGCCAATCTTGGCATTCCTGTCCAAGTTAATTATTATTATTACAGTTAGTTATTATTATTACAGTTAAAGGTTTGTTAGATATATCCGCACATTACTAACGATTTTGTTGACCTCGTAGTTAGTGCTTCATGCAATAGTCCGGGAGTCAGACCCCAGTTTTTGTCTTATAGTTATCTAATAGTGGGATTAAATGTCACAGTGACATTTAGTTCATTCTTTCGTCTGTATGGAATAATGTGATGGACACTTGAGATTCGCCTTCTTTAAAAATTTCGGTCCACTGGGAAGATATAAAACGTATTCATATAATTCACTGTAATTTTTACCCATTAAATGGAATGATGTAAATGAACGTGCTAACATACAGTTATGTTGACATTTTTAAAATATTAAAAACGAGGTTTACCTGGTTTTTAATTGGCTCGACAGAATGAACGAGTACGAAAAGTACCAGAGGAGCTGGAGGCAGAGGAGATTTAATATTCAAGGTCTGTGAGTAGTGTGAATATTATGTAGAGAAGTTAGAAATGCATATTTATGATGATTTAATATCCATTTCCGATGGTGTAATATTCAGTTCTGAGGAGATGTTGTTCAACTGTCTTGGGACCTAGAGAGGATGGAGCAGATAAGTGTGGCTAAAAGGTATTAAATTGAGGTGACTGGAAGGAATGGCAGAAGTGGATCTAGGAAAGGTTGGATCTAGTGGATATAGAAGTTTTAAGTGGCTAGTGTAAACGTATTTGATCGTAGGGATTGGATAAGTGATTTTACAGCTTGCCATGTTACTGGAGATTGAAAAAGTTAACATTTATGGAGCGTTTCTGGGAAACCGGTCAGCCAGAGTTTCCTGCACTCTAAATGAGGTGTGCAAAAGTTGCAGCTCAGTAGGTAATTATTTGCACAATAAGGCTAGCACATTTATGGCAGGAGTGTGATTAAATGAATGATGGTGAAAATGATTTCGTTTTTTAGGAGTCTCCCTACACCAGTGAGAGACTGACAGTCTCTCACTAGTCATCAGTTAACTGGTTTTTTATTTGCCTCGGCTCATTTACGTTTGGATTCATTGATCATCTTTTGAAAATCATAACTGTGAATAATTGTGATGTACTATTAGTAATTTCTACACACTTCTCATCATAACACAATATGAAAATAACTTACAATAGGATTTTTACTTTGACAGCTGCGTCAGACTTCATCAGACATAACAATTGTTGCCTTAAGTAACGACCCAACCTTCATCTCCGCCTTCGTTGGGAAGTCCCTTCAGAGCCGCCTCCTGACGTGGTCCACGAGGCTACTGATCATCACTCACTCTCGCATTATGGAGATGCAGGCTCTCCACACACCTCTCTCCAAGCTGAATGCCATGTTTATTATTATTGACAATGACACAGCAAATATCAGGTGATAAGTAATTTGAAACATATGAATAGTAGCAAAATCCAAAAGAATTAATCACAAATCAAACAGTATATGCTAATAATTAGAATACTTTTGGAAGCAATGTCTTTAAACAAAATCACACACAAACACACACACACACACACACACACACACACACACACACACACACACACACACACACACGCACACACACACACACACACACACACATACATACACACACACACACGCACACACACACACACACACACACACACACACACACACACACACATACATACACACACACACACGCACACACACACACACACACGTGAGAGCTAGATAATATCTTTCCTAGGGTCCAGAGTAAGGAAGCAGCGGAATAGTGTGTGTCTCTAGCAACAATCCTATACAAGTCTATTGAAGGATGGCAACTGCGGGAGGTGTGGAAGTCAGCAAATCTAGTCCCAATTTTTAGAAAAGTAGAGAGACGCGTAGCATTAAACTACAGACAAGTGTCACTGATATACACAGTATTTAAATTATGGGAACTTTTATTAGAAGAAAAGCGGTGAAGCTCCTAGGAACGAGTTGGTTAAAACATGAGAACCAGCACAGTTTCACAAATGGTGAATCATGTATCACAGACCAACTGGAGTTCCATGACAAGGTAACACAGCTTAGGCAAAAGAGAGAGGGATGTGCAGATTGCATGTTCTTGTACTGTGGAAAGGCTTTAGACACAATACCGCCCAAGTGACTCGTACGAAAAGTAGAGTGAAAAGCAGGAATGACCGGGAAACTCAACAATGGACCAAGGCATTCCTCACAGGAAGGAAACAAGGAAAGATTTTATTTGACAAGGTGTTGGAATGAGGACATATGACAAGTGGGCTTCCATAAGAATCAGTACTAGGGCCAGTACTATTTCTTTTATATGTGTATTACTTGATGCAAGTGAGTCAGAAACTATTGAGGAGAATACAAACAGACGTGAACCAGGAAAAGCTGCAAATAAATTTGGATAAGCTGCAGGTTCGGTCTAAAACCTGGCATCTGGCAAATGCTCAGTTATGAAGCTAGGGAAAGGCATAGATGCCCCATAGACAGGTATAGGCTCATGGGAAAAGGCTGTAAACCTCACACATACCACTTGAGGCACATATCATTGAAATAACTGCTGCATTAAATGCAAGTCTGGCAACTCCATGACTGACTTATATATATCTAAGTAAGGAGTCATTCACGACACTATATTGCGAGTACGTCAGACCATATTGGAGTATGAAGCACCAGTATATAACCCACACCTGATAAAAGATAATGCAGAAGTTGGCAGCGAGACTAATCCCGGAGCTAATGAGACTTTAAAGGGACTCAGCCTGATGACACTAGAAGATACGAAGACTGGGAGCGAAATATAAACGTAAAAAAATTCTGAATGTAATTGATAGGGTGAATGTGGACAGATTGTTACAGATATGGGAAATAAGAACCCGTAGAGACAGCTGGAGTCACCGTCAGGAAGTGGAACGACATGGACAATGAAGTAATTGAGACAGGATCTATGCACTCCTTTAAGAATTGGTGCAGTAAGGTTATGGAAGCCAAGAGAGAGTAAAGCAAGTAGTGACCAGCAGAGTGGCGGATCTAGAAGCTGAGACTTGAACCCTGCAACCACATATAAATGTGCACTTACAGGTGAGCACTTATAGGATAATGGGTGTGCAAGCTCACACACCCACCCACCCACCCACCCACCCACCCACCCACACACATACACACACATATACACACACACACACACATACACACATACAAACACACACATACAAACACACACACACATACAAACACGCACACATACACACACACATACAAACACACACACACACACACACACACACACACACACACACACACACACACACATACAAACACACACATACAAACACACACACACACACACACACACACACACACACACACACACACACACACACACACACACACACACACACACACACACACACACACACACACACTGATTGGGGAAGGGCAAAGAAGGCCGCAGACGGAGTACAGTCTAAGGGGTCAGAGACTACAAACCTCACTCAAGGAAAAAGATCTTGGGGTGAGTATAACACCAGGCACATCTCCTGAAGCGCACATCAACCAAATAACTGCTGCAGCATATGGGCGCCTAGCAAACCTCAGAACAGCATTCCGATATCTTAATAAGGAATCATTCAGGACCCTGTACACCGTGTACGTTAGGCCCATATTGGAGTATGCGGCACCAGTTTGGAACCCACACCTAGCCAAGCACGTGAAGAAACTAGAGAAAGTGCAAAGGTTTGCAACAAGACTAGTCCCAGAGCTAAGAGGTATGTCCTACGAGGAGAGGTTAAGGGAAATCAACCTGACGACACTGGAGGACAGGAGAGATAGGGGGGACATGATAACGACATACAAAATACTGAGAGGAATTGACAAGGTGGACAAAGACAGGATGTTCCAGAGATTGGACACAGTAACAAGGGGACACAGTTGGAAGCTGAAGACACAGATGAATCACAGGGATGTTAGGAAGTATTTCTTCAGCCACAGAGTAGTCAGTAAGTGGAATAGTTTGGGAAGCGATGTAGTGGAGGCAGGATCCATACATAGCTTTAAGCAGAGGTATGATGAAGCTCACGGCTCAGGGAGAGTGACCTTGTAACGATCAGTGAAGAGGCGGGGCCAGGAGCTCGGACTCGACCCCCGCAACCTCAACTAGGTGAGTACAACTAGGTGAGTACACACACACTGATGGAAAAAATCAGTAAATGAGATGATGGAATGCATAACAAAATGCAAGGGGACAGAGGAGAGGTTCGTTCCCAAGGGCAACAGAGCTTGAGTCACCTCCATTAGAGGTGCAGAGAGGCCAGAACTAAGTGCTCTTGAGAATGAAAAATTTATAGAAGACAAAGGACCCAGAAAAATAAGATCTGTCGATGAGACAGAAACGAATATGCACAGATAAGAAGAGAGGCCCAGCTGCAATACGAAACTGACATGGTATCGAAAGCCAAGTCTGGCCTGAAGCTCTTGTACAGCCACATCAGGAGGAAAACAAGAGCCAAGGACCAGGTAATCAGGCTGAGGAAGGAAGGAAGAAGGGGAGTTCACAGGAAACGACGGAGAATTATGTGAAGAGTTCAACATGAGATTTAAGGAAACATTTTCAGTGGAGACTGAAAGGACTCCGGGAAGCCGTTATGGTGGGGTGCACCAACAAGTGTTGGATGAAGCAGAGGAGCTGTGTGTGCCACTAACAACACTCTTCAACATATCTGTCGAACCAGGGCAACTACCTCAGGTGTGGAAGACAAATGTAGTTCGAATTTTTAAAAAAGAAGACAGACACAGGAGATGAGTAGTGGAGCACTAAGATAGGAATGAGCTTGTACACACAAAAATTAGCACGTTGTCAGAGAAGGGAAATTCTCTGTCACAAACCTACTGAAGTTTTAAGACAAGGTGATGGAAGTAAGACAAGAGAGAGAGAGAGAGAGAGAGAGAGAGAGAGGTGGGTAGATTGCATGTTCTTGGACTACAAGAAAGCTTTCGACACAGTTCCACATAAGAGATTAGTGCAAAAGCTCTAGGTATAAGAGGAAATGCACTGCAATGGATAAGAGAACATCTGACAGGAAGACAACAACGAATCATGGTACGTGATAAGGTGTCAGAGTGGGCGCCTGTGAAGAGCGGGGTTCCACAGCGCTCTGCCCTAGTACTAGTTCTGTTTCTGGTATATGGGAATAACATGATGGAAGGGATAGACTCAAAAGTGTTCCTGTTTACAATGTGAGGCTAATGGGGAAAATTTAGTTGGATGAGGATCAGGCAGGACTACAAAGGGATCTGGACAGGCTGAAAGCCTAGTCCAGAAACTGGTTCCTAGAGTTTAACCTCACCAAATGAGTGATATAGTGGAGACAGGATCCATACATAGCTTTAAGAAGAGGTAGGATGAAGCTCTTTAAGCAGGAGAGAGTGAACCTAGTAGTAACCAGTGAAGAGGCGGGGCCAGGAGCAGTGAATCGACCCCTGGATCTAATATTAGGTGAATACACATGCACAAACTTACACGCACACACACATGCTCTTGACTCATACACGCAGACCCTCCATGCACTAACACAAGCGCACCCATGCACACACGCTCACGTACACATAAGAACAGATCCCGATATTTACACACATGAACATACAATCATACACATGCAATTATTTACAAACACACATGCCCTCGCACACAACACACATACACGAACTTTGACGGTATCAACATAAACAACCAGTGTATGACTTTATATTACAGATGCAGTTTTTATATTCATCTCCCGTATACACCCCAGGGAACCCCGGCACTGAAGGTGGCATCCTGGACGCCCCGTCGAGGCCTTCTTCTAACCTCCCAGCTTCCACTTTTCCCGTATAAGTTTTTAAAGTGAGTTTCAGGAGGAAAATGAATGAAGATTTTTCTCGAGTTGAAAGTCAGATCAATAAATTGTTTTTTTCTTATAAACTGCAGGTTAACAACAGGTGTAAACTGCAGGTTAACAACAGGTATACACAGCAGGTTAACAACAGGTATATACTGCAGGTTAACAGGTATAAACTGCAGGTTAACGGGTATAAACTGCAGGTTAACAACAGGTATACACTGCAGGTTAACAACAGACATACACTGCAGGTTAACAACAGGTATATACTGCAGGTAACAACAGGTATACACTGCAGGTTAACAACAGGTATATACTGCAGGTTAACAACAGGTATACACTGCAGGTTAACAACAGGCATACACTGCAGGTTAACAACAGGTATACACTGCAGGTTAACAACAGGTATGCACTGCAAGTTAACAACAGGTATGCACTGCAGGTTAACAACAGGTATACACTGCAGGTTAACAACAGGTATACACTGCAGGTTAACAACAGGTATACTCTGCAGGTTAACAACAGGCATACACTGCAGGTTAACAACGGGTATACACTGCAGGTTAACAACAGGTATACACTGCAGGTTAACAACAGGTATACACTGCAGGTTAACAACAGGTATACACTGCAGGTTAACAGATTTAACTGAGAACTGTAATTTGTCTATTTTCTATTTAATTTAATAATGATATATATAATAGTTTATATTAAAAATTGAAATTTTAAATAAGTTATTAAAGGTGACTTAAAATAAATATATATCTAGAAAATGTAAATAACAGTGATGACGTAAATATTAAAATTTACAGTGTAAACGAGAGTCATGCAAATGTTAACATTTGTTAGGTAAATATTGATGATGAAATAAACAGCAACTGCTATGTGAAAAGTATTTTTTTATTAACACATAGGCCGTTTCCCACCATGATGAGGTGACCTGAGAAAGAAAAACAATTTTATCATCTTTCCCTTCATCATTGTCAACTTATCAACATCCCACCTTTAAAAAATCATTATAACCACATAATGAGCTTTTGCTCACACTTAGTAAGAAGGAAAATTACGGTTTTGGAATGAAATTGATGCCATGGAAAATTAAAATGTTATTTATGCAATTGTTTATTTTGGGAGGATATGTAATTCTGCGACTCCTTGTGGAGGTTAGTACGCCAAATGAGGAGTAGAATGAGATTACCTCTGAGACACTCACACCATTGTATGTCCTCGGATCACGGTACAACACTTAACACTGCTGGGTGCATGATCTTTGAAGGATTGTTATGGTCAAGTGGGTTAGTGTGTCGTGAATTTTCGCACACCATGAGGCGGGCTAAAACAACACGGGTTCGATCCCCCGGCTAGTCGCAGTGTTGTTATTGACTAAATAGCAATCGTTCGTTGTGACAATACTATGTATACTGTTAGTGTGATAGACAGCGTACCTGTCACTGTCATAACCAGCGTACCTGTCACTGTTATAGCCAGCGTACCTGTCACTGTTATAGCCAGCGTACCTGTCACTGTTATAGCCAGCGTACCTGTCACTGTTATAGCCAGCGTACCTGTCACTGTGATAGACAGCGTACCTGTCACTGTGAAAGCCAGCGTACCTGTCACTGTGATAGCCAGCGTACCTGTCACTGTTATAGCCAGCGTACCTGTCATTGTGATAGACAGTGTACCTGTCACTGTGACAGCCAGCGTACCTGTCACTGTGATAGCCAGCGTACCTGTCACTGTGATAGCCAGCGTACCTGTCACTGTTATAGCCAGCGTACCTGTCATTGTGATAGACAGTGTACCTGTCACTGTTATAGCCAGCGTAACTGTCACTGTGATAGACAGTGTACCTGTCACTGTTATAGCCAGCGTACCTGTCACTGTGATAGACAGTGTACCTGTCACTGTTATAGCCAGTGTATCTGTCACTGTGATAGACAGTGTACCTGTCACTGTTATAGCCAGCGTACCTGTCACTGTGATAGACAGCGTACCTGTCACTGTTATAGCCAGCGTACCTGTCACTGTGATAGACAGTGTACCTGTCACTGTTATAGCCAGCGTACCTGTCACTGTGATAGACAGTGTACCTGTCACTGTTATAGCCAGTGTATCTGTCACTGTGATAGACAGCGTACCTGTCACTGTGATAGACAGTGTACCTGTCACTGTTATAGCCAGCGTACCTGTCACTGTGATAGCCAGCGTACCTGTCACTGTGATAGACAGTGTACCTGTCACTGTGATAGCCAGTGTACCTGTCACTGTGATAGACAGAGTACCTGTAACTGTGATAGCCAGTGTACCTGTCACTGTGATAGCCAGCGTACCTCTCACTGTGATAGCCAGCGTACCCGTCACTCTGATAGCCAGCGTACCTGTCACTGTGATAGCCAGTGTATCTGTCACTGTGATAGTCAGCGTACCTGTCACTGTGATAGCCAGTGTATCTGTCACTGTGATAGACAGCGTACCTGTCACTGTCATAGCCAGTGTATCTGTCACTGTGATAGACAGCGTACCTGTCACTGTGATAGACAGCGTACCTGTCACTGTGATAGCCAGTGTATCTGTCACTGTGACAGACAGCGTACCTGTCACTGTGATAGCCAGTGTACCTGTCACTGTGATAGCCAGTGTACCTGTCACTGTTATAGCCAGCGTACCTGTCACTGTTATAGCCAGCGTACCTGTCACTGTGATAGCCAGTGTACCTGTCACTGTGATAGCCAGCGTACCCGTCACTCTGATAGCCAGCGTACCTGTCACTGTGATAGCCAGTGTACCTGTCACTCTGATAGCCAGCGTACCTGTCACTGTGATAGCCAGCGTACCTGTCACTGTGATAGCCAGTGTATCTGTCACTGTGATAGACAGCGTACCTGTCGCTGTGATAGCCAGTGTATCTGTCACTGTGATAGTCAGCGTACCTGTCACTGTGATAGCCAGTGTACCTGTCACTGTGATAGACAGCGTACCTGTCACTGTGATAGCCAGTGTATCTGTCACTGTGATAGCCAGCGTACCTGTCACTGTGATAGCCAGTGTATCTGTCACTGTGATAGTCAGCGTACCTGTCACTGTGATAGCCAGTGTATCTGTCACTGTGATAGACAGCGTACCTGTCACTGTGATAGACAGCGTACCTGTCACTGTGATAGACAGCGTACCTGTCACTGTGATAGACAGCGTACCTGTCGCTGTGATAGCCAGTGTATCTGTCACTGTGATAGACAGCGTACCTGTCACTGTGATAGCCAGTGTACCTGTCACTGTGATAGACAGTGTACCTGTCACTGTTATAGCCAGCGTACCTGTCACTGTTATAGCCAGCGAACCTGTCACTGTGATAACCAGTGTACCTGTCACTGTGATAGCCAGCGTTCCTGTCACTGTGATAGCCAGTGTTCCTGTCACTGTGATAGACAGTGTACCTGTCACTGTGATAGCCAGTGTACCTGTCACTGTGATAGACAGTGTACCTGTCACTGCGATAGCCAGTGTACCTGTCACTGTGATAGCCAGCGTACCTCTCACTGTGATAGCCAGCGTACCTGTCACTCTGATAGCCAGCGTACCTGTCACTCTGATAGCCAGTGTACCTGTCACTGTGATAGCCAGTGTACCTGTCACTGTGATAGCCAGCGTACCTGTCACTCTGATAGCCAGCGTACCTGTCACTGTTATAGCCAGTGTACCTGTCACTGTGATAGCCAGTGTATCTGTCACTGTGATAGACAGCGTACCTGTCACTGTGATAGCCAGTGTACCTGTCACTGTGACAGCCAGCGTACCTGTCACTGTGATAGCCAGTGTACCTGTCACTGTGATAGACAGCGTACCTGTCACTGTGATAGCCAGTGTATCTGTCACTGTGATAGACAGTGTACCTGTCACTGCGATAGCCAGTGTACCTGTCACTGTGATAGCCAGCGTACCTCTCACTGTGATAGCCAGCGTACCTGTCACTCTGATAGCCAGCGTACCTGTCACTCTGATAGCCAGTGTACCTGTCACTGTGATAGCCAGTGTACCTGTCACTGTGATAGCCAGCGTACCTGTCACTCTGATAGCCAGCGTACCTGTCACTGTTATAGCCAGTGTACCTGTCACTGTGATAGCCAGTGTATCTGTCACTGTGATAGACAGCGTACCTGTCACTGTGATAACCAGTGTACCTGTCACTGTGATAGCCAGTGTACCTGTCACTGTGACAGCCAGCGTACCTGTCACTGTGATAGCCAGTGTACCTGTCACTGTGATAGACAGCGTACCTGTCACTGTGATAGCCAGTGTATCTGTCACTGTGATAGACAGCGTACCTGTCACTGTGATAGCCAGTGTATCTGTCACTGTGATAGACAGCGTACCTGTCACTGTGATAGCCAGTGTATCTGTCACTGTGATAGACAGCGTACCTGTCACTGTTATAGCCAGTGTATCTGTCACTGTGATAGACAGTGTACCTCTCACTGTGACAGCCAGCGTACCTGTCACTGTGACAGCCAGTGTATCTGTCACTGTGATAGCCAGCGTACCTGTCACTGTTATAGCCAGCGTACCTGTCACTGTGACAGCCAGTGTACCTGTCACTGTGACAGCCAGCGTACCTGTCACTGTGATAGCCAGCGTACCTGTCACTGTGACAGCCAGCGTACCTGTCACTGTGATAGCCAGCGTACCTGTCACTGTGACAGCCAGCGTACCTGTCACTGTTATAGCCAGCGTACCTGTCACTGTGACAGCCAGCGTACCTGTCACTGTGACAGCCAGCGTACCTGTCACTGTGATAGACAGTGTACCTGTCACTGTGACAGCCAGCGTACCTGTCACTGTGATAGACAGTGTACCTGTCACTGTGACAGCCAGCGTACCTGTCACTGTGACAACCAGCGTACCTGTCTTTGTGACAGCCAGCGTACCTGTCACTGTGACAGCCAGTGTACCTGTCACTGTGACAGTCAGCGTACCTGTCACTGTGACAGCCAGCGTACCTGTCCCTGTGATAGACAGTATACTTGAGAATGATTCAGCAAATCCACACTGAATGCCTCATCATCCGACTTAAACAATGTTGTGATAGTTACGATGCCGTGTTGCATTAACACGAATATAGTTAATACATATAATTTCCTGCAATGTGCCACTAAAATTAGTAGTTTTAGCACACAGATTTTGCTGATGCAAAATACACTGAATGGAAATTAGAACATCTGGATCTAATAATTCTTTGTTTTTTTTAGCAGTTCAATAAACCATTCACGTTTTTCTATCATGGAAGGTGAACCTTCGTGTACACACGCTCACTAAATTACCCAAATTCAGTTCTACTTCGAGACATTTATCTTGAAAGTTGTTTGAGATATGTATTCCTCATGACCTGCCAGTAAGGGTACTCGGAGAAAGTAATTCTTAAAGCGAGTAATTCGTAGCAGAGAAAATCCTCGGCTATGGTGTGAATAACACATAAAACCTGCACTGAGTCACTATCATCAGTTCATCCATTCAGATGCAATTGTATAATACATGTTTTTCCTTTGGATTATTACGTGAAATTGTTCTGTTACGCTGAGGGCTAATTCATGCAGCCGATCATAATTATGGTTCTTCTTGAAAGAGGCGAAATTCGGATTCACTCAGAAGCCGCACTTAGTGCCTAGAAAGCCGCATGCGGCCATGAGGCTGCAGGTTCCCCATCCCTGCACTAGACCAAAAAGCTGCAGAGGCCTAAAAATGCTAGGTAGCAAAGTTACAAGCTATGTTTCTTCCTAGACTCGGGCACACCAGAAACCCTCAGGCATGGTTTCTAGCTTTTTCGAGCCCCCAGACATATATTATGAATTGGTTCAGTCTGTTATTTAAATTTAATAAAGTTTTTTAAATCTTCCTTCTTAACAGTTCTGTTACCTAAAAGATCATAAATATATTATTGTGAAATTCATTTCACTCACAGATTCTTCAACAGACCAAATTTGCTGGTGGCGTCAGAGGTGAATCCTTTCAACAAGATCATTAGCGAAGCTGATCCCACGGCCAAAAGCGTACGATTCCGTGGTCCAGTTCCACAGTTGATGGAATACCTTTCTAAAGGACTAAATTTCACGTAAGTAGGGGAGCCTAGCCGAAGATAAGTCGTCACTCCCATACCCCGGTGGGTATGCGAGTGACTGACAGGTTATTTCATCAAATTTTGCCACATGCAGTGAACAACAAAAGAGTTTTAACATGCTTAACAATTCACAAACAGGCAAAATTATTTACAACATTTGTTAAGTATATATATATATATATATATATATATATATATATATATATATATATATATATATATATATATATATATATATATATATATATATATATATATATGTCGTGCCGAATAGGCATAACTTGCGATCTTGGCTTAAATAGCAACGCTCATCTTGCCATATAGGACAAGTGAAAATTTGTGTATGCAATAATTTTGCCAAAATCATTCTGAACCTAACGAAAAAAATATATTTCAATGTGTTTGTTTAGTATTAAATTATTGTAAACAAATTTAAAATATATTTAGCTGGGTTAGGCTAAAACAAATTGTTCTTGTTATAACAAGGTTAAGTAAGTTTTCTAAGATTCTTTTGGTGCAAAATTAAAAATTTTTACATTAACATTAATGAAAAAAATATATCTTTAAACGTATAAGAGAAAATTTTAGGAAGGACTTAATTTTAAATGAGTTCTTGCTAATTGACCAGTTTTACATATTCGGCACGACATATATATATATATATATATATATATATATATATATATATATATATATATATATATATATATATATATATATATATATATATATATATATATACATATGTCGTGCCGAATATGTAAAACTGGTCAATTAGCAAGAACTCATTTAAAATTAAATACTTTCTAAAATTTTCTCTTATACGTTTAAAGATATATTTTTTTCATTAATGTTTATGTAAAAATTTATAATTTTCCACCAAAAAGAACTTAGAAAACTTACCTAACCTTATTATAACAAGATCAATTTATTTTTGCCTAACCCAACTAAATATATTTTAGATTTGTTTGCAATAATTTAATACTAAACAAACACAGTGAAATATATTTTTTTCGTTAGGTTCAGAATGATTTTGGCGAAATTATTGCATACATAAATTTTCACTTGTCCTATATGGCAAGATGAGCGTTGCTATTTAAGCCAAGATCGCAAGTTCTGCCTATTCGGCACGACATATATATATAAACACTGATCTCTGGCTGAAGGAGACTCGAACCTACGACCCTTGGAACAAGGTACGCAGTGCTTTACCAATCTACCCACACTGGACCAATACCTTGGAGTCCAGCTTGCGCTAGATTTTGATCCAAGGCAGCCAACTTTCAGGGAGAAGGCTTACAGCTTTTCATCTCATCCCCTGCATGCATCAGCCTTACTAGAGATATTAACAATGCAAGGAATTCGCAAGAGCAGGCGAAATATACACAAACACTGATCTCTGGCTGAAGGAGACTCGAACCTACGAACCTTGGAACAAGGTACGCAGTAAGCCTTCTCCCTGAAAGCTGGCTGCCTTGGATCAAAGTCTAGTGAAAGCTGAACTCCAAGGTATTGGTCCAGTGTGGGTAGATTGGTAAAGCACTGCGTACCTTGTTCCAAGGTTCGTAGGTTCGAGTCTACTTCGGCCAGAGATCAGTGTTTGTGTATATTTCGCCTGCTCTTGCGAATTCCTTATATATATATATATATATATATATATATATATATATATATATATATATATATATATATATATATATATATATATATATATATATATATATATAAAGCACTGCGCTGACCAAGGATTCGAACCCATGTTGTACTGGTAAGCCTCGTGGTAAGCGAGAACTACATGACGCTTTAAACCACGTCATGTAGTTCTCGCTTACCATGAGGCAGGCCAGTACAACATGGGTTCGAATCCTTGGCTAGCGCAGTGTTGCTATTCATCATTACCACTCGTTCATGGTTACAATAATATATATATATATATATATATATATATATATATATATATATATATATATATATATATATATATATATATATATATATATATATACATATATGTATACAATATAACAATGAGTGGACGAATAAGACACTTGTACATCAATTAGGTATTTTTAATGCCGAAACTTCTCGCCTGAGCAGCAAGTTTCTTAGAGGTGTTCAATTCCTCGTCCTGAGGCGTCAGTCTATGTGGTTAAATATAAAGTTTTCAGTTTCTTAGCTTCGATCAGTCTTAAACAGAAATAGTTGAATGGAGCTTACATACTGCAGCAAGAAATAAGGGACTGTAAATATAGGTGTGATAAGGTTCCACTGGCATTTTTGCTGACCTAAAGTAGACAACTTTATTTCAGTGTAATCTTTTTGTCTCTTGAGATAATAGGAACATTATTTTTTTTAAGTTGTATTCTATTAATACATTTATGGCCTCTGAATTGGAAATGATTTTGAAAAGAATCCACGATTTTTTTTTCCACAAAACCTTTCATTATCAGAATTCTGCAAAAATTATTCGTATTTCATTTCAACAGCAGACATTTATTTATCTACTAATAATTTCTGAAGTTATTTTCAGGTGTTACACTACATGTAAAAGGTGTCGAGGAGTGTAAAATATAACAAAACTCCTGTAAACTAATATACTGATAAATTAAACACATGTGCAACATCTGAGTATGTTTAGTGAGGAAACCTCACCACACAGTAGCTTCATCAGTCCATACAAACTCCTGTTCTTCACCATTCTCCTTTGTATGGACTGATGAAGCCACTGTGAAGCGAAACATTCCCTCATTAAATATACCCAAATGTTGCACATGTGTCTAATTTATCAACTTGTCGGTTCTGTGAACCATTCAGCTACACACTAACATACTGTATATGTTTCGACCAGTTACACCTACATGCGACCACCTGACGGAGAATGGGGCGTTAAACTGGATAATCGGTCTTGGTCTGGCATGGTAGGAATGGTGATGAGGGAGGTGAGTATGTGAGGTATTGCTCTTGCAAAATGATAAAGAAAAAATAAATAATTTAATTATGATATATGGTTTGGCTTGTGTGAAAGAACGATATAGTAATGTAAAGTAGTTGGAGAGTACATAATGTGTCAAGCATGTTTGTCCTCGGAGAGTGCATAATTTGTCAAGCATGTTTGTCCTCGGAGAGTGCATAATTTGTCAAGCATGTTTGTCCTCGGAGAGTACATAATGTGTCAAGCATGTTTGTCCTCGGAGAGTGCATAATTTGTCAAGCATGTTTGTCCTCGGAGAGTACATAATGTGTCAAGCATGTTTGTCCTCGGAGAGTGCATAATTTGTCAAGCATGTTTGTCCTCGGAGAGTGCATAATGTGTCAAGCATGTTTGTCCTCGGAGAGTACATAATGTGTCAAGCATGTTTGTCCTCGGAGAGTACATAATGTGTCAAGCATGTTTGTCCTCGGTAGTGACAACATGAACATATCTATGGTTGTAGTAAAATATAATAGTGAGTAGCAGAGAGATTCTTGAAAATTTTCTATATTATATCAAATCATTAGAGTAATTTATTGTTTAGAGTCATGTGGTTTCAGTGTAATCAAAAAAATTTCCAAGGAACATTGGTTAAGTATAAAAAATAAATACATGTGTTTTATCTTTTATCGAGGACAAAAGGGGATATTTATTTTTCTGTTTTAGGATCAGACGGACAACACAATAAGAAAGCTTTTAATGATAGATCTTAAAGTTACTACCTCTAAATGAATACAGTTGGTGGGGGAATCCGCATTCAGTGTGCTGGTAAAATTGTAATTGTTGGAATCATATTAGGTACTAAATAAACATATATGATTAATAAGGCCTTTTCAGTATACTCTAGTAAATATTTGTCCTTTTTTTAACATACATTTGTTTAACAGTAACAGCAGTGGAGAGACTAGAAGTAAATTGTTTGTCCCCTTAGGAGATAATACAGAATGACTGGCTAGGGAATGTTATGTAATGTTTGCAAGAATCTTTGTGGCTTGCACCCAGCACTTTTCAATTTATTCGGTGGCATTCACATACTCATTGACGCATACCCACTAGACCAGCCAAACTAACAGCCAGGTTAAATTAGTTTATTTTCCATTTCTAAAGCTATCCAACTGGGTGAGAGTTTGCCCCTGGCCGAATTGATGTTATCCTCCAACACCTGGCTGAGGGCAGACACTCACTGAGGCTAGCGAGGACACTTACAATAATAGTCCATCTTTTGGTGTAAAACTAACTGCAATGAGTGAATCTCTATGCCATCTTTCACTATCATTCAGCTGTAAATAACAAAAAGGCCCAATACCGTGACTGGAACAATACACAAATAACCCGCACATAAAAGAGAGAAGCTTACGACGACGTTTCGGTCTGACTTGGACAATTTACAAAGTCACACTATCAGAGGTGGAGCAGGACGGCTATATATAGACAGGAAGAGGTGGAGGTAGTAGTAGTAGTAGTAGTAGTAGTAGTAGTAGTAGTAGTAGTAGTAGTAGTAGTAGTAGTAGTAGTACAAGAATTGTATATAATACCGACAAGATGAAATTAAGACACATGCACAACACCCGGGCATCCCCATCCTTATTCCCCACTTCTACCACTACCACTACTACTACCTCTTCTTCTACTACTACTACAACTACAGATGAAATTAAGACATATGTGCGGCGTCTGGTTGTCTTTGTTGTGGACGTTTCGCCATCCAGTGACTGGCTGGATGGCGAAACGTCTACGATGGGGATGCCCGGGTGTTGTGCATGTGTCTTAATTTCATCTTGTCGGTATTATATACAATTCTTGTACTACTACTACTACTACTACTACTACTACTACTACTACTACTACTACTACTACTACTACTACCTCCACCTCTTCCTGTCTATATATAGCCGTCCTGCTCCACCTCTGTTAGTGTGACTTTGTCAATGGTCCAAGTCGGACCGAAACGTCGTCGTAAGCTTTTCTCTTTTATGTGCGGGTTATTTGTGTATCATTCAGCTGATTTGTTACACTTTGTACATGTGAATATGTCGTTGAATGGAACACAAGTACGAAGAACTATATTTTTCGTGTTTGCCTGTTGTTTTATTTGCTTGAGGACTTTTCCTTGGCCAGGTACAACAGACCTTTCCTTATGTCCTGTGTCCGTAATACTCATGATGTAATGAAGGTGTCTCGTCATGCGTCACATGGAGACAAAATATAAAATAAGTTAATCGTGAGTTCACAGTCACTGTTGGGTAAACGTATCCTGCTTTGTGAAACAGCCACCATTAAGAGATAGGCAGAGAATAATCTCCCCTGTTCTGAGTCATTTATGGAGATACCAAGGGAATATTAGTCATTCGCAAAGTAGTAAATATCCTCGCAAGAAAGTCAGAATACTTCACTTTTTAATACTGAGCAAACCGTACTTTATCACTCTCAGTGTTAAGGATATATCACAGAAGACAGGAGTGAGGACGAACGAAAGCCAGGCAGACAAGGAAAAGGAGAGGGAAGCAGTAGAGCAGTGGTTCCCAAACTTTTTCAGCTTGTTACCCAATTTAACATGCCACATAAACCATGTTACCCCTTTCACAAAATGTTGTTATTATTGATATATATGGCTAAACGTGAACGTATACAGCCTCGCATACTCTGCTAATCCTAGCAAAACCATTGAAAACGTAAGAACCACACATACATTATATATAAAATTAATAATAGCTACAAATTTACAGTAACAGTGGGTAAATACTAACTATATACTGCACAGGGCAGTACACATACATACCAGCTTATGTCTACCTCGGCTGATGCTCACAGATAAACTGACAGTGTGAAATAGAGGCAGCCTCAGGAAGTGAGTGACGCATACTGGACAGGTCGATCTGGGCTACTGAGTGACTTTTGTCCTGAAGCATACTTGTCAAAATACTTTTAGGTTTCCACACACTTAACTATATATTTCTTCTTTTCTAATACTGTATATTAGTTTTTGATGTTTATTGTTATTTGGTTTAACTTTATTACTTACTTATAATAGGTTTACTTTACAACTTTATATACTAAGACAAAGTTAACAATAATCCTCATACCGGGTACCGCATTGTTTTCTTGATTTTCAGAATTCATAACTTTTTTTCTGTCACCCCTCCATTACCCCCCAAAAATGGTTAAATTACCCCCAGGGGGTAATTTACCCCCAGTTTGGGAACCACTGCAGTAGAGGAATGGAACAGGCCGCTTACCTAGGATATGAGGGATCAACAAGGTTAAGAAATCAGGAAATGCCGAACACCCATCAGAGAATCCGTGTGTTGTATCTCAGGAAGTAAAGTAACAAAGCAGTTTACCCAGAAATCAAAATAAAATAGAATCAGAATGTAGTACTCAAGTGTAGATAGAATCACCATCAAATAAGCCATGAAAGAAAAAGTAACATGGAAAAAGGCTGATAATAAAGCAACTATATAAAATAAAATCAGTAAAATTAGCAAATGCTATACTTTTAGTGCTACCACAAAGTAAGAAACGAAAGAAAAATAATAAGGAAGAGGAGTAAAATTGATGCTAAGAAACAGTGACCTCAGGAACTAGAAATCCTTTAAACCGAGAAGTTCACTTCCTGCATAGACAATGATTCTCTCTGGGTGAAGGTGAGAGAGAGAAAAATAAGATACAATGTCAACTAGAAAAGATCAACTATAATACAGTTAACTAGGAATAAATGTAACCTCAAGAATGGCCACAAACATGAACAAGAAAAATTTCTCGGAGCAGCAATAAAGATTTTCTGAGACAACATGCAAAAGAAGCAACAAGAATGATGCAAAGATATAACACACCAAGACCCGACCTGGTTTTTACAGAACGTTATTATGTCCTGCCTGAAATTTCTCACGGAGAACCAGTAGTTGCCGTTGATCATGTGTGAACAAGTTTATAGTTCCTGGAGGAAATATAAATCCACCAGGAAATGGAGACAGTGAGAGTAGAAAAAAATACAGTAGGGGAGGACAATGATGGAATGGGAAAATTTTTGAGAGAAGCGCAGTGGGACTTAGAGCAGAATGACAAACTGTAAAAAAGAGGGATGGAGGTAAAAGAGTTAAAAAGCAAAGAGGAAAATGGAAGAAAATAAAAAAAAAAAACATTACAATTGTAGTGCGCAGAGACCAAAGAATGAAGGGAGAAATATAGTGCAAACTTATCTGCAGAAAATTAGAAGGGAACAGTTACGAAAAAAATGAACGATTTAGTATAAACAAGAATGAAAGCCGAAAGACAATTTCAAATGGTATTACATCTATTGTCGAAATTTAATCACAGTTTCTCTTCAGTCTTGTTAGAAAAAAGAATTTTGAAAGACCAAGTGACAGAACTGAAGGAGGAGGACAGAGAGCCGGCAGAAAATGACAGAGAAATATTGGAAGAGTTTTAAGAAATGATTCAAAGAGGCTTATATGGAAGAGAAGGCACAGACTCTGTGAGTCAAGTTGCGGAAGTCTTTGTATCCTGTGAAAATTAATTTCATTTAAGCTATTTCTATAATAATAATAATAATAATAATAATAATAATAATAATAATAATAATAATAATAATAATAATAATAATAATAATAAAAATAATAATAATAATAATATTAATAATAATAATAATAATAATAATAATAATAATAATAATAATAATAATAATAATAATAATAATTATAATAATAATAATAATAATAATAATAATAATAATAATAACAATAATAATAATAATAATAAAAATATACCTTTATTTCTACCAGTACATGTACATGGTATATAGTCCTAGCTGACATCAATGACATACTACTATATAGAAAGTCGCGTGTTATGCAGAGCATTTCGTGCAAATTAGGTCAGTTTTGTCCCAGGATGCGACCCACACCAGTCGCATAACACCCAGGTACCCATTTTACTGATGGGGAACAAAGTTTCTACCCTAGCTGGAAATCGAACCCAGACGCTCGCCGTGTGAAGCGAGAGCTTTAGCCACCAGTACTAATATTTGATGCTTTGGACGTAGCAATGTTTTACAACTTTACTTTGGTGTCTAATACAGGAAACAGATATTGCCGTTGGCCCTTTTGTGATAGATGGACGGCGAGGCGAAGTGGTGGACTTCACAATACCGATACTGTTTGATTACTGGAGGATCCTGGGTGCTCGAGGAGTTCCTGTGGTGGATCCATGGAGCTTCTTGTTCCCTCTGGTGCCACTGGTGTGGGTGGCCATACTGGCTGCACTCATAATTTTGGCTACTGCAGTGTTCATCATGTCTTTGTGCTTCATTAATCATACAGATAATCAGAAGAATAAGTCAGAAGTCATTTTTAACTACCTTCGAATATTATTACAGCAAGGTAAGTAAAGTTTTGCAGTTTGTCAAACTGTTAAGTATACATTATTCTGAGCAAGTTTTTATAGCATATTTCGACGTTTCAGAGCAATTTCAGATATTTTAATTAATTGATGCATAATTTATGCTACTATCATGAATGCCACTACAGCTCAAGCTTTAAGGAACAAACGCTAAACAATACCTTCTAACACTAACACTGACCTACTTGACAGCACAACAAGAGGTTGATTTGAATAAAGATGCCATGTCATTCCCACAGGGCTCAGGAAGTGATTTTACGAGTTTAAGACAACAATATTTAGAACAAATGTTAAACCCAGAGCTTGGGGATTTTTCAGAGAACCTTTTGTCTGAAGTGTTTCTGAGACCATTACGCTTCTCTTCTTAGGTGTATCACAAAGTGTCCTAAAGGATAAAGAATGGAACAGTTGGACTCGATACTATTGACCACACCCTTGCAGTTGATCAATGCTGATTTTCGGTATCTGTCCAGCTCCCTCTTAATTAAAGACAGCTTGCTGTGTATTTTTAAACCCCTTTATGAATGCTGACAGGTAGTTGAAAAGTCTTGATCCCCTAATTCCTATTGTGTTATCTCTTATTGTACTCACGGTATTCTGGTTTTCATTGAGAGGATGTTGCACCGCCTGCCGAGTCTCTTTCAGATTTGTGATTAGTCCCTCAAGGATTTTCCAGGTGTAAATTATGATGTTTCTTTCCTGAGTTCCGAGAAGTATAGATCAAGGGATTTCAAACCGTTTTTTAGTTATTTGACTGTACTTATACATGTAGTAAAAGTTTCCTGTATATTCTCCAGATTTACAATGTCACCTGCCATGAAAGATGATGTTAGTGTGCAGCACAATTCCAGCCTAGAGATAACAAGTGACTTAAAGATTATCATCATAGGCTTGGCATCCCTTCTTGAAGGTTCTAATTATCCACCCTATCATATTCATAACAGCTTTGATAATGAGATCATTGTAACCTTTGAAAGTAAGTTCCTCCAACATTATCGTTCCCAAGTCCTTCACATTAGTGTGGTAGAATTCATTTTGTACACCGATAGAACTTGAAGTTCCTCAAGTTTTTCATGGTGGATTAACTTTGATTTGTCCTCCTTGAACTTCATATCGCTTTCAGTTACCATTAAAAGACTTGGACTATATCCACTTGGAGATTTGTAGTGTCCTCAATGGATGACACTCATGTACATTATAGTATCGTCAGCAAAGGAAGACAGTGGTATAGTTAGATCTCTGTCTTTGTCAGATATAAGGATGAGGAAAAGGATGGGAGCCAGTATTCTAACTTGTGGAACAGAGCCGCCTCTGAATAAATTTTAGTTACTATTACTCTTTGTGGTTTATTAGTAAGAATGTTAAAGATCCATGTGCCCTCTTTTCCTGTCATTCCTTTATCACGCATTTAGTGTGGTATTACACCATGATCACACTTGCCTAAGACTTTTAGAAAGCCTTTGTACTACATGTGCATTATGTTTGTTCTCCAGTGCATCCAACACCATGTCAGAGTGGTTCAACAGTTGTGCGAGGCAGGAGCATCCTGTTCTAAAACCCACTCTGCTCTGGATTGTGAAATTCTTGTGTATCCTAGAGGTTGACGATTTTGTTGTTTAGAAGCCTTTCCTTGCTTTTCATGATATGGAACATTAGTGATTTCGGTTTAGAATTCTTTGCTATTGCTTTGCTGCCGTCTTTGTGGAGTTGTGACGGTGAGATGACCCCCGCGTCAAGGCATTCTCTCCATAGAATATTTAAGGAACGCAAAACGGGTTTCTTGCAGTTCTTGATGAACATGGAGTTCCACGAGTCAGGGGCAGAGTGCATGGGTATGACGTTAATTGCTTTTCCAACGTCCGGTGGTGTTAAGGTTTTGTTATGGCAGTGATAACTGTTTCATGAAGTTGGCCCAGTGCTGAAACCAGTTCAGATATGATATGAGACAGCTGGCCTCGCCCCACGTGTATACATTACTAACATGACAAATGAAAAAGTCCTGGTTAAATTTGAGTTTACCTATGCATTAAATTTAGTCAGATGGGATGCTATTCTCTTTCTAGGTTTTAGATATTTTCCGTCCCTCTCTATTCATGCACGTATAGCAAACTACTTTTTGGTGTACGTGAACTAGGCTCACGAAATCTTAATGGAGTTTTGAGACTCTCTGACCGCGGGTTTAAACCCCACCCGTGGTATGATTTGTTTGCAATCGTGTCATTACGATTTCGTGAGTCATGTTGACGGCTTTGAAGGGATTTGTGCTAGAGTTCGTCACGGCCATGATAGCGGCAGATTCGTCTGTAAAAAGTTGCATTTGTGGTCACAGTGGTGCCTATCCTAACCTTTCCATGGCGTAGAAATATACCTAGTTGGACGAATCTTATTGAAGCTAGCTGGCCCAGTGGCTAGAGCGACGGTCTGGAGTTTTGAGACTCTCTGACCACTGGTTCTAACCCCACCCGTGGTATGGTTTGTGAATTAGACTCATGCAACAAATGGGTCCCCTCGCCCTTCTTTTTGTCTGTCTGGCCATCAAGCACGTCATTGTAGCGCAGTCCAGCGAACTCATTATTTGGTTCTTGGATAACGATATCTTGACTGGCACTAAGGAAACCCTCCTAGAGGGCAACAGCAAAAAAAGGATTTCGGAGAGAGGGACACTTATCATTAAATCCAACCAAATGTGAAATAGGTTCTTCCAGACATCACATTATTGAGTATGTTAGCGCTGCGGATAGTGAGGGAGAACACGGTGTTAGTATTGTGAATGAGAGTGATGCTGGTAATAACATGGAGCTCCTCAAGCAATCATTACAGATTTGATCGTGTCAACAAACTCGTGGTGGGAGAGGATAATATTGGTGGTATGGATGATGGTGACACTAGTGTTAACACGAAGCTACTCTGGTAACCTGATGGCACTTCTGGCAGTGAGACACATCGCCCAGCCATACCAGACACTCAGAGATGTCGTAGACGATTCCTCTGTTAAAATGATATGGGAAAAAGGATCTGCCAATATTCCCTACATAAAGGTGAGTCAATAATTAATTTTAAAACAACTTGAATTTTAATCTTGTATATTAAAAAACTGTATAAATACACATTCCCATTCACACACACACACACACACACACACACACACATACACACACGTCAGGGGAGACATGATAACGACATATAAAATACTGCGTGGAATAGACAAGGTGGACAAAGACAGGATGTTCCAGGGAGGGGACACAGAAACAAGAGGCCACAATTGGAAGTTGAAGACACAAATGAGTCAGAGAGATAGTAGGAAGTATTTCTTCAGTCATAGAGTTGTAAGGCAGTGGAATAGCCTAGAAAACGACGTAGTGGAGGCAGGAACCATACACAGTTTTAAGTCGAGGTTTGATAAAGCTCATGGAGCGGGAAGAGAGAGGGCCCAGTAGCAACCGGTGAAGAGGCGGGGCCAGGACCTAAGACTCGACCCCTGCAACCACAAATAGGTGAGTACAAATAGGTGAGTACACACACACATACACACACACACACACACACACACACACACACACACACACACACACACACACACACACACACACACACACACACACACACACACACACACACACGCACACACACACACAGAGTCTGTACTATTTCTTGCTCTAATGAACGGCATAACAAGGGATAAAGTCTCACGTATCCGTGTCCGCAGATAATGTGAAACTACTCTGAAAATACAAACAGGTGAGTACCATGAAATATATTAAATAGTCCAGGACAGGCTGCAGGTCCGGTGACCTCGCAGGGCACTTGCAGAGGTCCCCGGACTTAACTGCTTGTGACTTCTTTCTTTTGGGGTACTTGAAGAACACAGTTTACGTACCACCACTACCTGCAACCCTGGAGGGGATGGAAATTTCGACCACTGAAGCAGTTCACATGATAACTCCAGATATGGTGAAAAGCGTCTAGACCGAACGGATGTTTGCAGAGCAACCAAAGGGGTGCACATTGAGTGCCTTTCATGCTGCCCTATACCACTTAAAACTGAATGAAATACTGCATCTGAAGCTACTAACTGCGAAAGATTATTATAATAATTAACATGTTATGCCTGTTTGAAATCAGGGAGTGTTTATGTTGCCACCCTATATGTGTATATATATATATATATATATATATATATATATATATATATATATATATATATATATATATATATATATATGTCGTGCCGAATAGGCAGAACTTGCGATCTTGGCTTAAATAGCAACGCTCATCTTGCCATATAGGACAAGTAAAAATTTGTGTATGCAATAATTTCGCCAAAATCATTCTGAACCTAACGAAAAAAAAATATTTGATTGTGTTTGTTTAGTAGTAAATTATTGTAAAAGTATTTAAAATGTACTTAGTTGGGTTAGGCTAAAATAAATTGTTCTTGTTATAATAAGGTTAAGTAAGTTTTCTAAGATTCTTTTGGTGCAATATTGAAATTTTTTACATTAACATTAATGAAAAAAATATATCTTTAAACGTATAAGAGAAATTTTTAGAAAGGATTTAATTCTAAATGAGTTCTTGCTAATTGACCAGTTTTACATATTCGGCACGACATATATATATATATATATATATATATATATATATATATATATATATATATATATATATATATATATATATATATATATATATATATATATATATATATATATATATATATATATATATAATAGAATTCCTTAAAAAAAGTAAATATAGGAGCAGTTCATTGGAAGTAGTCACTTTGTAAAATTTCACATTTTCCATCACTTACATGTCAAAGAAGTTGGTTTTATAGTTAACAGCATCTAATAACATTGTGTTCAGGCAGCAACTACTGGTATATACCGGGAGATTGCTGATGCGGAGAAACTTGGACGCATCGTGTGGAGAACACATTCCCAGTTTTCAGAGGTAATCGACACTTTGGTGCGACGAGGCGATCACGTTCTTATGGAGACTGATTATGGTCTCAAGGCTTATATTGCTCAAGACTTTACGAGAACAGGTAACTTGAAAATATGCTATGCACGCAATAATATATATGTATATATATATATATATATATATATATATATATATATATATATATATATATATATATATATATATATATATATATATATATATATATATATATATATATATATATATATATATATATATATATATATATATATATATATATATATATATATATATATATATATATATATATATGTATATATATATATATATATATATATATATATATATATATATATATATATATATATATATATATATATATATATATATATATATATATATATGTATATATGCAATAAGATCACAGTAAACAGGTGATTTCAGAATATGCAAAACAACCACTCTGAAAGAATAGAGAAATTCCAAGCGCTTTCGTGACTACTCACATTATCAAGGAACTATGAAAGTAAAGCATCCAAGGAAGGTATATAAGGGGTCTGGCCAACACCTCACTATCAGATCCCACAACGGTTAAACACCTGACGCGCGCCGGCCCAACTGGACAGGTCCTTTGCACAACCACCAACAAACTATTCTACCCAAGAAAATTATTAAAATTATTATTTGTCCAGTGTATTATTAAATTCTTCCAAAATTCTATTAATTATAAATGAATCTAATTTATATAAACCAAAGGAAATATTCATATTATTGTCAAAACTGCTTTTTATGAAACAAGATTCAAATACATTCCTGTCGATCGTGGACTTGCTTGATACTACTTTCTCAACTTTTTGAAAATCAATTAGATGGTTAAAATCTCTTACATGAATAAATAGAGCATTGGAATCTTGTCCTGTTCTAATGCTATATTTATGTTGTTTTAATCTTAGTTCGAGATTTTTACCAGTTTGACCGTAATAAACTTTATCGCAAATTTTACAAGGAATCTTATAGACACATCTATCAGCATTTTGGGGGGAATTCTTTATCAAAAGTTTTTTTTACTGTATCAAGATTTTTGAATACAACTTTAATATTAAGAGTCTTAAGAAGAGAAGGCATATCAACCAACTTTTCATGGTAAGGGAGAACCAACATATTTTTAGTTGAATAAGGCTGGTTGTCCCTTTTTGGATTGTAAAAAGTATTTCTAGCAACTTTTAAGATTTATCAATTACATGTCTTGGGTAATAGGTAATGATTTAAAATACCCAAGAAAAGTAATTGATAAATCTTTTAAAATTGCTAAAAATACTTTTTACACTCCAAAAAGGGACAACCGGCCTTATTCAACTAAAAATATGTTGGTTCTCCCTTACCATGAAAACTTGGTTGATATACCTTCTCTTCTTAAGACTTTTAATATTAAAGTTGTATTCAAAAATCTTGATAGAGTAAAAAAACTTTTGATAAAGAATTCCCCCCAAAATGCTGATGGATGTGTCTATAAGATTCCTTGTAAAATTTGCGATAAAGTTTATTACGGTCAAACTGGTAAAAATCTCCAACTAAGATTAAAACAACATAAATATAGCATTAGAACTGGACAAGATTCCAATGCTCTATTTATTCATGTAAGAGATTTTAACCATCCAATTGATTTTCAAAAAGTTGAGAAAGTAGTATCAAGCAAGTCCATGGTCGACAGGAATATAATTGAATCTTGTTTCATAAAAAGCAGTTTTGACAATAATATGAATATTTCCTTTGGTTTATATAAATTAGATTCATTTATAATTAATAGAATTTGGTAAGAATTTAATAATACACTGGACAAATAATAATTTTAAAAATTTTCTTGGGTAGAATAGTTTGTTGGTGGGTTGTGCAAAGGACCTGTCCAGTTGGGCCGACGCGCGTCAGGTGTTTAACCGTTGTGGGATCTGATAGTGAGGTGTTGGCCAGACCCCTTATATACCTTCCTTGGATGCTTTACTTTCATAGTTCCTTGATAATGTGAGTAGTCACGAAAGCGCTTGGAATTTCTCTATTCTTTCAGAGTGGTTGTTTTGCATATATATATATATATATATATATATATATATATATATATATATATATATATATATATATATATATATATATATATATATATATATATATATATATATATATTAAAGTTGTATTCAAAAATCTTGATACAGTAAAAAAACTTTTGATAAAGAATTCCCCCCAAAATGCTGATGTATGTGTCAATAAGATTCCTTGTAAAATTTGCGATAAAGTTTATTACGGTCAAACTGGTAAAAATCTCGAACTAAGATTAAAACAACATAAATATAGCATTAGAACTGGACAAGATTATAATGTTCTGTTTATTCATGTAAGAGATTTTAAACATCCAATTGATTTTCAAAAAGTTGAAAAAGTAGTATCAAGCAAGTCCATGGTCGAGAGGGATATAATTGAATCTTGTTTCATAAAAAGCAGTTTTCACAATAATATGAATATTTCCTTTCGTTTATATAAATTAGATCTGTTTATAATTAACAGAATTTGGGAAGAATTTAATAATACACTGGACAAATAATAATTTTTAAAATTTCTTATTTCTTGGTTAGAATAGTTTGTTGGTGGGTTGTGTGAAGGACCTGTCTAGTTGGGCCGGCGGGCCTTCTGCAGTGTTCCCTTTCTTATGAGTCGCGCTTCAGGTATTTCAGTGTTGTGGGATCTGATAGTGAGGTGCTGGCTAGACCCCTTATATACCTTCCTTTGATTCGTTACTTTCATAGTTCCTTGATAATGTAAGCAGTCCCGAAAGCGCTTGGAATTTCTCTATTCTTTCACAGTGGTTGTTTTGCATATTCTGAAATCACCTGTTTACTGTGATCTTATTGCATATACATATATAAAATATATATATATATATATATATATATATATATATATATATATATATATATATATATATAATATATATATATATATATATATATATATATATGTATATATATATATATGTATATATGTATGTATATATATGTATATATATATATATATATATATATATATATATATATATATATATATATATATATATATATATATTTATATATATATATATATATATATATATATATATATATATATATATATATATATATATACATATATATATATATATATGTATATGTATATATATATATGAATGAAAACACTGCGACTAGCCATGATGATTTGTCCCTCCTTACGGTGAGCAAAAACACATGACACTAGTACACGGGACCACACAATCCTCAAGAATGACGCACACAGCCAAGCTAGGTGTTTTACCCGTCATCCGAGGAAATACAGTGGTGTGGATGCTTCTAAGCTAATTTCACTCTACTCCCTGTTTGGTGTACTAGCACAACGAGCAGTATTTTATATTACTGTATCACGAACGAGTGGTATTGATCAACAACAACCTTGCATTCTTGAGGATTGTTTGGACCCTTGAACTAGAGAGTCCTGTGTTTTCGCTTACCATGAAGCAGGCCTAAGCAGCATGGGTTTGATTCCTTGGCTAGTCGCAGTGTTATTGATCAATACCACTCGTTCATGGGTACAGTAACATAAAATACTTTTCGTTGGGCTAGTACACTAAACACGGAGCAGAATGAAATTAACTCAGAAGGATCCACACCATTGTATGTCTACAGATGACAGGAAAAACACCTAGTTTGTCTGGGTGCGTCATTCTTGAGGACTATGTGGCCCCGTGGACTAGAGCGTCATGTGTTTTCGCTCACCATAAGGCGGGCCAAAGCAGCATGGGTTCGACTCCTTGGCTAGTCGCAGTGTTGTTATTGATCACTACCACTCGTTTGTGGGTAATATATATATATATATATATATATATATATATATATATATATATATATATATATATATATATATATATATATATATATATATATATATATGTATATATATATATATATATATATATATATATATATATATATATATATATATAAATATATATATATTGTACCACCTCTATAACTGGACTGGGGACATTCATCCTAAGAGAAGACAATAAACGTACCTCAGGGAAATCTCAAGGTTCTCCCCGGAGCTGTTTGAATATTTTCTTCTCCTACCTTCTCCTATATTTTATATTCTACGAGAAAATTTATTAATAAACAGAATACATTCACAGGAAACACAAACATGAATACATTGGTACAATATGTTAAAGATATGGATTTCCTCCAGCTCTTCCGAAGCCGGACGCGAGCCAAGTATGCAGCAAGTATTTCCCCTCTGGATGGCCACGCTGAGGCGCTGGAACATGAAAGTGTCTGCCCTCGGGTCCCTGGTGGTGTCGATGATTCTGGAACCCAATTCTTTAAGGAAACGTGTGGTATTTTTTCCACATGATCCAAAGGTCTCTGATCCCACTGGGACAAATTGATACTGTTGGCTTATGTCCCTGTATTTGCTGATCTATTACTCCTCCCTATGGTTGGCAGCTCCTCCCTGTCAGGTATAGTCCCATGCTAAGAGGTTTCCATTCTTCCAAGGATAGATGGTGATCCCGTCGAGGCAGTTTGCTGGGTTGTGGGTATTGTTGGCTTCTAGTGATCGGGGTTCCCTCTCGGCTGGGCATCCAGCTGTAGCAAGGGTACTCTTTATGATGTCGTTGACCTCATTGTGTTTTGCATGCCAGCCCTTGGTTTTGGAACAGTTATGACCAAGTAAACCATATTAGTCTGCTTGTGCTTTGATGCAAATACACGTATATTCTGTGTGAATTGGGGCAGCAAGGCGCAGAGCCACTGCAATACGTAGGATCTTAGGGTCGAGTTGTGTTCCCATTGCCGATATAGAAACTGTTTGGAAGAAGTCCCCAGAGTGATGTGCACTCACAGCCTGGAGGTGGACAGTCTTCCTCTCTGATGTTACAACCCTGAGCATGTTGGCAAACAACTTTTTAGCGAATGGGCCATCCCAGCTTGACTGTGAGTCAGTGCTGCACTACGGTTTGGTGCAGAAACAGCACGATGGCACTGGCATAGTTAGGGTTCTGTATTCCTGCTGAGTCACTGAGATTTTCAGGAAGAATTTGTCTTATTAACTCGTTTGATGCTATGGAACAGGATAGGGAAGCTGGTAGAGCAATCTGGGAGGATCTGCGTACTCCTAGCCCTCCAAGCCTGACCGGAAGTGAGGCTTGCAAACACTGTCCATCTTCCAGGGAAAGATTCAGTACTCTCTCTATCATGGTCTTAAGGAAAGAGTCATATTCCTTGAGTTTCGGACTGCTGAAGGCTGGGGAGCATCTCAGAGTAACAGGCACCTGGTGAGTAAGTAGAAAGCATCATGTGTATCAATGTCTTTCACCCTGCCTTCTATCGTCTGGAGGTCTGAGATTTTTTCTAGGATTGGGCCCAAGAGAAGCGCCAAGGAGAGTGCTATTGGCTGGATCAATGGCTCGTGCTCCTGATAAAACAGCACTAATATTCTGGATCATCTGTGGATTGGTAGAAACTATTTCACATTTGATGGGGTTTAAAGATAAGCCCAGGCTTTCTCCCATGTCTTTAATTTTTCTCATGTCCTCTAGGAGAGATTCTGTTGTACCAGCTAGGGTGCCATCATCCCAGATCCAGGTATTGAGCTCACTGGAGAGTGCTTCTGTGACTTTCTTGATGACCAAACAGAATAGAAAGGGGGCAAGAGGGTCCTCCTGATGTACACACTCACACGAGTCAATTTCATGGTCCCCAAACAAATGTTTGGAAATCACACTATAACACGATTCTATGAAGAGATAAAGGGAAGGGAAGTTTCTATAAATTGCTTGGAGAGAAGCATCCCTTCTGACTGAGGTGAAAGCCTTGGCAAAGTCCAATTTGATCAAGGCTTTTTCATCGTGCTGCGTCGGCAGCTGCTTCACAGTCCAGTTGACTCGAACTCGAACCTACGAACCTTGGGACAAGGTACGAAGTGCTCTAACCACCTTACCACATTGTACCAATACCTTCCCCTCGCCTCCACTTCAGTTTCCATATCCTCGAAATAAGACTCCACATAAGACTTCCCCTCCCTCACCTTTCTATTTCCCATACTCTCATATCCCAATCTTTTCCCCTTATCATCTCACCTGTCCCTCACCTTCCAAGATCACCCATGCTCCAACCCCTTGGATCAACACCAAACTGAAGTTCATTTTCCCTAATACTTTTTAATGACGAGAAAATGCTTTATAAGACATATTACATGCAAACTTTGAAAATACTTTCTTCTTGGAAAAGTAATGTATAAATTACATGGTTCAAGACTGCTAAAAAATATCATTTTGATTCACATAAGATGTGTTTTAATCAAGAAGAATACATTACAATACAATACTTTACATAGTTCAAACAAGAATATATAGCTTTTAGTCTTCAACACAGTATGTAGAAAGTAAAAACTCCACGTAGTACATATTACAGTACATATAGTACATTGTAACATTTCTAAAGTAAGACATTTAGTACATAGCACTGAATGTTTTCTTTTAGAAATGTAAGAATATACAACTTATAAAATTACATTCTTCATAAATACATTATAATACTTACAACTTTAAGTCTTCAAAATTTTATAATGGTTAATAAATAATTATAAAACCTACAATTTTCACTTGTATTTGTTACATTTATCTTCTATTTATTCTCTTCGTTTTTTTTTTCTTTAAATTTACTAAATAAAGCATCCAGTCAACTTAACCCTATGATTACCTCCTCCCATTATAACCTCCCCAAATCCCCTCCCCATTACACCATCAACACATTCTCCATATCTCCACCTTCCCATCACCTTACTACCTTCAATGCTTTCATATGTACCAACCTCACTCTTTCTTCATCTTCCATTTGCTGAACCAATTTAGCTCCTTTTTACGTCCAGTAAAAACTCCTCCCTCTTCAAACTAATTTGTAACATGCTCTTCCCAGACTAAAATTAACCTCAAAGATGCTTCGGCGTATTTTAACACACCTACATCTCTCTCACACACACCATCTCTCACCAACATCTTCACCAAACTCCATCATGTTGGGCCCCTCCCCTCACCTCACTCCATGGTGTTACGACACACGAAATACCCCCTACCTTGTTACTAATGGTATCAGGTAGTGACAGTTAGGGATAATTCGGTCTGGCACTTCCCCCACTGGCTGTGGTTGTGGGACAAGTCGCTGTTGAGGGGCAGGTACAGGTGTGGTACCATACTTTCTTCTTATCTGCTTTGCGACATTCAGGGAGAATTGTGCAAAACGTTGTTGTTTTCAAGTCTTTATTTCGTACATATTGAATGCATTGAACACTGCAATGTCTACAAAGTGAAAAAACAGTTTTATTTACCACTTGCGACTGCTACGCACACAGTCAACGGACCCTATCATCATGTCACACTTGTCAACTAGTCGCATATTGTACGTATAGTTCATGACAGCAGCTGGCTTTACAATGAGTTCATTGGTCTCCCGGTTCTGTTTGTACCATCTCGTTTCTGTGGATGGTTGACAGCAATGTCACGTCCCGTTTGTCATGCCACGTCAGTGCCATGATGTCATTAGCATGAAACACTTGCACTGCACCTTCAACACTGCCTTCACTGAACCTTGGTATATGTTTTCTATTCCTTCTCACTGTTCCACATATATCAGCATTGTTCACACGTAGGAAATCAGCGAGCATAGGGCTTGTACACCAGTTGTTTGTGCAGAATGTATGGACCTTGCCAAGGTATGGTTCCATCATCCTGCGAACATCACCGGAAATGCCCTACATCCGTCTGTTATCATCGAGCGTGTTTCTCTCGGTGTATACAGTGACATCCAACACAAGACCACTCTCACAGTCACACATAACAAAAAGTTTTATACCATAGCGATTACGTTTGCTCGGTATATATTGCTTGACTGACAAGCGTCCCTTGAACAGAATCAAGGACTCATCAACAACAATACTCTTGAAGGGATAAAAATATACAGTGAATTTCTGTTTCAAATACATAAATACTTCCCGGATTTTGTATTGGTCAATTCTGTTTGGCGTTTTCCTGTCTGAGAAGTGCAACATTCGTAGCAACAGAGTGAATCTGTTGCAGGGAAGGTGGTCACGGAAGACTGGAGTACTGATGAAGTGGTCTGTGGACCAGTAATTACGTATATTGTTCTTATAAGTATGTGGAGTAAGCATGACAGTGGCAAGGAATAAATACATTTCAGCCACTGTTGTGTCTTTCCACCTGCTCAGCCGTGACGATTCTCCAACCTCTGCTGTGTTGTCCATGACATAACGGTAATAATTGTTTGTCTGGGTCACAATCAAGTTCATTATAGGCTCGTCAAAGTATAACTGGAAAAAATCTAACTCTATAGACTCATTCGTTAGGGGACATTCTGGCAGGATGCCACTTCCACTCGGATCAAAATCACAAGGCTGTGGCACGAATATACTTTGTGTCCAGTTCCACTCATGATCACATGGCGCAGGGTGGACCTGTTGCATGGGGCGAGGGGGAGCAGGAAGAGGGATAGGAGTGAAGGCAGTACATGGTTGAGGGGGTGCCGGGCGGTCCTTTGTCTGTCCACCCACAGCGCCATGTGGTCCAGGCACCGTGCCACCCACCACTACTTCCTCCATCCCCCCCATATTCACCTTCATGATCACTATCACTATCAATGGCCGGGGTTTTGGATCGTGACCTGCCACGACCCTTGGGAACTGCATATGGCACACTGCCTGAACGTAGACGACGACTCCTAAAAGTACACTTCACTGGTGAATAATGAACTTCACTATCGCCAGACGAATCCTCGAATGACATAAAATAAATTTCATCGTCACTTACATCACTTTCACTATCACTAAAACATCGGGAAAATAACAGTTTCCTCTTGCGAAGTTGCCTATGGGTTGGCCCAGGGTCTTGTGTGGCCACACTGGCCATCCCAGAAGTGCTTGGCCTAGGGTCTGGTGTTACCCCAGAGGTGCAGTAATATATCAATTGGTTATAAATGACCATTATTTTTAAAGGGTTGGACAGGTAAGCCTGCAGAAGGCCTCGGTCAAACGACCAAAGCTCCAAAGGCGGGTCATCATCTGACTAAGACCCGCATCAGGAAACACTTGTCCTGTTTCCTGACAAACCTTACCTATCATAACCCCAGAGGTGCTTGGCCCAGGGTCTGGTGTGGCCACCCCAGAGGTAAAGGGCTGAGGGTCATCTGGGTTATCGTCGATATTTTCACTTATTCCTTGAATATTAGTGGCCGCATTGGTCTCAAATCCACTAAACGCACGTTCTATATCACTTTTCTCGAATAGAAGAGTGTTAATACGACGAGGCGTGAATGAATCACAAAGATGTGCCATGATGTTGACCAAAGATGGAGATGAATGTAACTGGTCCTACCATACGGTATCCTGGCGTCCCCGATTTTTATCATATGGCGCACACTAAGTGTGAATATCCATTCTCTCATGTCTAGGCGACTCAGGCCTATTTCATCAATTTTGAAGAAATGAAAAATAAAACGTATATATACGTTTGGGGCGCTAGCGGTAAGAACGTATATATACGTTTGGACCGTTTAGGGATTAATCACGTCCCTCAGCCGTGTAGGAAGACTCTCATACAAATTCTTGAGGTATATTATTACACACTTCATGTAGAGAAGCCTCCAGCCGTGGGATGGAACTCATATCCTTGCCAAGTAAACTTCGTTTCACTATTGACCAGAGGTTCTCAATAGGGTTTATGGCTGGGGAATTGCCTGGCCAGTCATTAAAGAATCTCACTTCTGAACTACAGATTTAGGGGGTTAGACACGGTACACGGTCCTGCATAAAAACCGTAGCCCCACACTTGTCAAACACTTCAAGTAAATTTTCACACAATAACTCCAGGTAATTATACTGGTTCATATACTGGTTCTGGGGAAGCATAATTAGTTCACCAACACTGAGCACTGAAACACCCCCCAAACCATGAGAGAGTGTGAGTGTTTGGTGGTCTCACAGTTGTAGCGTGGGTCTAGCAGGTCACTACCTCTAGGCCGGTATGCATGTCCCAAACGGTTACAGGTGACAGTGAAGGCTGCTTCATCACTCCAAAGTACTTCAGACAACTGTTGAGGAGTCCAGTGAAGATATTTCTTTGCATAATCCAGCTTATGTTTCGTCTGTGGCTTGGAGAGGATCGGTTTCTTAACCCAGCTGGCAGTGTCTACTGTAGCTCAGTTCTGATACACGTCTGCTAACATTTCTTGCAGACACTTCTGAGAGAAGATGTGGGTTCTTTTCTTTCAATTTTCTAGCAGTTATCTTAGGCGTACTCTCTAACTGCTTCTTTAACACGGTTAGGTACGAACAGATGTCTTCTTGAGGGGCCAGCCCGAGGTCTGACAGACGATAACTCGACACCGCCACCAGCCTTGAAGCGCTGCACCTAGTTCCTCAATGAACGCTCACACACCCACCAACATTCTCCACTATTTCTTTCCTCTGATGCCCAGCTTTGTGAAGCCCTATGATTTGAGCTATAGTTTCAGGTGTTCAAGGCTTCCTTTTACCCATGTATAACCCCAAAACCAAAGGAAACACAGGTCAAAAGATGGGGCGGCAGCAACGGGAGCACTTAGGAGTCAATGTGTAATGTGGTGGCAAGTCGTGACGTCATGTTAACGGCTGCTACCCATCTTAATGCACTCACGAAAAAGATACCACCTCTATGGCAGGCCTTTGATTTTCGTCACGGCATTTTGCCAGGGCGCTTTTTCCGGCATAATGCCATGACGAACACTGTATATTTTTCTTGCAGGTCGGTGTTCCTTTTACGAATCCAGACAAGAGTTTCTACATGTAAAGTTTGCAATGATCGGACCGAAGAACAGTGCAATTCTTCCAGCTTTAAATAACAGGTAAAATAAAAATTAAGTGCTAGTTTTACTCTAGTCGACAGTAATAGAATATATTTGGTGCAGAAACATCAAATATTAAAACTTCTATTGGTTTGTTTGTCTTTCTTATGTATGTGTTTGAATAAGTATAATATGTATGCATGTACGTATGTATGTATGTATGCATGTATGTATGTATGTATGTATGTATGTATGTATGTATGTATGTATGTATGAATGTATGTATGCATGTATGTATATATGTATGTTTCTATGCATGTATGCGTGTATGTCGTGTCTACTGCAGCAAACTGACCAGGCATTCCGAACTCTGTTAAAATTGAACTTATCCATTGATAGAGACACTTCACACTTCAGTCACCACCCCCTTCAGCATCTCAGTTTTTTTCAAGTAGGTGTCAAATAATTTAGATGCACAAATGAAGTCCCATGCAGGGTAGCATGATAACTTCATGCTGGCTCTTGTGGCTTTCATCAGGCCTCAGTACCACTGATTACTGTTTTGCTGGGCAATTGGATATGGCAATACTTCGCTTGACGAGGACACTGAACCTCTTTAGTGTCTGGCAAGCTTCAATTCCTATTAGCTCCAAATCAATTAGCTAACACCCTGCTGCAAATAAGCCTCTGTTTGGTGAGTATAGTGGCAGCTAGGCAAAGAGCTACACCAATCGAGGTGAGCACCAACGGAGGAATCAGGGACGACGTAATGAATATCTTCTGAATGAAATGCTGAATCACTTCATTCTGAAGATATTCGTCTTTTCCTGAAGCACTGTCTGTCCCAGTGGGACTGCTTGTGATCTCTAGGAGAAGCTGGTCTGCCTGAAGAGTCTGTAAGGGTTATCAGACTACTCAGCTGTTTGAGTGAGCCTGAGTTGCGAGCTCTTACAGCTTCTCTCCAGAATTTTCTCCTTCACTTGACTTCAGGTGATACTAACTGGGTTGCCTTGTGCAACCCTTGTGCAACCTTCCAGTCGTAATGGAAGTATTGCTTAATCCCATTGGTGATTTTCCAATGACATAATCAGAGCCTTCATGAAGATAGTTCTCTTCTTAATGCTATGTATGGATTCTGCCTCCACTACATCAATCATCAGATTGTTCCACTTCGTGACACCTCTGTGACTGAGGAAATACTTCCTTACATCCCTGAGACTCATCTGAGATTTTAACTTCCAGTTGTGAGCCATTGCTGCTGTGTCCCATCTCTGAAAAATCCTCTCCCAATCGACCTTGTCAATTCGTCTCAGTATTTTATATTATCACGTCATCCCTATCCCTCCTGTCCTCCAGTGTCGTCAGGTTGATTTCCCTCGTTGGACATATCCCTTAGCTCCGGGACTAGTCTTGCAAGAAACATTTACACTTTCTGACGTGCTTGACCAAGCGTGGGTTCCTTAGTGATGCTGCATAGTTCAATATGGACCTCACGTACATGGTGTACAGTGTCATGAATGACTCCTTGCTCAGGTATTGAAACGCTATTCTTAGGTTTACAAGGCGACCATATGCTGCAACAGCTATTTGGTTGATGTGTGCGTCAGGAAATGTGCTCGGTATGGTACTCAGCCCAAGATCCTTTTCCTAGTGAGGTTTGCCTCCTTTGGCTCCCTAGTCTGCACTATGTCTGCGGTCTTCTATGACCTTCTGTGGGATGCTAAGATTATGTTACATTTTATTTGGCTTATGTCACACACTATTACCCAGGGCATTGTAAAAAAAATGTGTATAAAAACGTACTATTTACGTCGGTTTACGGGATTAATTCTAAAACCGGAAACGTATTAGTATTAGTCGTGAAGAGTAGCCAGGTCATGACAGGAGCAGGTGAAGTGTGTTTTGCACCAGCGGCGGCTGGAGCAAGACATCATGGGTTTGTGTTTGTGTAAGTGGAAAGTAGAGGGGGGTGTGATTTTGGGTATATTTGTACCATGGGTTATTTTATTGGTTTTGGTTCTCTCATATTTACCTGTAAGGCCTTAGTGTGCAGGGGCCTGTGTAGTGAAGAGTACAGTGTTTTGCCTGCAGAAGGGATAGGGGTTATGGAGCCTCCCTGTTTATAAATGCTTGTTTTAACCACTGGTAGTAGTGTGCTAGTGAGCTAATGTAAATACTGGGTAAAGGTGAACTGTTGTTTGCTGATTGTTGTATGTAGTGGGTGGATTGTATGTTGAATATGTAAGTTTGCTAATAAAATATCTATGTTTTTGTATATTTAGTTTTTGTGCTCATCCTTATAATAAATATAAGTATTGACCATTTACTTAATAATTTGTGTGAGGGAACAACCTGACCCTAAACAGGCTGTTTACCTCAAGGGGCCAGGACATTTATTTACGTGACGTAATCAAAACGTTACACACAACCATACAGACATGCCTCCTGACCAGCGAAACAGGTGCTAATTGTTTAACAGTCAAAGGGGCTCTGTCGTTACACCAGTATCTCGGTTCATCCATGCAATAGCAACAAGCCCGCCAAAGCTGTGAAGCGATGGGGTACACATGTGTAAACAACTTTGGCATGTTTGCCTTCACTGCTGGTCGCTCACGGTTCTCCGTGCCTTGTGCCTGCATTTCCGTATTGCTCACTGTGTCTTATGCTTGTGTTTGTGTAAATAGTGTACACAGGCTGCACCAGCTTGATTGGTGAAAGAAATATAATCCAGTTATTTTTTGTCTTTTGCTTGTTCCCAAAGTGGTAATCGCATTATGGTAAGGTGTGCAGGCCAGATCGTCGCCTGTGTCCGTAATACTCTTCAAAGTCTTTTTGACTTTGCACTTGGTAGGGTTAAACTCCAGAAGCCAGTTACTGTACCAGGTTTGCAGCCTGTCCAGATCCCTTTGCAGACCAACCTGATCCTCACCTGTGTGAAATTTCCACAGTAGCTTTTCATCGTCTGCAATAAGGGACACATTCGAATTCAAATTTTCCAGTCTGGTCTCAGACCGGTCTGCGGGGGCGTTTACCCTCGAAACCCTCTGCAGTTAAACTCCAGACAAACGTCATTCAGAAATAACATCGGCCCTAGGATTTACCCTGGTGGAACCCCGCTCGTCAAATGCGCCCACTGTGACACTTCGTCACGTACCATCACTCAGTCTGTGGATGGTTAGGAAGTGAATAGACGTTAAAAAAAAAGGGTGTAACGGAAGTAAACTTTGCGCATACTAATTAGGGTGGATACAATAAAGCCAAAGACAAAAAAAAAAAAGTTTATCAATTGTAAGAAGTTGACAGGGAGGACGAGATGCCTAGAAAATACCAATAATTCTCTACAATTCACAACTAGATTAAGATGACTGGTAAACACACACATTATTTTTATTGCCAATTATTGTTCATCTTTCATAAGAGTCTTACTGTGTTTTTTGTGATAACTGTTCCACAGAATAACGTCCATGACGGAGGCTGGACTGTTCTATCAGTGGTTGAAAGGAGACGAACCCAATTCCACAGTATGTTATCGTTCATCCAGCAAGATCACGGTCAATGCGGCACTCTCTCTCACCAATGTCTGGGTAACCAATATTTTACATATTTTTCTTTATGCAGATTTTTTTTGCAGATTTTTTGCAGATTTTTTTTTTTTTTTGCAGATTTTTTGCAGATTTTTCTTTTTGCCGATTTTTTTTCTGACACATGGTCTGTCTCCTACCAAGGTAATGAGAACTCCAGTACAAGGAAAACCACATTCATTATCATTCACTGTCTCGCTCTCTCGCGAGAAGTTTACAGCCATCACAATGGCATATCTTTACCCACTTTTCGAGAGTTCAGACACTGTAAATTAAACCTCCAGGTCACTAGTTTGGTTAACCTGCTTCCTTAAACCCCCTTATAAATAACAAAATAAGGCACAATACCGTGACTGGAACAATACACAAATAACCGCACATGGACGAGAGGAGCTTATGATGATGTGTCGGCCCAAGTCGGACCGAAAAGTCGTCGTAAATTCCTCCCCCCTTGTAGATATTACTTCCCTCACGCTGCCGCAGCACGTCATGCTCTAAAAATCCCTCAAAAATTTACAGTACACTTTACACGGTATCTTCAGGAAGCTAATTTCTGTGTTTCAGTCTTTCAGCCTATCAAGTCCGTTTTTCATTCTTACATGAAATACACACACACACACACACACACACACACACACACACACACACACACACACACACACACACACACACACACACACACACACACAAGTGGAGAAGGTAACAGGAACTGAATGGGACAGGCCAAACTATAAAACGGGAGACTACACAGGTATGAGAAAATTCCTGCAGGAGGTTCAGTGGGACAGAGAAATGGTAGGAAAATCAGTAAACGAGATGATGGAATATGTGGCAACAAAGTGCAAGGAGGCAGAGGAAAGGTTTGTTCCCAAGGGAAACAGTAATAATAGGAAGACCAAAACGAGTCCTAGGTTTACCCGAAGGTGTAGGGAGGCAAAAACTAAGTGCAACAGAGAATGGAAAAGGTACACGAGGCATAGGACCCAGGAAAACAAGGAGATTAGTAGAAGAGCCAGAAACGAGTATGCACAGATAAGGAGGGAGGCCCAGCGACAGTATGAAAACGACATAGCATCGAAAGTCAAATCTGACCCGAAACTGCTGTATAGCCACATTAGGAGGAAGACAACAGTCAAGGACCAGGTGATAAGGCTGAGGAAAGAAGGTGGAGAACTCACAAGAAACGATCAAGAGGTATGTGAGGAGCCCAACACGAGATTTAAGGAAGTATTTACAGTAGAGACAGGAAGGACTCTGGGGGGACAGACCAGATGGGGACACCAGCAAGGAATACACCAACAAGTGTTGGACGACATACATACAGATGAGGAGGAGGTGAAGAAACTGCTAAGGGACATCGATACCTCAAAGGCAATGGGACCGGACAACATCTCCCCGTGGATCCTTAGAGAGGGAGCAGATATGTTGTGCGTGCCACTTGCCACAATCTTCAACACGTCCCTGGAAACTGGGCAACTACCTGAGGTATGGAAGACGGCAAATGTAGTTCCCATTTTTAAAAAAGGAGACAGAAAAGAGGCACTAAACTATAGACCTGTGTCATTGACGTGTATAGTATGCAAAGTTATGGAGAAGATTATCAGGAGGAGAGTGGTGGAGCACCTGGAACGGAACAAGAGTATAAATGCCAACCAGCATGGATTCATGGAAGGCAAATCCTGTGTCACACACCTTCTGGAGTTTTATGATAAAATAACAGAAGTAAGACACGAGAGAGAGGGGTGGGTTGATTGCATCTTCTTGGACTGCAAGAAGGCCTTTGACACAGGTCCTCACAAGAGATTAGTGCAGAAGCTAGAGCATCAGGCGTATATAATAGGAAGGGCACTGCAATGGATCAGAGAATACCTGACAGAGAGGCAACAACGAGTCATGGTACGTAATGATGTATCACAGTGGGCACCTGAGCGGGGTCCCACAGGGGTCGGCCCTAGGACCAGTGCTATTTTTGATGGAAGGGTTAGACTCAGAAGTGTCCCTGTTTGCAGATGATGTGAAGTTAATGAGGAGAATTAAATCAGATGAGGACCAGGCAGGACTTCAAGGAGACCTGGACAGACTGGACACCTGGTCCAGCAAATGGCTTCTCGAATTTTATCCCGCCAAATGCAAAGTCATGAAGATAGGGGAAGGGCACAGAAGACCACAGACCGAGTACAGGCTAGGTGGCCAAAGACTGCAAACCTCACTCAAGGAGAAAGATCTTGGGGTGAGTATAACACCGAGCATGTCTCCGGAATCACACATCAATCAGATAACTGCTGCAGCATATGGGCGCCCGGCAAACCTGAGAACAGCATTCCGATACCTTAGTAAGGAATCGTTCAAGACTCTGTACACCGTGTATGTCAGGCCCATACTGGAGTATGCAGCACCTGTTTGGAACCCGCACTTGATAAAACACGTCAAGAAACTAGAGAAAGTACAAAGGTTTGCGACAAGGTTAGTTCCAGTGCTAAGGGGAATGTCCTATGAAGAAACATTAAGAGAAATCGGCCTGACGACACTGGAGGACAGCAGGGTCAGGGGATACATGATAACGACATATAAAATTCTGCGTGGAATAGACAAGGTGGACAAAGACAGGATGTTCCAGGGAAGGGACACAGAAACAAGAGGCCACAATTGGAAGTTGAAGACACAAATGAGTCAGACGAAATTAGGAAGTATTTCTTCAGTCATAGAGTTGTCAGGCAGTGGAATAGCCTAGAAAATGACGTAGTGGAGGCAGGAACCATACACAGTTTTAAGACGAGGTTTGATAAAGCTCATGGAGCGGGGAGAGAGAGGGCCCAGTAGCAACCGGTGAAGAGGCGGGGTCAGGAGCTAAGACTCGACCCCTGCAACAACGAATAGGTGAGTACAAATAGGTGAGTACACACACACACACACACGCCCCAGCTTTGAGGAGCTGGATGAGATTTTCGCCTTATAATCGGTGATACACACGTAACAACATGTACCTTATATGCCATCTTTATATCAACACTGTATCTCTTAAATCTTTTGTACCATATTATGTAATAAAATATTCCTATTGGTAAAAAAAAAGATGAAAAGATGGGGTGGTATATATATATATATATATATATATATATATATATATATATATATATATATATATATATATATATATATATATATATATATATATATATATATATATATATATATATATGTATATATATATATATATATATATATATATATATATATATATATATATATATATATATATATATATATATATATATATATATATATATATATATATATATATATATATATATATATATATATGCGTGCGTGTGTGTCGTGCCGAATATGTAAAACTCGTCAATTAGCAAGAACTCATTTAAAATTAAGTCCTTTCTGAAATTTTCTTTTATATGCATAAAGATATATTTTTTTTCATTAATGTTTATGTAAAAAAAATTGTTTTTGCACCAAAAGAATCTTAGAAAACTTACCTAACCTTATTATAACAGGAGCAATTTATTTTAGCCTAACCCAACTAAATATATTTTAGATTTGTTTACAGTAATTTAATACTAAACAAACACAGTGAAATATATTTTTTTCGTTAGGTTCAGAATGATTTTGGCGAAATTATTGCATACACAAATTTTCACTTGTCCTATATGGCAAGATGAGCGTTGCTATTTAAGCCACGATCGCAAGTTCTACCTATTCGGCACGAAATATATATATATATATAGTAGGTGTGATTTCTACAGAGCGGTGTCTTCTACAGAGCGGTCTCCTCCCGAAAAGGCCTTCTACAGAGCGGTCTCCACGGTACGGTCTCCTCTCAGCGGTCTCCTCTGAGCGATCTCCTTTTCACACCTTAATGCTAATGACCTTGACCTCGCCCTCGAGACCACCTGACTCTCGAGACCACCTCACCCTCGACCACCTCGCCCTCGGCCATCTCGCCCTCGACCACCTCGCCCTCGATCACCTCGCCCTCAACCCCCCCCACCCGCGCCCCCCACCCGCCCCGCCCTCGCGCCGACCCACCCGCCCGCCGCCAATTTTTTTTCCGATTTTTTTCGATTTTTTTTTTAATTTCATTTTCTTGTGCTCTCCATCTTCTTGGATCAAGGTTTTCTCGATAATACAAAGACTCCATATCCTTGGATCAAGTTTTTGGATTCCCCCCTCTGAGGGTAAGCATTCAAAATGGACTCCCACTTTCACCCCAAATATTCCTACTCTACTTCCTTGGATCAAGTGTTTTGGATTCCCCCCTCTGGGGGTAAGCATTCAAAATGGACTCCCACTTTCACCCCAAATATTCCTACTCTACTTCCTTGGATCAAGTTTTTGGATTCCCCCCTCTGGGGGTAAGCATTCAAAATGGACTCCCACTTTCACCCCAAATATTCCTACTCTACTTCCTTGGATCAAGTTTTTGGATTCCCCCCTCTGGGGGTAAGCATTCAAAATGGACTCCCACTTTCATCCCAAATATTCCTACTCTACTTCCTTGGATCAAGTTTTTGGATTCCCCCCTCTGGGGGTAAGCATTCAAAATGGACTCCCACTTTCACCCCAAATATTCCTACTCTACTTCCTTGGATCAAGTGTTTTGGATTCCCCCCTCTGGGGGTAAGCATTCAAAATGGACTCCCACTTTCACCCCAAATTCCCTGCTCCAATTCCTCGGATCAAATTTTTCTCGAAATCAATAATACCAAGTCTCCATCTCCGTGGATCAAGGTTTTCCCGATAATACAAAGACTCCATCTCCTTGGATCAAGTTTTTGGATTCTCCCCTCTGGGGGTAAGCATTCAAATGAACTCCTCCTATGGGGCATGGTGCTCTCTCTTACTACAGGTCTAAACAATTGTGACGTCACTCCACCTGTGTTTACTCGGCGGTCAGTGACGTCACGTGATGACCTCACACATACAGGCTGAATCTTGTCGACTTCCCACTATGTCAGTGACATCACGTGATGACCTCACACATACAGGCTGAATCTTGTCGACTTCCCACTATGTCAGTGACGTCACGTGATGACCTCACACACACAGGCTGAATCTTGTCGAGCAGACAATAACCTAAAATGCTGGATAACACTATTTATTATACAACCAATGCATTTCATATACATCCAACAAAAAAAAATCATTGAAAACATGTACAATTCATTGACTAAAATCAACATATTTTTCTCTTGAAGAAAATCTATGCATTTTTGTTCTGGATCTTCTTCGTCGTCCCCATCTCGGCATTACACATTTCATATACAACATAGGGAAAACATTTTCACTCTTAACCCAGGATAACCCAAATAGTTCAACATTTTTTCGTTAATACCCACAACAATCCACAATTTCTTTACAAAATACAACACAAGTCTAGACATTTTTCTCGTTTTAACTATTTCATCAGAAAAAGTCACCACAACACTTACAACTTATAACCACTTTTCGATAAATTCACTAGTCACAATTTTACATATTACGAAGTTAATACGCACACACACCTCACTTTACTTTGAACACCTTCAAAACACTCTCATAAATCAATTGAATACTCACAAAAATACCTTTGAACATTTCCAATCAACACTGAGACACTTCCAAAATATCATTTTGAGTACTCCCAAATACACCACTGAATACTACTAAAACACCACTGAATACAGTCAAAACACCACCAAAATCACCATAAACTAAGATCAACATAACAGACTAACACCCATTTTCACACAAATCCCCTCAAATCACTATAACCAAGACGATTACCAATTTCTATGAGTACACTCACCTCCAACTAAGATATAACATGAGTGCAAAAAACATGAACACAATCCAAACACACACGAACACTTATAACAGAATCACTTCTTTTTCGGTATCTCTAGTTCGACAACAATGCCCACAACCCACAACACCCACATCCCACAACATCCACATCCCACAACACCCACATCCCACAACACCCACAACCCACAATTTTTTCTAGTTTTAACTAATTTCATCAGAAAAAGTCACAACAACGCCCACATTCCCACAACACCTACATCCCACAACACCCACATCCCACAACACCCACAACAACAACCCACAACTTATATTCACTTTTTCGGTATCTCTAGTTCGACAACAATGCCCAAAACCCACAACACCAACAACCCACATCACCCACAACAGCAACCCACTTATAACATCTTTTCGGTATCTATACTTCGACAACAACACCCACAACCCACATCACCCACACCCCACAACACCCAGAACAACAATCCACAACTTATAACCACTTTTCAGCATCTCTAGTTCGACAACAACACCCACAACCCACAACACCCACAACCCACATCACCCACAACAACAACCCACTTATAGCGTCATTTCGGTATCTCTAGTTCGACAACAACACCCAAAACCAACAACACTCACATCTCACAACACTCACAACCCACAACACTCACAACCCAAAACAACAACCCACTTATAACATCTTTTTTGGTATCTCTAGTTCGACAACAACACCCAAAACCAACAACACTCACATCTCACAACACTCACAACCCACAACACTCACAACCCAAAACAACAACCCACTTATAACATCTTTTTTGGTATCTCTAATTCGACAACAATACCCACAACCCACAACACCCACAACCCACAACACCCACAACACCCACAACCCACATCACCCACAACAACAACCCACTTATAAAGTCTCTTCGGTATCTCTAGTTCGACAACAACACCCACAACCCACAACACTCACATCCCACAACAACCACAACCCACATCACCCACACCCCACAACACCCACAACAACAACCCACATGGGTGACGAATGGTTTCGAAAACCGACAAGCTGAAGAATTGAGACACTTATGCAAGACATGGGAATCTTTATTGAAGAAACGTTTAGCCACACAGTGGCTTCATCAGTCCAATACAAAGTAGAAGTGGGTAAGGAGAGTAGAAGTTTGTGGTAATCAGTCCCTCAACCTGGAATCGATGTGTTCAGTCCATTACTCTTGTAGGAAGTGCAGCATAGGGCCAGAGAGGTGGCTTATATACTGCGGTGAGATGAGTTGAAGCAGGAGGAGGAGGGATCACAGTGGCACCTGCCACTAGTGTAAGTAGGTTGTCGTCCAAAGGTTGGGCAAGCGTTGAAGTCTTTGTATCAAGATCCCATGATGTTGCAGTGTCTGACAGATGTGACGAATGGTTTTGAAAACCGACAAGCTGAAGAATTGAGATATGCAACACATGGGAATCTTTATTGAAGAAACGTTTCGCCACACAGTGGCTTCATCAGTCCAATACAAAGTTGAAGTAGGTAAGGAGAGTAGAAGTTTGAGGTAATCAGTCCCTCAACCTTGAATCGATGTGTTCAGTCCATCACTATTGTAGGAAGTGCGGCATAGGGCCAGAAAGGCGCGTTATATACTGCGGTGAGATGAGTTGAAGCAGGAGGAGGTGGGATCACAGTGGGACCTGCCACTAGTGTAAGTAGGTTGTCGTCCAAAGGTTGGGCAAGCGTTGAAGTCTTTGTACCAAGATCCCTTGATGTTGCAGTGTCTGACAGATGTGACGAATGGTTTTGAAATCCGACAACGTTTGCCCAACCTTTGGACGACAACCTACTTACACTAGTGGCAGGTGCCACTGTGATCCCGCCTCCTCCTGCTTCAACTCATCTCACCGCAGTATATAATCCACCTCTCTGGCCCTAAGCTGCACTTCCTACAAGAGTGATGGACTGAACACATCGATTCCAGGTTGAGGGACTGATTATCTCAAACTTCTACTCTCCTTACCCACTTCTACTTTGTATTGGACTGATGAAGCCACTGTGTGGCGAAACGTTTCTTCAATAAAGATTCCCATGTGTTGCATAAGTGTCTCAATTCAACAACCCACAATTTATAACCACTTTTCAGCATCTCTAGTTCGACAACAAAACCCACAACCCACAACACTCACAACCCACAACACCCACAACCCACAACAACAACCCACTTATAACATCTTTTTTGGTATCTCTAGTTCTACAACAATGCCCACAACCCGCAACACCCACAACCCACATCACCCACAACAACAACCCACTTATAACGTCTTTTCGGTATCTCTAGTTCGACAAAACTCACAACCCACAACACCCACAACCCACAACACCCACAACCCACATCACTCACAACAACAGCCCACAACTTATAACCACTTTTTCGGCATCACTAGTTCGACAACAACACCCACAACCCACAGCACCCCACAACCCACATCACCCACAAAAACAACCCACTTATATCATCTTTTTTGGTATCTCTAGTTCGACTACATTACCCACAACCCTCATCACTTACCAATTTATTCACAATTTATTCGATACAAATTTTTCCCCTTCTTTTTACTGAATCTTAATGTAATACACACCTCTTCTGAACACACACAAAAATCACATTTCACATCCACAAATGCATCTCATCACCCATCTCAAATCCACTAAAACCACTGTAACCAAGATATTCACAAAACTCTATGACCACCTAACACACACACACACACACACACACACACACACACACACACACACACACACACACACACACACACACACACACACACACACACACACACACACACACACACACACACACACACACACACACACCTCACTTTACTTTGAACACCTTCAAAACACTCTCATACATCATTTGAGACCACCTTTTCTCAATATCTCTTAAGAAATATTCTCTCATCCACAACCTTTATCATCAAACTACAGAACAACCCCAAGATTACTTCGAACACTCTCATAAATCATTTGAATATTTACATAAACACCTTTGAACATTTCCAAACAACACTGAAGCACTTCCATAATATAATTTTCAATACTCCCAAATAAGATTTATCATCTCTAATTTATCTACACTAACACATTTCATTAAATTACAACTCATCCCCCAAACTCCTCCCTCAGTCTCCAGACTTTACAACATTATCACAAAAACTAACTCATACACTTATGACATGAGACATTTTACCAAAACTAACACAAACACACCCACACACACCACACTTTACTTTGTACAACACCAAAAACAACATCAATTACCTTTGATTACTCCAAAAACATCATTTGAACACATTCAAAAACATCATCAAACTCCTTTTGAATACTCCCAAAACACCACTGAATACTACCAAAACAGCACCGAATACTGCCCAAACAACACTAAAAATCACCAGAAACTAAGATCAACACCATCAACTAACACCCATTTTATAGAAATCCCTCAAATCACTATAACCAAGACGATTCCACTCACCTCAGACTATTATATAACATGAGCGCAAAAAAAAAAAAAAAAAAACACTCACAAATCATTTGAATACTGACAAAAAAAACACCTTTGAACATTTCCAACCAACACCGAAAACACTTACAACAGGATCACCACCAACTGAAAACATAACATGTACACACACACACAAAAAAAAAAACTATGACATCCATCAACTATCACCAATGACCACTCACCTCAAAACCACTAAGATCGCAGAAAACACTCATTTTTATAAACATTCACACAAAAAATCACAATCGCCAACTCCATACAATATGTAATACACTCCTCTCACTACCACCAACACATACCAGCACAGATAGGGATACCTCCCATGACATCACACTCCATCCTGCGTTTACTTGGCGATCAGCGACGTCACACCCAAACACCTTGTTTCAACCTGTTATATCTCCAATATCTAAGATCACCACAATCAAGACGTTTACCAAATTCTATAACCCCACCACTAAGATCACACATTTTTGTACACATTCTCTTAAAACATCATCATAACGAAGATCACTAAAACTATCTATACTTTTACTAAGATCACAAACATTTTGTCTTCTCTAACTCACCCACCAATTTACATTCTCATTCACACTTACACATTTCATTAACCGAAATTACATCTCATCCACCAAACTCCTCCCTCATTCTCCAGACTTTACAACATTAGCACAAAAAAAACTAAGTCATACACTTATGACATGAGACATTACCATAACTAACACACTGACTAACTTTGAACCAACTCTGAACATCACCAAAACACCACTAATCATCTTCAAAAAATACTCTGCACATCATTTGAACACCTTCAAAAACACCATCAAACACCTCCGGATACTCCCAAAACACTACTGATTACTACCAAATCACCACTGAATACTACCTAAACACAGTCAAAATCACCAGAATCTAAGTTTAGCATCACCAGCTAACATCTATTTTATAGAAATTCCCTCAAATCTCTATAACCAAGAACTCCCTCCCCATGGGCGCAAAAAAAAAAAAAAAAAAACCTGAACACAAACCTAATACGCAAACACTTAGTACATGATCACCATCAACTGAAAACATATCTTGTACACACATAAATCTTAGACTACCACCAACAACAATCATCCATGTTCACTTACCTCAAAAATCACTAATATCACAGAAAACACTCATTTTTATAAACATTCACACAAAAAATCATATTTGACAATATCTAAGCGCACTCACTTCACTACCACAAACACACGATGTCACACCTCACAGGACCGGCGAGGTCACCTCCAGTGACGTCACACTCCCATCTATGTTTACTAGAGTTGTTTTAACCCCGACGTCTCATCACGACGTAGGAGTCAGAGTGTAGTAGGTGGTGTTGGAGTGGTGATGGTTGCTCTGGCTCCTACGTCGTGATGGGACGTCGGGGTTAAAACAACTCTAGGAGATATACGGAATGAATAAGAAAGGATGTTTCAGGGATGATGTGGATGAGAAATGTGATATGCAACATAAGTGAGAAATGATGAATGCGGTATGAATATTCCTACCGCAATATGTCAAGTATAGGTTTTGGTGTTTGTCTTACTTATGATGTGTATGTCTTAGTTGGAGGTGAATGTCTTAGATTTGGTGTGTATGTCTCATGTCTTAAATTAGTGATTGAAATGTATAAGTTGTGGGTGTCTGTGTATTATTTTTTTTTTTTTTGGTGATGGTGATATGTTATAGTGCTCATGTTATGTTATAGATGTTGGTGGAAGTGTCGTGGTATTTTTGTGTATGTCTTATTTTTGTGCGAATGTTTAAAAAAATAAGTGTTTTCAGTGATCATAGTAGTTTTGAGATGCATGATCTTAGATTTTTGGTGATCTTGGTGATGAGTGTTGATAGATGATGGTAAACATGATATGGAATTGGTGATCGTGATTTTTGTGTGAATGATTATAAAAATGAGTATTTTCTGTGATATTAGTGGTGGGGTCATAAAATCTGGTAATCGTCTTGGTTATAGTGTTCTTAGATAATGTAGGGTACAACAGGTTGAAACAAGGTGGGTTGGGTGTGATGTTACTAACCACCAAGTAAACACAGATGGGAGTGTGACGTCACTGGAGGTGACCTCGCAGGTCCTGTAAGGTGTGTCATCGTGTGTTTGTGGTAGTGAGGTGATTGCATTCGTCTCTCGACCTGCGGGGAGAGAGGACGCTTCTACAGGTTCTCTTGCACGCCACCTGGTGAGGAAAACATAGCATTAGCACCAAGATGGCGGACCGACTGTACCGGCGCATAAATACTGTCTGCATTGAGCTGGTTAGAGGATTTTTAAGCAACGCCACGATGAACGTTCTCTTGCCAAGCATTATCAGGGACTGTTATGGCATCCCCAATGAAGAGCTGTATGGTGTGGCACTGAATGATATGTCAAGGGTCTTCGTGAAGTTCATGAGGGCTGACTTCTACTCTACCATCGTCGACGAATTTCAAGAAAGGCGATGAGTATCAATTCGGCAGTGGAAGTATGCTTGCATGATGTGTCTAAGTATTTTACTTGGGTGAAGGTAAGGAATGTACCTTTTGAGGCAACAGCATACAGCCTACGAGATGTGTTCAGTGGTTATGGGACTGTACACTCGACGAGCATGGGAATGTGGAGGGACGGCCCTTATGAGGGGATGCCGGAAGGATCCTTCACACTGAAAATGACCCTGAGGAGGCCGATACCATCATATGTTACATTGCATAACCATAGAACACAGGTTTTTGTACACTATGCGGGGCAGAGGAAGACGTGCCGTTTATGTGACTCTTATGAACACATGGTGGCACAATGCCCCAGGAGACAGGGCCCTAGGCGTCAGGAGACAGCTTCTGTGGATACGCCATTAGAAGCCGCGGACGTAATGACGGGTGAAGTGGAAAGCCGGGGTACAGGCCTATGGAGTGAGGAGGTCGACAGGGCAGAGGTGGTTTTGGAGACGTGTGTTACACTACCAGTGGAAACGGGGGGGGAGGGAATATCGCTGTCAGACAGACCGTTAGGTACTGCAGAGTCAGCTCAGGACGGGATTTTGGAGGCTGTGCTGAAGGATTTTTTGGAAGAGTCGGAGAATGGTGTGGAAAGTGATGTGAGGTCAGGTGATGACAAGGTGATGGATGAACAGAAGCAGGGTAAGGAAGACTTGAGTGAGGTTCGAAAGGTGAGCAATGTGGTGGTGGAGGTCCATCAAGAAGATGTGGTTGCAGAAGAAATGTGTGTAGAGGGTAGCTCCCGCAAGAGATCAGCGGGGGCATCAGACATGGACGAAGTCCTCACACCAGCGCAGAGGCCTGGGAAGAAGATGTGGGCAGCTGTGGTAGCAAAGGCAAGTCCGGGAGGAGGGGGGGGGGCAATGGGAAGCTAGGTGGGAAGGGACAGGGAGGGGTTGGAGGGCAGGAACGAGGGATTGATCGAGAAGAACCGAGACCTATGAAAGGAGAACCAAGCAAGCCTCAGCGGCACAGGGGTAAGCTGCCATTCTTGTAAAATTCAGGTGTGTAACTTTCAATGTAAACGGTCTTAAAACCGAGGTCAAGAGGGTATGGTTAGAGTGGGTTTTGAGGAGATTTAGTATTGATGTCTGTTTTTTGCAGGAACATAACCATAGGTTAGGATGTGAGTTGTTGTTGAAAGGTTATAGGTTGTTTACATGTGATGCTTTGAGGTTGAAAGGAGGTGTGGCTGTGGCGGTAAAGGAGACCAGTTCTTTGCGTATCCTGGGTTGGGAGGAGGGGGGGGGTGGGAGGGTTGTCAGGGTGGATGGGTTTTGGGGGGCCAGGAGGGTTAGTTTTGTAGGTGTGTACATGCCAGCAACTAGTAACACTAGAGTGAAGGTGGATTTTGTACGCGAGGTTCTGGTATATCAATTGAGAGGTTTACCTGCTTTTACGGTGATTAGTGGGGATTGGAATTGTGTCATTAGGAATGGTGATGTGGTTCCGAGGGGGGCGGGTTGTGTTTTGGGGGTTCTGAGGGATGTTTTGCGAGATGTTGGAGTGGTAGATGTGGTGGGAAGTAGGGGATATGGAGTGGAGCACACTTTTATTCGTAGGGGATATGAGGCACGGTTAGATAGGATTTATGTTAGGCAGGGCATAGGTGTGGAGAGGGTGAGGACTATCGATGTGGGTTTTTCTGATCATCGTGCTGTTATAGCAGATTTGAGGGTAGATGGCATAGTGAGAGTTTATGCAGGATACTGGAAATTAAATGTGAGGCTACTTAAGGACGAGGGTGACCCTACAGGGTTTGAAGATTGGTGGAAATCCTTTTGGGAGACTAGGAATATGGAAATGGATTTGCTGGATTGGTGGGAAATGAGGGCTAAAGTTGAAATCGCGAAATTTTTTAAAGTACGGGGTAAGGAGATGGCGAGGTGGAGCTATGGCCTTCAAAATTATCTTGAGGGTCAGTTAAATGACTGTTATGCAGAGGAACGGGTGGGGCGGAGTGAGGACATGGAACGTTTGCGAAATAGGTTGGCGGAAATTCACAATGAAAATTTTGAGGCAATTCGAGTTAGGGCAGGGTTGGAGGATGTTTTAAGGGGGGATAGGCCATCGGGGTTTGTATTAAGGAGGTTTAAGGAACGGCAGGCGAAGACCACCTTGGCGTATATTGAGGCAGGTACAGGGGGGGGTGGCTTTGAGGAGGGTCAAGCCCTATCCACCATGGAAAATATTAGTTTGTATGCAGATTTTTGGTTTAGGGAGAAGTGGAGGAGGGTTGGCGGGGGAGTGGGTGAGGGACGGTTTGGGGATGAAGAGTTTTATAGGGTATTAAGTGAGCAGGACAGTGACAGAATCGAGGGTAGTATTAATGTAGAGGAGGTGGAGGAGGCAGTTTTTGGGATGTGCCAGGGAAAAACCCCAGGCATAGACGGAATACCAAACGATTTTTGTAGGTATCATTGGGGGAGTGTACGGCATTGTCTGGTGGGAGTTTTGAGTTGTATGTTAAGTAGTGGGAGGATGGGGAAATCACAAAGAACGGGTGTCACGGTTTTAGTGCCCAAAAAGAAGGAATGCCGAGTTTTGAATGATTACCGTGCGATTACGTTAATGTGCTCGGATTACAAGATTTTTGCTAAGGTTTTGAGCAACAGAATGAGGAAAGTGTTGGGTTTAGTGTTACATAGGGGACAGTTGGGAACTCCGGGAAGAAGGATGAGGGATGGACATGGTTTGATTAGGGATTTTCTAGAGAGATGTTTGGGAGGGGGAATACTAGGTTTAGATTGGGTGAATGCTTATGATTGCGTGGACAGAGATTTCTTAGGGGTTTGCTTAGAGAGGTTGGGGTTTCGGGAGGGGGTAGTGAGGTGGGTGAACACCCTGTATGATGGGGCAGAGGTGAGGGTACAGGTCAATGGGAGGTTGGGTGAAAGTGTACCAATGGAGAGAGGTTTGAGGCAGGGCTGTCCGTTGTCACAGCTGCTCTTTGCATGTGTGCAGAATCCTTTTTATGAGTCTGTTGAGAGGGTGATGAACAATCAGGAGATGGAAGGGGGGTGCAAAGGGGGCATCGTTGGGTATGTGGATGATACTACTGTTTTGCTAAGGGGTAAGGAGGAGTTAAGGAGGGTGGGTAGAGTGATTCAGATGTTTGGTATGAATACCGGAATGAGAGTTAATACGGTGAAATCAAGGTTACTAGAGGTCGGTAATTGGATAGGGGGGGCTTGGGGATGGGGTTAGGATGGACAGTGATTGACAGAATCAAGGTATGTGGGATATGGTATTTGGCGGAAGAGCAGGCATGCAGAAGGGTAAATTCGGAGTCTGTCACGGGTAAGGTTTTAAGTAGACTAGGAGGTTTAAGTGCGAGGGACTTAGCTTTACATCAGAGGGTAGTGGTGGTAAATTCACTTGTCTATAGCATGGTATGGGTGGTGGCAGAGGTTTTTCCCTTAGAGGTACGAGATATTGTGGAAATGCAGAGGAGGGTGCTGAAGTTTGTGTGGGGATTTGGGAGGGCATGGTTAAGTAAGGAGGTAGTTATGACGGATGTTCGGAGAGGGGGTTTAGGTTTGTTGCCTTTAGGACTGAGAGTAATGGCTGTATATATCAAGTGGAGGTATATGAGGGAAGGGGGTGTGAGGGGCGCTAAAGTAGGAAGAGTTATGGAGGAGGCACGTAAATGGTGGAGTGGGAAGGAATTGAGGGTTTGTGAAGATATGTTGAGATTTTTATTGACAGTGCAACAGGTGGATAAAATCAAAGTGAAACGGTTGGTGAGGGTAGTGAAAGGTCAAGGAATTATGCAAGGGGTAGCAGTGTATCCAACGTATGATTGGGGGGTTATTTGGAAAGATTTTAGTAAGCTACGGATACCGGCTAGAGTAAGAGAATTAGTATATAGGTTTATCATGGGGATTCTGGCTTCCAAGGAGGTGTTACGTAGTATGGGGTTTGTGGAAGAGGCTTTTTGTCAGTTTTGTGGTGATGTTGAAGCTGCGTTTCATGTGGTCTTCTTTTGTACCTCCTTGGAGGGGGTGAGATCATGGATGGGTGGGGTTATCAGACTGTTGGGGGGAAGGTCGTTTGCCGCTTTTAAGGGCTTTACTACTAGATGTAAGGGGAGTGCCTAGGGATGTTGGAAGGGCTATAATGTATATCATAGTGGATTATCTGGACATTTCATGGGGAATGAGGGGATTAAGGGGTGATATGAGGACAAAAGCGTTGGCGGCTAGATTCTATAGGACGAAGTGTAGGAATATGCTGGTTTATGGGGCGTCCTGGGAAAAAAGTTTCCCGGAAGGTTATAAGAACCTCACTGTGGGTTCCCTTAGGCGGGGTCCCTGAGGATGGACAAAGGAGTGGTCTCCTTATGGGGGGATGTAAAGGGGGGGGGGTTGTTTTTGGTTTTCTCTGGAACTGATGTAGTGTGTAAGAGGAAGGTAGTGAGAATTAGGTATGGATGGTACGCCATGTTTCACGAGAATGTTTGTCATAGTGAGATATAAGTGTGGTTTCCAGGGTTACATTGCTAAGCCTGATGGTTATGTTCACTGGGTTTAAAATTTCCTTGAAAGCCAGGATACCGAGCCCTTAGAATCTCGTTTTTAAGTAATTAGATTGGCACGTTGGTATCAACACACAACTTTCTGAGATACGTGTCAGTTCTTTTGGGACTGGCAAATTACAGCAGCCTTATCCTTATTACTTCTCTAGTCTTATGTTTAACTTTTATTGTCAGATGAAGGTTCTATGTGAAAAAAAATTAAGTGTATGTATAGGTTTTGGGTCTATACCATGTTTTTATGGGGTTAAACCAACAAAGTCTTGTGGACAAGATTTTCGGTTTATATACATATGTGGGAGGTATAATTATGTATAGGGTTTGGTTATAAACCCTTTAATGTGCCGAAGTTTGTTATAAATACTTGTTTTGGATTCTTTTATTATTGTATTTTACATGCATGTTGTTCTGTTTTCTGTATCAACATTATTGTATTAGAGGGTTAACATATTAATTATAGTAAAATCCTGTTTCTCTATTGTTATTGTGTAAGGAATCATATGTTCCTTCCGGGTTCCTATTGGTTAGGATCTAATGTACCATAACTTAACCAATAATCTGTACCCTGTCATAGCGGGTTTGTTAGGGTTTTGTTTTGTTTTGTAGTGGTTATGGTAGTTTTGGTTAATCTTGTGATGTTGTACATTTGTATGATGTTTTTGTTGTAATAGGACATGTCAGGTATTCATTTTATATTGTTAAACTATGTAAAGTTTCTTTTTGATGTGTTTTCTTTGGGTACAATGGCTTGGCGGCAACTATTAATGACTGATAAACTTTAGTGAGGTTTGTCTTAGCGTGTATTGTTTTGCTATAACAAGATGTTATAATACTTGTTCCCGCAAGGAATAACCTGGTACTAGTAGAACAAAAGAATGTTTTGTATTCCTGTACTTTATTATGCATCCTTTGTACTTTTGTCAGGTTTCTAAAAAAAAAAAAAAAAAAAAAAAAATTCATGGTTAACATTAATATTTGATATTATATTGGTGGTGTATATTCTTCTACTTATTACCGTGTATGTGTATAGGAATGTAATGTTTTATATCTTTTTAGTCTGTAAATTTATGTTTTTGTGTCTTGTTCATGCACTACCAACTCTTAGGTAAATACTCATTAAGGTTTTGATGAGGTCAGTGTATGACCATTAATTAGGATAATTCAATGTATGTTATGTAGAACGGTGACTGTACATACGGGGGGGGGTAAAAGTGTCAGCTGTGTCTGCACTGGCAATAATGATGATTATAAAAGGAGGGTTTGTAGGTTATGTATATGGTTGTGGGTTATGTATATGGTTGTGGGTTATGTATATGGTTGTAATATGACCATGATCTATGGTGTTCTTAAAATGTACCGGGATTGTGTACTAGAGGTTTTGTAATATCTAGTATGGTTTTTAATTTTATACTCTTATACATTATTGTATTTGCTCTGTTTTAAATAAAAATATAAAAAAAAAAAAAATTATGATTTTTTGTGTGAATGTTTATAAAAATGAGTGTTTTCTGTGATATTAGTGGTTTTTGAGGTAAGTGAACATGGGTGATTGTTGTTGGTGGTAGTCTAAGATTTATGTGTGTACAAGATATGTTTTCAGTTGATGGTGATCATGTACTAAGTGTTTGCGTATTAGGTTTGTGTTCAAGTATTTCTTTTTTTTTTTTTGCGCCCATGGGGAGGGAGTTCTTGGTTATAGTGATTTGAGGGAATTTCTATAAAATGGATGTTAGCTGGTGATGCTAAACTTAGATTCTGGTGATTTTGACGGTGTTTTGGTATTATTCAGTGGTGATTTGGTAGTAATCAGTAGTGTTTTGGGAGTATTCGGAAGTGTTTGATGGTGTTTTTGAAGGTGTTCAAATGATGTGCACAGTATTTTTTGAAGATGATTAGTGGTGTTTTGGTGATGTTCAGAGTTGGTTCAAAGTTAGTCACTGTGTTAGTTATGGTAATGTCTCATGTCATAAGTGTATGAGTTAGTTTTTTTGTGTGCTAATGTTGTAAAGTCTGGAGAATGAGGGAGGAGTTTGGTGGATGAGTTGTAATTTCGGTTAATGAAATGTGTAAGTGTGAATGAGAATGTAAATTGGTGGGTGAGTTAGAGAAGACAAAATGTTATGTGATCTTAGTAAAAGTATAGATAGTTTTAGTGATCTTCGTTATGATGATGTTTTAAGAGAATGTGTACAAAAATGTGTGATCTTAGTGGAGGGGTTATAGAATTTGGTAAACGTCTTGATTGTGGTGATCTTAGATATTGGAGATATAACAGGTTGAAACAAGGTGTTTGGGTGTGACGACGCTGATCGCCAAGTAAACGCAGGATGGAGTGTGATGTCATGGGAGGTATCCCTATCTGCGCTGGTATGTGTTGGTGGTAGTGAGAGGAGTGTATTACATAATGTATGGAGTTGCTGATTGTGATTTTTTGTGTGAATGCTTATAAAAATGAGTGTTTTCTGCGATCTTAGTGGTTTTGAGGTGAGTGGTCATTGATGATAGTTGATGGATGTCATAGTTGTTTTTTTTTTTTTTTTTTGTGTGTGTGTGTGTGTGTGTGTGTGTGTGTGTGCGTGTGTGTGTGTGTGTGTGTACATGTTACGTTTTCAGTTGGTGGTGATCCTGTTGTAAGTGTTTTCGGTGTTGTTTGGAAATGTTCAAAGGTGTTTTTTGGTGAGTATTCAAATGATTTATGTGTGTTTTTTTTTTTTTTTTTTTTTTTTTGCGCTCATGTTACATAATAGTCTGAGGTGAGTGGGATCGTTTTGGTTATAGTGATTTGAGGGAATTTCTATAAAATGGGTGTTAGTTGGTGGTGTTGATCTTAGTTTCTGGTGATTTTTAGTGTTGTTTGGGCAGTATTCGGTGCTGTTTTGGTAGTATTCAGTGGTGTTTTGGGAGTATTCAAAAGGAGTTTGATGATGTTTTTGAATGTGTTCAAATGATGTTTTTGGACTAATCAAAGGTAATTCATGTTGTTTTTGGTGTTGTACAAAGTAAAGTGTGGTGTGTATGGGTGTGTTTGTGTTAGTTTTGGTAAAATGTCTCATGTCATAAGTGTATGAGTTAGTTTTTGTGATAATGTTGTAAAGTCTGGAGACTGAGGGAGGAGTTTGGGGGATGAGTTGTAATTTAATGAAATGTGTAAGTGTAGATAAATTAGAGATGATAAATCTTATTTGGGAGTATTGAAAATTATATTATGGAAGTGCTTCAGTGTTGTTTGGAAATGTTCAATGGTGTTTATGTGAGTATTCAAATGATTTATGAGAGTGTTCGAAGTAATCTTGGGGTTGTTCTGTAGTGAGATGATAAAGGTTGTGGATGAGAGAATATTTCTTATTAGATATTGAGAAAAGGTGGTCTCAAATGATGTATGAGAGTGTTTTGAAGGTGTTCAAAGTAAAGTGAGGTGTGTGTGTGTGTGTGTGTGTGTGTGTGTGTGTGTGTGTGTGTGTGTGTGTGTGTGTGTGTGTGTGTGTGTGTGTTAGGTGGTCATAGAGTTTTGTGAATATCTTGGTTACAGTGATTTTAGTGGATTTGAGATGGGTGATGAGATGCATTTGTGGATGTGAAATGTGATTTTTGTGTGTGTTCAGAAGAGGTGTGTATTACATTTAAGATTCAGTAAAAAGAAGGGGAAAAATTTGTATCGAATAAATTGTGAATAAATTGGTAAGTGATGAGGGTTGTGGGTAATGTAGTCGAACTACAGATACCAAAAAGATGATATAAGTGGGTTGTTTTTGTGGGTGATGTGGGTTGTGGGGTGTTGTGGGTTGTGGGTATTGTTGTCGAACTAGAGATACCAAGAAAGATGTTATAAGTGGGTTATTGTTGTGGGTTGTGAGTGTTGTGGGTTGTGGGTGTTGTGGGTTGTGAGTGTTGTGGGTTCTGGGTGTTGTTGTCGAACTAGAGATGCTGAAAAGTGGTTATAAGTTGTGGGTTGTTATTGTGGTTGTTGTGGGGTGTGGGTGATGAGGGTTGTGGGTGTTGTGGGATGTGAGTGTTGTGGGTTGTGGGTGTTGTTGTCGAACTAGAGATACCGAAAATACGTTATAAGTGGGTTATTGTTGTGGGTGATGTGGGTTGTGGGTGTTGTGGGTTGTGGGTGTTGTGGGTGTTGTGGGTTGTGGGTATTGTTGTCGAACTAGAGATACCAAAAAAGATGTTATAAGTGGGTTGTTGTTTTGGGTTGTGAGTGTTGTGGGTTGTGGGTGTTGTGGGATGTGAGTGTTGTGGGTTGTGGGTGTTGTTGTCGAACTAGAGATACCGAAAAGACGCAATAAGTGGGTTGTTGTTTTGGGTGATGTGGGTTGTGGGTGTTGTGGGTTGTGGGTGTTGTGGGTTGTGGGTATTCTTGTCGAACTAGAGATACAAAAATAGATGTTATAAGTGGGTTGTTGTTTTGGGTTGTGAGTGTTGTGGGTTGTGGGTGTTGTTGTCGAACTAGAGATGCTGAAAAGTGGTTATAAGTTGTGGGTTGTTGTTGTGGGTGTTGTCGGGTGGGGGTGATGTGGGTTGTGGGTGTTGTGGGATGTGGGTGTTGTTCGTTGTGGGTGTTGTTGTCGAACTAGAGATACCGAAAATATGTTACAAGTGGGTTGTTGTTGTGGGTGATGTGGGTTGTGGGTGTAGTGGGTTGTGGGTGTTGTGGGTTGTGGGTATTGTTGTCGAACTAGAGATACAAAAATAGATGTTATAAGTGGGTTGTTGTTTTGGGTTGTGAGTGTTGTGGGTTGTGGGTGTTGTTGTCGAACTAGAGATGCTGAAAAGTGGTTATAAGTTGTGGGTTGTTGTTGTGGGTGTTGTCGGGTGTGGGTGATGTGGGTTGTGGGTGTTGTAGGTTGTGGGTGTTGTGGGTTGTGGGTATTGTTGTCGAACTAGAGATACCAAAAAAGATGTTATAAGTGGGTTGTTGTTGTGGGTTGTTGTGACTTTTCTGATGAAATTAGTTAAAACGAGAAAATTTTTTGGGTTGTGGGTGTTTTGGGTTGTGAGTGTTGTGGGTTGTGGGTGTTGTGGGTTGTGGGTGTTGTTTTCGAACTAGAGATACCGAAAAGATGTTATAAGTGGGTTGTTGTTGTTGGTGATGTGGGTTGTGGGTTTTGGGCGTTGTTGTCGAACTAGACATACCGAAAAAGTGAATATAAGTTGTGGGTTCTTGTTGTGGGTTGTGGGTGTTGTGGGATGAGGGTGTTGTGGGATTGTGGGCGTTGTTGTGACTTTTTCTGATGAAATTAGTTAAAACGAGAAAAAATTGTGGGTTGTGGGTGTTGTGGGATGTGGGTGTTGTGGGATGTGGGTGTTGTGGGTTGTGGGCGTTGTTGTCGAACTAGATACTGAAAAAAGAAGTGATTCTGTTATAAGTGTTCGTGTGTGTTTGGATTGTGTTCATGTTTTTTGCGTTCATGTTACATCTTAGTTGGAGGAGAGTGTACTCATAGAAATTGGTAATCGTCTTGGTTATAGTGATTTGAGAGGATTTGTGTGAAAATGGGTGTTAGTCTGTGATGTTGATCTTAGTTTATGGTGATTTTGGTGGTGTTTTGACTGTATTCAGTGGTGTTTTAGTAGTATTCAGTGGTGTATTTGGGAGTACACAAAATGATATTTTGGAAGTGTTTCAGTGTTGATTGGAAATGTTCAAAGGTATTTTTGTGAGTATTCAAATGATTTATGAGAGTGTTTTGAAGGTGTTCAAAGTAAAGTGAGGTGTGTGTGCGTATTAACTTCGTAATATGTAAAATTGTGACTAGTGAATTTATCGAAAAGTGGTTATAAGTTGTAAGTGTTGTGGTGACTTTTTCTGATGAAATAGTTAAAACGAGAAAAATGTCTAGACTTGTGTTGTATTTTGTAAAGAAATTGTGGATTGTTGTGGGTATTAACGAGAAAATGTGGAACTATTTGGGTTATCCTGGGTTAAGAGCGAAAATGTTTTCCCTATGTTGTATATGAAATGTGTAATGCTGAGATTGTGACGACGAAGAAGATCCAGAACAAAAAATGCATAGAATTTTTTCAAGAGAAAAATATGTTGATTTTAGTCAATGAATTGTACCTTTTTTCAATGAATTTTTTTTTGTTGGATGTATATGAAATGCATTGGTTGTATAATAAATAGTGTTATCCTGCATTTTAAGTTATTGTCTGCTCGACAAGATTCAGCCTGTGTGCGCGGTCATCACGTGACGTCACTGACATAGGGGGAAGTCGACAAGATTCAGCCTGTATGTGTGCGGTCATCACGTGACGTCACTGACATAGTGGGAAGTCGACAAGATTCAGCCTGTATGTGTGAGGTCATCACGTGACGTCACTGACATAGTGGGAAGTCGACAAGATTCAGCCTGTATGTGTGAGGTCATCACGTGACGTCACTGACATAGTGGGAAGTCGACAAGACTCAGCCTGTATGTGTGAGGTCATCACGTGACGTCACTGACCGCCGAGTAAACACAGGTGGGGTGACGTCACACTTGTTTAGACCTGTAGTAAGAGAAAGTACCATGCCCCATAGGGGGAGTTCATTGGAATGCTTACCCTGAGAGGGGGAAATCCAAAAACTTGATCCAAGGAGATGGAGTCTTTGTATTATCGAGAAAACCTTGATCCACGGAGATGGAGACTTGGTATTATTGATTTCTAGAAAAATTTGATCCGAGGAATTGGAGGAGGGAATTTGGGATGAAAGTGGGAGTCCATTTTGAATGCTTACCCCCAGAGGGGGGAATCCAAAAAACTTGATCGAAGGAAGTAGAGCAGGAATATTTGGGGTGAAAGTTGGAGTCCATTTTGAATGCTTGCCCCCAGAGGGGAGAATCCAAAAACTTGATCCAAGGAGATGGAGTCTTTGTATTATCGAGAAAACTTTGATCCAAGGAGATGGAGAGCACAAGAAAATGAAATTCAAAAAAAATTCGAAAAAAATCGGAAAAAAATTCGGGGATCTGGGACGATCCTTACGACGTTGCAGAAGGCGCTGCAGAAGGCGCGGGCGGGCGCGAGGGCACGGCGGGCGGGTGGGTCGGCGCGAGGGCGGGGCGGGTGAGGGGCGCAGGTGGGGGGGGGTTGAGGGCGAGGTGGTCGAGGGCGAGGTGGTCGAGGGCGAGGTGGTCGAGGGCGAGGTGGTCTCGAGGGTGAGGTGGTCTCTAGGGCGAGGTCAAGGTCATTAGCATAAAGGTGTGAAAAGGAGACCGCTCAGAGGAGACCGCTGAGAGGAGACCGCTGAGAGGAGACCGTACTGTGGAGACCGCTCTGTAGAAATCACACCTACTATATATATATATATATATATATATATATATATATATATATATATATATATATATATATATATATATATATATATATATATATATATATATATATATATATATATATATATATATATATATATATATATGTATATATATATTTACATATATATGTATATATATATATATATATATATATATATATATATATATACATATATACGCTTGCCGGCGTGGAGGGAGGGAGCCAGTGTGTGGTGCTCCATACATTGTGTGTGTAAACCAGGAACCAACATGGTTTACACGGGCCAGTTTCGGCAGACATCATCGTGAGTATCGACCGGAGATCATAGAGTTTTGACAAACCTCTACATCGGACCATTGCTTCTATATCAGTGAAAGTGCAGTGTGCATGTTGGGATTTGGGAAGTAGCGGTGGTGAGGGGATCCTGGCAGTGGAGGTGTGGAGGAGGTTTTGTTTACATCTGTGATCGGCCGGGGTCGTGGGTTGGGGAAGGAAGTGGCCGCCCACGACACGGTCATTGGATGGTGAACAGAACACCTCGGTTAATAGTGTGAGCATGGTGATTAGTGTGCCAAATGGCGAGGGTTTTTTTCTAAATGGAACAATAAGTGTATAACAATTAGCAAAAGTTAGTCAGTGATGTGCGTCTTGAGCGAACACACAGGGCCACTCCCTCCCCCCTCCCCCATCCCAGATCCCCTCCCCTCATCCCAGCCTAGGCCCACTGACTTCCTGACCAAGGGTGTTGCCGTTTAGTGCCCCACCAATTTCAAGTTCCGCCGCTCGCTACTCCCCCACCCTCATCCCCCATGCATCCATGCTGCCCTTCACCCGTCACCCCACAGCTGGCGCCCTCCCACCCCCACGATATCAGCAATGTCACAAGTAGCCGCGGGTTCCCAGGAATCTTCACGACAGAGCCAAAGCTGTCGTTCACGAGGCATCTGCCGGGTGTGCCACAGGGAATGTGCACTCAATCCCACATCTGGCAACATCCGTGCACACAATAGATGTCTAGGCTCCAGGAGAGCTCCAAATGAGAGCAACCAACAGCCTCCCCCAGCAGACAGGGCTGACAGCTACCGTGACTCCACCTCTACAGAGGACCTCAAATCTGCAATCAAATTAACATCCACCAGGACTCTGACACACATCCCCAAAGCAGCTCGCCCTCAAGCTGCTAGCAAATTCACTGACCTTCTGAAGAAAGTCAACGATGCTCCTTCAAACAACAGATCCTGGCACAACTTGCTGCTTTTTGGCAATGCCTGTTTGGCTGTCCCACCAAGGAGGGACAAGTCACTAGCAACGCATGTTATTAGGGCAATAAATGCATTCCCAAGGGATGACAACCTCGTCCGTCTCCCCCCTAGGGCGACAAACACCCGCCGGGCAAATGCCAACAACAGGACACCCGACACCTCAAAAATCAGAGCCCAAATTAGCAAAAAAATAGAAGAGGGTAATACTATTGGAGCTTTGAGACTTATAACCAGTGAGGATACCATCGCTCCCAAGGACGTCAGCACGGCACAAGCTCTGAAGGACAAACATCCACCCAGGGCTCCCAGTACCAACATTGACCTCCCTGACATTGCAGCAGGCGAAGAACATCTAACCTTACAGGATGCTGATGTGTATAAAGCTGCTATGTCATTTCCACAGGGTTCAGCAGGAGGTTTCACTGGTTTAAGGCCTCAACACTTAAAACAAATACTCAATCCAGCACTTGGTGAGGTTTCAGAGAGGCTGCTGTCTGAACTCACCAAATTTTCCAACCTGTGCCTGGCTGGCGGTGTCCCAGAGGCCATCAGACCCTTTTTCTTTGGTGCCTCATTGTGTGCCCTCCGCAAAAAGGATGGCGGAATCAGGCCCATTGCAGTGGGTAACACCCTTCGGCGCCTAGTCGCCAAGGCTGCAGTAAGAAGGGTGAGTCAAGAGGCTGCTGCAATGCTGAAACCAACTCAGCTCGGTTTCGGCGTTCAACAGGGCTGTGAAGCAGCTGCCCACGCAGCACGAGTATATATCAAAAACATGTCCTATGAAAAAGCCTTGGTCAAATTGGACTTTGCCAATGCTTTCAACTCAGTCAGAAGGGATGCTGCTCTCCAAGCAGTTTATAGAAACTTCCCTTCCCTTTATCCCTTCATAGAATCGTGTTATAGTGTGACTTCAAAACTATTGTTTGGGGACCATGAAATTGACTCGTGTGAGGGCGTGCAACAGGGGGACCCTCTCGCCCCCTTTCTATTTTGTTTGGTCATCAAGGAAGTCACGGAGGCACTCTCCAGCGAGCTCAATATCTGGTTCCTGGACGACGGTACCCTGGCTGGCACAACAGAGTCTCTCCTGGAGGACATCAGTAAAATTAAAGACATGGGAGAAAGCCTGGGCCTTTCTTTAAACCCCACCAAATGTGAAATAGTTTCTACCAATCAACAGTTGATACAGAATATCAGTACCGTTTTACCAGGAGCACGAGCCATTGATCCAGCCAATAGCACTCTCCTCGGTGCTCCTCTTGGGTCCAATGCCATCGATCTGGTCCTAGGAAAAAAAGTCTCAGACCTCCGGACGATGGAAAGCAGGATGAAAGACATTGACACACACGACGCCTTTTACCTACTCACCAGGTGCCTGTCAACGCCAAAACTTACCTATTTTCTGAGATGCTCCCCAGCCTTCAGCAGTCCAAAACTCAAGGAATATGACTCTCTCCTGAAGGCCATGCTAGAGAGTGTATTGAATCTTTCCCTTGACGATGGACAGTGGTTG
>NC_091307.1:47453158-47498158 GCF_038502225.1 Cherax quadricarinatus
AGTTTCTTCACATCCTCCTCATCTGCATGTATGTCATCCAACACTTGTTGGTATATTCCTTGCTGGTGTCCCCATCTGGTCTGTCCCCTGAGAGGCCTTTCTGTCTCCACTGTAAACACTTCCTTAAATCTCATGTTGAGCTCCTCACATACCTCTTGATCGTTTCTTGTGAGTTCTCCACCTTCTTTCCTCAGCCTTATCACCTGGTCCTTGACTGTTGTCTTCCTCCTAATGTGGCTATACAGCAGTTTCGGATCAGACTTAACTTTCGATGCTATGTCGTTTTCATACTGTCGCTGGGCCTCCCTCCTTATCTGTGCATACTCGTTTCTGGCTCTTCTACTAATCTCCTTATTTTCCTGGGTCCTTTGCCTCCTGTACCTTTTCCATTCTCTGATGCACTTAGTTTTTGCCTCCCTACACCTTCGGGTAAACCAAGGACTCGCTTTGGTGTGTGTGTGTGTACTCACCTAATTGTACTCACCTAATTGTGGTTGCAGGGGTCGAGACTCAGCTCCTGGCCCCTCCTCTTCACTGATCGCTACTGGATCCTCTCTCACTCTGCTTCCTGAGCTTTGTCATACCTCTTCTTAAAACTATGTATGGTTCCTGCCTCCACTACTTCACTTGCTAGGCTATTCCACTTGCTGACAACTCTATGACTGAAGAAATACTTCCTAACGTCCCTGTGACTCGTCTGAGTCTTCAGCTTCCAGTTGTGACCCCTTGTCCCTGTGTCCCCTCTCTGGAACATCCTATCTCTGTCCACCTTGTCTATTCCCCGCAGTATCTTGTATGTCGTTATCATGTCTCCCCTGACCCTTCTGTCCTCCAGTGTCGTCAGTCCGATTTCCCTTAACCTTTCCTCGTACGACATTCCCTTGAGCTCTGGGACTAGCCTTGTTGCAAACCTTTGTACTTTCTCTAACTTCTTGACGTGCTTGACCAGGTGTGGGTTCCAGACTGGTGCTGCATACTCCAGTATGGGCCTAACATACACAGTGTACAGTGTCTTGAACGATTCCTTATTAAGGTATCGGAACGCTATTCTCAGGTTTGCCAGGCGCCCGTATGCTGCAGCGGTTATTTGGTTGATGTGTGCCTCCGGTGATGTGCTCGGTGTTATGGTCACCCCAAGGTCTTTCTCCCTGAGTGAGGTCTGTAGTCTTTGTCCACCTAGCCTATACTCTGTCTGCGGTCTTCTTTGCCCCTCCCCAATCTTCATGACTTTGCATTTGGCTGGATTGAATTCGAGAAGCCAGTTACTGGACCACATGTCAAGCCTCTCCAGGTCTCTTTTCAGTCCTGCCTCATCCTCGTCCGATTTAATTCTTCTCATCAACTTCACGTCATCTGCGAACAGGGACACTTCAGAGTCTATTCCTTCCATCATGTCGTTCACATATATCAAAAATAGCACTGGTCCTAGAACTGACCCCTGTGGGACCCCGCTCGTAACAGGCGCCCACTGTGATACCTCTTCACGTACCATGACTCGTTGCTGCCTCCCTGTCAGGTATTCCCTTATCCATTGCAGTGCCCTTCCTTTTACGTGTGCCTGATCCTCCAGCTTTTGCACTAATCTCTCGTGGGGAACTGTGTCAAAGGCCTTCCTGCAGTCTAGGAAAACGCAATCTACCCAACCCTCTCTCTCGTGTCTTACTTCTGTTACCTTGTCATAAAACTCCAGGAGGTTTGTGATACAAGATTTGCCTTCCATGAACCCATGCTGGTTTTCATTTATAATCTTGTTCCTTTCCACGTGTTCGACCACTCTCCTCCTGATAATCTTCTCCATGACTTTGCACACGATACATGTCAGAGACACAGGTCTGTAGTCTGTGTGTGTGTGTGTGTGTGTGTGTGTGTGTGTGTGTGTGTGTGTGTGTGTGTGTGCGTGTGTGTGTGTGTATCTGTTTCTCTGTATCTCTCTCTGCCTCTGTTTCTCTGTCTCTGTCTGTCTGTCTGTCTGTCTGTCTGTCTCTCTCACTCTCTCTCTCTCTCTCTCTCTCTCTCTCTCTCTCTCTCTCTCTCTCTCTCTCTCTCTCTCTCTCTCTCCCTGTGTCCTTATGAGTCATGACACAAAATAACCCCTACCGCAGGTTTTAGACACACCTCCTGCAGCCAGTAGCCAATCACAGCATAACGTAGTTTACTTTAGGCAATGACGCTGACCAGTCATATTACAGCGTCTATTTCTCTTCTACTTATAATGAGTTGAGATGTACAGAAGGTGTTCATTTGTCTTCATTTGTGTGGGTCGTCGTGAGTCGTTAGGAACCTTCTTCAACATTCACCTGCAACATAGAATAACCTGCAGTCACATTCATCTAAGAGGTTAGCAAAACAGTCTGTATAATCATGTTTATTTCTCATCCGAAACAAACACAATTATTTGGAAAAATAACAAAAAATATTCCTTTGTGCATAGAGCGTAAATAATTCAAATTCACTAAACAGCTTTTAACAGCCATAATCAATATCGCTGGATTGTGAAAGTCTCTATGATGTTAATAATCTTGCATCAAGTTAATATCTATTGCTCACTCTAATTATGGACTGTTGTTTCAAAATATTTTCATATTTTTTCGGAAGAATTTGTGGTACTTAAAAAATGCCAATAGGTGGAAAAAAAATACTCAGTGAATATTTTGTTTACGTCTTATTTTTTGATTATTTAAAAGAAATTCCTCTCAGATCATTTAAAATGAAAATGTTACATAGTGAGCTATGATGAGCATTACTCAAATAACCCGCACATAAAAGAGAGAAGCTTACGACGACGTTTCGGTCCGACTTGGACCATGTGACTTTGTCAATGGTCCAAGTCGGACCGAAACGTCGTCGTAAGCTTCTCTCTTTTATGTGCGGGTTATTTGTGTATCGTTCCAGTCACGGTATTGTGCCTTGTTGTTATTTATGATGAGCATTCTAGCACACTAATATGCTAATCTACAATAATGTTCTGACATCATTCTATACACCTTTAAAACTACTAATCTTAATAGTTAGCGTTTAATTATAATATACATGAGGGAACATTTACGATGGAAATTGAGTTTGAATGACTATTTAAAAGTTTTTAATGAAAGTGTCTTGTTTAAATAATTTGATTGGCTCTCAGTTTCTTATCATCCACTGCAGTAATTCTCTAATTTAGAATAGTATCTATATTTGGATTTGAAAATCATTAATAATCTCCACAAATATTTTAGTTGTCTTACAAAGATTTCAAGCAAATTGTTGTTGTAAAATTCCTCTAAAATCATATGTTATAAGTAGTGGTTTTACTAACCATACCGCCGGTAGGGATTGAACCCGCGGTCATAGAGTCTCAAAACTCCAGCCCGTCGCGTTAGCCACTAGACCAGCTAGCCACAATAAGATTCATCCAACTAGGTATATTTCTACACCATAGGAAGGTTAGCACAGGCACCTCTGTGACCACAAATGCAAGTTTTTACAGACGAATCTCCAGCTAGCGTGGCCGTGACGAACTCTAGCTCAAGTCCCTTCACTGCCGTCAACATGACTCAAGAAATCGTAATGACACGATTACAAACAAACCATACCCCCGGCCGGGATTGAACCCGCGGTCATAGAGTCTCAAAACTCCAGCCCGTCGCGTTAGCCACTAGACCAGCTAGCCACGGGTTCAATCCCGGCCGGGGGTATGGTTTGTTTGCAATCGTGTCATACGATTTCTTGAGTCTAGTGGTTTTATGGCTGCCCGATATGCGCTTCATAACCAGAAGCTTTATGTAAACTGTTAGTATTGTCACCTTTCTTGTTCCAGTTATCAACCATTTTTTGTAGAAATAAAGTTTATCATGAAATATGACAACATAGGCGCATAATATATGTGTAATCATGAATGTTATAATAATGCGACATTATAACACATTAAATGGGACAGGATATGATAACATAACTAACAATGGTCGCAGGTAATTCCTGTCACAGAAGTGGTGGTGGTGAAACTTATCTATTGAAAACTACAGAGGATGAACGGTTACAGAGTAGATCATGACACACACGGGACATCGAGTCGAATCACTGTACTTTCATTCTTGTTACTGTCAGGCGTTCAATATGCTTATTATTATCTTTAATTTAGGATATAGAGGAATGATAAAAGACATGAAATACGCTTTGCCGGTGTGATAAGGAATTAACGCATCACAACCAGTGATGACGGGGATTACTTTCTCGCAGAAGGAAAGCTGGTAAATTTTCGCTTTTGAAACTTCTGTGGCAGATTCATTAGAGTACTTGAATATCTGCACTGTTTGTGCAGCATTGCAAGATAATGCTGATGTGTTTATAGTAACACGAATCATTATCTCCCACACCACAGCAGAATTCGAACCTGCACTCTCTGTATCTAAGTACAAAGTACTTTCGCCATTCATATTTCGACCTCTCTCGCTCTACCTCCTTAACTGAAGTGAATACAACCTCTGGGATCGTGTCGGCTCTGACATCCTCCTTTTTTATTCAACTTTGCATGCTTCTGATGATGTGCTAATTACAACACTAAAGGCCGGGACCTGTCATTCTACTCCCCCTCGTGGTTGTTATACATCCTGTGTCGCTTGGTTTGCAATATTATATACGTATATGTATGTATATATACGTATATGTATGTATATATACGTATATGTATGTATATATATATATATATATATATATATATATATATATATATATATATATATATATATATATATATATATATATATATATATATATATATATATATGTCGTGCCGAATAGGCAGAACTTGCGATCTTGGCTTAAATAGCAACGCTCATCTTGCCATATAGGACAAGTGAAAATTTGTGTATGTAATAATTTCGCCAAAATCATTCTGAACCAAACGAAAAAAATATATTTCACTGTGTTTGTTTAGTATTAAATTATTGTAAACAAATCTAAAATATATTTAGTTGGGTTAGGTTAAAATAAATTGTTCTTGCTATGATAAGGTTAGGTAAGTTTTCTAAGTTCCTTTTGGTGCAAAATTATAATTTTTTACATCAACATTAATGAAAAAAATATATCTTTAAACGTATAAGATAAAATTTTAGAAAGGACTTAATTTTAAATGAGTTCTTGCTAATTGACCAGTTTTACATATTCGGCACTACATATATAAATATATATATATATATATATATATATATATATATATATATATATATATATATATATATATATATATATATATATATATATATATATATATTCTACTTACACTTAGGTCACACTACACATACATGTACACATTTATTTATACACACTCATCTGAGTTTTCTTTGATTTTATCTTAATAGTTCTTGGTCTTATAACTTTTCCTTTTATATCCATGGGGAAGTGGAATAAGAATCTTTCCTCCGTAAGCCATGCGTGTTGTAAAAGTCAACTAAAATGCCGGGAACAATGGTCTAGTAACCCCTTTTCCTGTAAAGATTACTAAAAAGAATAAGAAGAAGAAAATTGTCAAAGTGGGAAGTCTGAATGTGCGTGGATGTTGTGCAAATGATAAGAAAGAGATGATTGTGGATGTTATGAATGAGAAGAAACTGGATGTCCTGGCTTTAAGTGAAACAAAGCTGAAGGGGGTGGGAGAGTTTCAATGGAGAGGAAAAAATGGGATTAGGTCAGGGGTTTCAAATAGAGTTAGAGCTAAAGAAGGAGTAGCAATAATGTTGAAGGATAAGCTATGGCAGGAAAAGAGGGACTACAAATGTATAAATTCAAGGATTATGTGGAGTAAAATAAAGATTGGATGTGAAAAGTGGGTTATTGTAAGCGTGTATGCACCTGGAGAAGAGAGAAGTGCAGGAGAGAGAAGAGAGAATCTGGGAAATGTTGAGTGAATGCGTGGGGAGTTTTGAATCAAGTGTGAGAGTAATGGTGGTTGGGGATTTCAATGCTAAAGTGGGTAAAAATGTTATGGAGGGAGTAGTAGGTAAATTTGGGGTGCCAGGGGTAAATGTAAATGGGGAGCCTTTAATTGAGCTATGTGTAGAAAGAAATTTGGTAATAAGTAAAACATATTTTATGAAAAAAAGGATAAATAAATATACAAGGTATGATGTAGCACGTAATGAAAGTAGTTTGTTAGATTATGTATTGATGGATAAAAGGTTGATGGGTAGGCTCCAGGATGTACATATAGAGGGGCAACTGATATATCGGATCATTATTTAGTTGTAGCTACAGTTAGAGTAAGAGGTAGATGGGAAAAGAGGAAGGTGGCAACAACAAGTAAGTGGGAGGTGAAAGTGTATAAACTAAGGGAGGAGGAAGTTCGGGCGAGATATAAGCGACTATTGGCAGAAAGGTGGGCTAGTGCAAAGATGAGTAGTTTGGGGGTTGAAGAGGGTTGGAATAGTTTTAAAAATGCAGTATTAGAATGTGGGGCAGAAGTTTGTGGTTATAGGAGGGTGGGGGCAGGAGGAAAGAGGAGTGATTGGTGGAATGATGAAGTAAAGGGTGTGATTAAAGAGAAAAAGGTAGCTTACGAGAGGTTTTTACAAAGCAGAAGTGTTATAAGAAGAGCAGAGTGTATGAAGAGTAAAAGAAAGGTGAAGAGAGTGGTGAGAGAGTGCAAAAGGAGAGCAGATGAAAGAGTGGGAGAGGCACTGTCAAGAAATTTTAATGAAAATAAGAAAAAATTTTGGAGTGAGTTAAACAAGTTAAGAAAGCCTAGGGAAAGTATGGATTTGTAAGTTAAAAACAGAGTAGGGGACTTAGTAGATGGGGAGATTAAGGTATTAGGTAGATGGCGAGAATATTTTGAGGAACTTTTAAATGATGAGGAAAAAAGGGAGGCGGTAATTTCATGCACTGGCCAGGGAGGTATACCATCTTTTAGGAGTGAAGAAGAGCAGAATGTAAGTGTGGTGGAGGTACGTGAGGCATTACGTAGAATGAAAGGGGGTAAAGCAGCTGGAACTGGGTGTGATCATGACAGAAATGTCAAAAGCAGGGGGGAATATAGTGTTGGAGTGGTTGGTACTTTTGTTTAATAAATGTATGAAAGAGGGGAAGGTACCTAGGGATTGGCGGAGAGCATGTATAGTCCCTTTATATAAAGGGAAAGGGGACAAAAGAGATTGTAAAAATTATAGAGGAATAAGTTTACTGAGTATACCAGGAAAAGTATACGGTACGTTTATAATTGAAAGAATTAGAGGTAAGACAGAATGTAGGATTGCGGATGAGCAGGGAGGCTTCAGAGTGGGTAGGGGATGTGTAGATCAAGTGTTTACATTGAAGCATATATGTGAACAGTATTTAGATAAAGGTAGGGAAGTTTTTATTGCATTTATGGATTTAGAAAAGGCATATGATAGAGTGGATAGAGGAGCAATGTGGCAGATGTTGCAAGTATATGGAATAGGTGGTAAGTTACTAAATGCTGTAAAGAGCTTTTATGAGGATAGTGAGGCTCAGGTTAGGGTGTGTAGAAGAGAGGGAGAATACTTCCCGGTAAAAGTAGGTCTTAGACAGGGATGTGTAATGTCACCATGTTTGTTTAATATATTTATAGATGGGGTTGTAAAAGAAGTAAATGCTAGGGTGTTCGGGAGAGGGGTGGGATTAAATTATGGGGAATCAAATTCAAAATGGGATGTGACACAGTTACTTTTTGCTGATGATACTGTGCTTATGGGAGATTCTAAAGAAAAATTGCAAAGGTTAGTGGATGAGTTTGAGAATGTGTGTAAAGGTAGAAAGTTGAAAGTGAACATTGAAAAGAGTAAGGTGATGAGGGAATCAAATAATTTAGATAAAGAAAAATTGGATATCAAATTGGGGAGGAGGAGAATGGAAGAAGTGAATGTTTTCAGATACTTGGGAGTTGACGTGTCGGCGGATAGATTTATGAAGGATGAGGTTAATCATAGAATTGAATTGATGAGGAAAAAAAGGTGAGTGGTGCGTTGAGGTATATGTGGAGTCAAAAAACGTTATCTATGGAGGCAAAGAAGGGAATGTATGAAAGTATAGTAGTACCATCACTCTTATATGGATGTGAAGCTTGTGTGGTAAATGCAGCAGCGAGGAGACGGTTGGAGGCAGTGGAGATGTCCTGTCTAAGGGCAATGTGTGGTGTAAATATTATGCAGAAAATTCGGTGTGTTTAAATTAGGAGAAGGTGTGGAGTTAATAAAAGCATTAGTCAGAGGGCAGAAGAGGGGTTGTTGAGGTGGTTTGGTCATTTAGAGAGAATGGATAAAAGTAGAATGACATGGAAAGCATATAAATCTATAGGGGAAGGAAAGAGGGGTAGGGGTCGTCCTCGAAAGGGTTGGAAAGAGGGGGTAAAGGAGGTTACGTGGGCGAGGGGCTTGGACTTCCAGCAAACGTGCATGAGCGTGTTAAATAGGAGTGAATGGAGACGAATGATACTTGGGACCTGACGATCTGTTGGAGTGTGAGCACGGTAATATTTAGTGAAGGGATTCAGGGAAACCGGTTATTTTCATATAGTCGGACTTGAGTCCTGGAAATGGGAAGCACAATGCCTGCACTTTAAAGGAGGGGTTGGGATATTGGCAGTTTGGAGGGATATGTTGTGTATCTTTATACGTATATACATCTAAACTGTTGTATTCTGAGCACCTCTGCAAAAGCAGTGATAATATGTGAGTTTGGTGAAAGTGTTGAATGATGATGAAAGTATTTACTTTTTGGGGATTATCTTTCTTTTTTCGGTCACCCTGCCTCGGTGGGAGACGGCCGACTTGTTGAAAAAAAATATATATATATATATATGCGGGAGGGAAGAGGAGCGATTGGTGGAATGATGATGTAAAGAGAGTAGTAAGGGAGAAAAAGTTAGCATACGAGAAGTTTTTACAAAGTAGAAGTGATGCAAGGAGGGAAGAGTATATGGAGAAAAAGAGAGAGGTTAAGAGAGTGGTAAAGCAATGTAAAAAGAGAGCAAATGAGAGAGTGGGTGAGATGTTATCAGCAAATTTTGTTGAAAATAAGAAAAAGTTTTGGAGTGAGATTAACAAGTTAAGAAAGCCTAGAGAACAAATGGATTTGTCAGTTAAAAATAGGAGAGGCGAGTTATTAAATGGAGAGTTAGAGGTATTGGGAAGATGGAGGGAATATTTTGAGGAATTGTTAAATGTTGATGAAGATAGGGAAGCTGTGATTTCGTGTATAAGACAAGGAGGAATAACATCTTGTAGGAGTGAGGAAGAGCCAGTTGTGAGTGTGGGGGAAGTTCGTGAGGCAGTAGGTAAAATGAAAGGGGGTAAGGCAGCCGGGATTGATGGGATAAAGATAGAAATGTTAAAAGTAGGTGGGGATATAGTTTTGGAGTGGTTGGTGCAATTATTTAATAAATGTATGGAAGAGGGTAAGGTACCTAGGGATTGGCAGAGAGCATGCATAGTTCCTTTGTATAAAGGCAAAGAGGATAAAAGAGAGTGCAAAAATTATAGGGGGATAAGTCTGTTGAGTATACCTGGTAAAGTGTATGGTAGAGTTATTATTGAAAGAATTAAGAGTAAGACGGAGAATAAGATAGCAGATGAACAAGGAGGCTTTAGGAAAGGTAGGGGGTGTGTGGACCAGGTGTTTACAGTGAAACATATAAGTGAACAGTATTTAGATAAGGCTAAAGAGGTCTTTGTGGCATTTTTGGATTTGGAAAAGGCGTATGACAGGGTGGATAGGGGTGCAATGTGGCAGATGTTGCAAGTGTATGGTGTAGGAGGTAGGTTACTGAAAGCAGTGAAGAGTTTTTACGAGGATAGTGAGGCTCAAGTTAGAGTATGTAGGAAAGAGGGAAATTATTTCCCAGTAAGAGTAGGCCTTAGACAAGGATGTGTGATGTCACCGTGGTTGTTTAATATATTTATAGATGGGGTTGTAAGAGAAGTAAATGCGAGGGTCTTGGCAAGAGGCGTGGAGTTAACAGATAAAGAATCACACACAAAGTGGGAGTTGTCACAGCTGCTCTTTGCTGATGACACTGTGCTCTTGGGAGATTCTGAAGAGAAGTTGCAGAGATTGGTGGATGAATTTGGTAGGGTGTGCAAAAGAAGAAAATTAAAGGTGAATACAGGAAAGAGTAAGGTTATGAGGATAACAAAAAGATTAGGTGATGAAAGATTGAATATCAGATTGGAGGGAGAGAGTATGGAGGAGGTGAATGTATTCAGATATTTGGGAGTGGACGTGTCAGCGGATGGGTCTATGAAAGATGAGGTGAATCATAGAATTGATGAGAAAAGAGTGAGTGGTGCACTTAGGAGTCTGTGGAGACAAAGAACTTTGTCCTTGGAGGCAAAGAGGGGAATGTATGAGAGTATAGTTTTACCAACGCTCTTATATGGGTGTGAAGCATGGGTGATGAATGTTGCAGCGAGAAGAAGGCTGGAGGCAGTGGAGATGTCATGTCTGAGGGCAATGTGTGGTGTGAATATAATGCAGAGAATTCGTAGTTTGGAAGTTAGGAGGAGGTGCGGGATTACCAAAACTGTTGTCCAGAGGGCTGAGGAAGCGTTGTTGAGGTGGTTCGGACATGTAGAGAGAATGGAGCGAAACAGAATGACTTCAAGAGTGTATCAGTCTGTAGTGGAAGGAAGGCGGGGTAGGGGTCGGCCTAGGAAAGGTTGGAGGGAGGGGGTAAAGGAGGTTTTGTGTGCGAGGGGCTTGGACTTCCAGCAGGCATGCGTGAGCGTGTTTGATAGGAGTGAATGGAGACAAATGGTTTTTAATACTTGACGTGCTGTTGGAGTGTGAGCAAAGTAACATTTATGAAGGGGTTCAGGGAAACCGGCAGGCCGGACTTGAGTCCTGAAGATGGGAAGTACAGTGCCTGCACTCTGAAGGAGGGGTGTTAATGTTGCAGTTTAAAAACTGTAGTGTAAAGCACCCTTCTGGCAAGACAGTGATGGAGTGAATGATGGTGAAAGTTTTTCTTTTTCGGGCCACCCTGCCTTGGTGGGAATCGGCCAGTGTGATAAAAATGTATATATATATATATATATATATATATATATATATATATATATATATATATATATATATATATATGTATATATATATATATATATATATATATATATATATATATATATATATATATATATATATATGTATATATATATATATATATATATATATATATATACATATATATATATATATATATATATATATATATATACATTGCCGTTGCGTTCAGATTAATGTTTGCCTTATATGAAAAAAAAAAGAATTTTATTTTGCTTATTTGGCAGAAAACAACTTTCCCAAATTGTCCAAATTCACCAGTTTGGCTTATTTGACACGATATTTTTGACTTGCGTAAGAAATCCAAATTGCCAAAGCAATCGTAGACAAGCTCTTGGACGTTGATGGCCACTTGATTTCAAAACGAGTTGCCGCCAGCATGGCAAAATTTTAAATCTCTCAAGATTATTCCGGTTCATCCCTTAAAGTCTACAACTGTTCAAGAAAATGTAGTTACAATCGAGTATAGATAATTTGTCTGAAAAATATTTTAGCTAATATAGGATAAAAAAAAAAAAGCTATACCACGGGCTGGTTTAGAACCCGCGATCAGAGAGTCTCTGATCGCGGGTTCTAACCCCGCCCGTGGTATGATTTGTTTGCAATCGTGTCATTACCATTTCTTGAGGCACAGGATAAAAGTTGTTGAATGCGTCGCTAACAATATTCCTCCTTTTATTTCCACAGAGGAAGAATATGCGGGAGCGTCGTAAATGTCAACCAACATGTGTGAGAGAGCGAACCAGATTTGTGCATATGTGGGTGGGCGGCATGTCCCTTCGTTCCATTGCTCTGTCATCTGGCGTCAGCGTGTCCACGGTGTTCAGGTGGATACACCGCTGGCTGCGTGAGGGTAACGTCAACACGAGACGTTACGTGTACAGGCCTCGTTTAGGAATTGCTACATTAAATGGAGTGTTTCCTTCTCCTATATTCCCAAGTTGTTTTCCGGCATTGGTTGGTCCTACACATCTACAAGGATATTGCGAACAAAACTATCTGCCACATTACAACCATAATAAAATAAAAACATTCTTTGACTCTTTCTCTGGTGGCTTAAAGTACCCTGTAGCGGTAAACAACTTTGAAACTGGAATTCAGAGTTTCGATGGTAAGTCAGATCTCAGGAAACCGCAAAGTATTGGGAACAGATTGGTTTACCCAGATCTTGAAGCTTATATAAGCCGTTTGCTTCAAAACAGAACGTTAGTCAATCGATAATAACAAATGGCTCCAAAACACAGCAGAATCTTGCTAGACGGAGAAAAATTAAAGACCAACACTTTAGTTCTCACACAAGGAGTCAGCATTTGAACTATGAATACTAACCACGTTACCCAGGGGATTATTTACAGTAAATTTACAATAGACAATCAATATTACTCGATTTCCTTATAATAATTTATTTAATTGACTCAGAACTCATACACTGAAAACTATCATTGAAACTAATTTTATATGAAAATTATTTGTGCATAGTGGGTGCTTGCAAATAACATTAGAAAGTAAAAATAGAACAAACTACAACAGTCTTAATGGTCTGTATTCTGTTCCAACCTGCTTAGGAGCTAGCAATGTGTTCCAGTCGTCTAAATCTATATTTCAGATTCAATACATTCCTAAATCTAAATTTATCCAGCTTCAATCCATCACTTACGATTTTGTCTTGCTTAGATATCCGCATTAGTCTACTAATATCATCTTTTTTTATACATGTCTTGCATTGATGTACTTTAATAACATCTCACTTCAGTCTTATTCAGAGATCTCAATCAATATTAGTGTGAATAATTTCTATGTGAATTATTCTGACATAATTTTCAATATTTTCTCCAATGTGTTTATGTATTCTGTTGTATGAAGAACAGATGTGAGCCTCATAATCTAGATGTGGCCTAAGTACTGCAAAAAAAATTTAGACTCCTATACCTTATGATTCTTGATATAAATTTATGCTCTGTTAGTCTTATTAAGGTCTCGTAGGCACTCGTATTTTGTCTTGAGATTCCTGTTTACCGTAACACCAAGTTTTTTTTTCACATTCTCTTTGATCAAGATCTATAATATTTTTACTCCAAAGAATTAGAACTTGCTCTTTCAACATTAAACCTCATCAGTTTTTTTTCCTACCACAACATTTGTTCTACTAAATAATTCTAAAGTTCAGTGGAAACTAACTCTGATTTTATTTATTACCTACCTTTGTATGATTACAAAATTGTCTTACAGCTATTTATTCTTCAAAATAAATAATGTAAACAATGAATAACAAGAAAAAGGATCATTGAGGAATGCCACAAGTAACTTTCCATAATGTTGACGTCACTCTATTCTTATAGACTCTGTTTTATATTAGTCAATAATGTCTCGATCCAAGAAGACATCGATACCATGCCTAACCCTTCTAGGGTAGGGTAGGTGCCTGAGCCCGAGCCTTTAGCTCATAAGACTGTCATTTCCATTAGCCCCCTTGGGGCGGGGATGGCAGACCAGAGAGGCCTAGCTTGTGGCTAGGCTTGGGGACAGTTGGTCCCTAAGATGAGGAGGTACTTGTGCCTCCTCCCATGGGAGACTTAGGTCTCAGACACTCCCTAGAGGGAGCTAAGGCCGGGCCACCACTTGGAAAAGGCCCGGGCCGGGAGAATACCGGCTAATCTTTAATAATAATAATAATCCAAGAAGATATACTTCCTACAAAACCTTGAACTGCAACATCCGCGATCTACGTTCGCTTGCGTAGTGACCCAAACATAGATCTACGTTTTTTTAACATGCTTTCGAATGGGGAAAATCAAGGTCGGAGCACTACGCGCATAAACGTAGATCTACTTTTGGACTGTTTAAGGGTTAGCAGTTATCTGTGAGAGAATCTTATGAAACATTTACTGACAAAGGAGAAGACACCATTATATGCAATATTATGGTCGATTGCCTTAAATGCTTCATAAAAACAGATTGCTATTTTTTAGACACAGTCGCCCCTTTGTGAACACAAGTAGAGATTAATATAAGCTCATCAAAATTACTTTTTTTATATTCGATATTATATATATATATATATATATATATATATATATATATATATATATATATATATATATATATATATATATATATATATATATATATATATATATATATATATATAATATATATGTATATATATATATATATATATATAAATATATATATATATATATATATAAATATATATATATAAATATATATATATATATATATAAATTATTTATTATTATTTTTTTATTATCACACTGGCCGATTCCCACCAAGGCAGGGTGGCCCGAAAAAGAAAAACTTTCACCATCATTCACTCCATCACTGTCTTGCCAGAAGGGTGCTTTACACTACAGTTTTTAAACTGCAACATTAACACCCCTCCTTCAGAGTGCAGGCACTGTACTTCCCATCTCCAGGACTCAAGTCCGGCCTGCCGGTTTCCCTGAACCCCTTCATAAATGTTACTTTGCTCACACTCCAACAGCACGTCAACTATTAAAAACCATTTGTCTCCATTCACTCCTATCAAACACGTTCACGCATGCCTGCTGGAAGTCCAAGTCCCTCGCACACAAAACCTCCTTTACCCCCTACCTCCAACCTTTCCTAGGCCGACCCCTACCCCGCCTTCCTTCCACTACAGACTGATACACTCTTGAAGTCACTCTGTTTCTCTACATTCTCTCCACATGTCCGAACCACCTCAACAACCCTTCCTCAGCCCTCTGGACAACAGTTTTGGTAATCCCGCATCTCCTCCTAACTTCCAAACTACGAATTCTCTGCATTATATTCACACCACACATTGCTCTCAGACATGACATCTCCACTGCCTCCAGCCTTCTCCTCGCTGCAACATTCATCACCCATGATTCACACCCATATAAGAGCGTTGGTAAAACTATACTCTCATACATTCCACTCTTTGCCTCCAAGGACAAAGTTCTTTGTCTCCACAGACTCCTAAGTGCACCACTCACCCTTTTCCCCTCATCAATTCTATGATTCACCTCATCTTTCATAGACCCATCAGCTGACACGTCCACTCCCAAATATCTGAATACATTCACCTCCTCCACACTCTCTCTCTCTCCAATCTGATATCCAATCTTTCATCACCTAATCTTTTTATCCTCATAACCTTACTCTTTCCTGTATTCACTTTTAATTTTCTTCTTTTGCACACCCTACCAAATTCATCCACCAATCTCTGCAACTTCTCTTCAGAATCTCCCAAGAGCACAGTGTCATCAGCAAAGAGCAGCTGTGACAACTCCCACTTTATGTGTGATTCTTTATCTTTTAACACCACACCTTTTGCCAAGACCCTCGCATTTACTTCTCTTACAACCCCATCTATAAATATATTAAACAACCATGGTGACATCACACATTCTTGTCTAAGGCCTACTTTTACTGGGAAATAATTTCCCTCTTTCGTACATACTCTAACTTGAGCCTCACTATCCTCGTAAAAACTCTTCACTGCTTTCGGTAACCTACCTCCTACACCATACACCTGCAACATCTGCCACATTGCCCCCTATCCACCCTGTCATACTTCTTTTCCAAATCCATAAATGCCACAAAGACCTCTTTAGCCTTATCTAAATACTGTTCACTTATATGTTTCACTGTAAATACCTGGTCAACACCCCCCCCCCTACATTTCCTAAAGCCGCCTTGTTCATCTGCTATCCTATTCTCCGTCTTACTCTTAATTCTTTCAATAATAACTCTACCATACACTTTACCAGGTATGCTCAACAGACTTATCCCCCTATAATTTTTGCACTCTCTTTTATCCCCTTTGCCTTTATGCAAAGGAACTGTGCATGCTCTCTGCCAATCCCTAGGTACCTTACCCTCTTCCATACATTTATTAAATAATTGCACCAACCACTCCAAAACTATATCCCCACCTGCTTTTAACATTTCTATCTTTATCCCATCAATCCAGGCTGCCTTACCCCCTTTCATTTTACCTACTGCCTCACGAACTTCCCCCACACTCACAACTGTCTCTTCCTCACTTCTACAAGATGTTATTCCTCCTTGCCCTATACACGAAATCACAGCTTCCCTATCTTCATCAACATTTAACAATTCCTCGAAATATTCCCTCCATCTTCCCAATACCTCTAACTCTCCATTTAATAACTCTCCTCTTATATTTTTAACTGACAAATCCATTTGTTCCCTAGGCTTCCTTAACTGTTAATCTCACTCCAAAAGTTTTTCTTATTTTCGACAAAATTTGTTGATAACATCTCACCCATTCTCTCATTTGCTCTCTTTTTACATTGCTTCACCACTCCCTTAACCTCTCTCTTTTTCTCCATATACTCTTCCCTCCTTGCATCACTTCTACTTTGTAAAAACTTCTCATATGCTAACTTTTTCTCCCTTACTCCTCTCTTTACATCATCATTCCACCAATCGCTCCTCTTCCCTCCCGCGCCCACTTTCCTGTAACCACAAACTTCTGCTGAACACTCTAACACTACATTTTTAAACCTACCGCATACTTCTTCGACCCAATTGCCTATGCTCTCATTAGCCCATCTATCCTCCAATAGCTGTTCACCTATCTCTTCCCTGATGCTTCTATTCTCCTTGTACCCTATCTACCTTTTACTCTCAGTGTAGCTACAACTAGAAAGTGATCTAATATATCTGTGGCCCCTCTATAAACACGTACATCCTGAAGTCTACTCAACAATCTTTTATCTACCAATACATAATCCAACAAACTACTGTCATTTCGCCCTACATCATATCTTGTATACTTATTTATCCTCTTTTTCTTAAAATATGTATTACCTATAACTAAACCCCTTTCTATACAAAGTTCAATCAAAGGGCTCCCATTATCATTTACACCTTTCACTCCAAACTTACCTACCACACCCTCTCTAAAAGTTTCTCCTACTTTAGCATTCAGATCCACTACCACAATTACTCTCTCACTTGGTTCAAAGGCTCCTATACATTCACTTAACATCTCCCAAAATCTTTGTCTCTCCTCTACATTCCTCTCTTCTTCAGGTGCATACACGCTTATTATGACCCACTTCTCGCATCCAACCTTCACCCTTTACTTTAATCCACATAATTCTTGAATTTACACATTCATATTCTCTTTTCTCCTTCCATAACTGATCCTTCAACATTACTGCTACCCCTTCCTTTGCTCTAACTCTCTCAGATACTCCAGATTTAATCCCATTTATTTCCCCCCACCGAAACTCCCCTACCCCCTTCAGCTTTGTTTCGCTTAGGGCCAGGACATCCAACTTCTTTTCATTCATAACATCAGCAGTCATATATATATATATATATATATATATATATATATATATATATATATATATATATATATATATATATATATATATATATATATATATATATATATATATATATATATATATATATATATATATATATATATATATATATATATATATATATATATATATATATATACATTATACAAGCAACGTGGAGACTGTGGAGGACATGTTTAGATACGTACACTTTCCTGCATGAAACAAACATATAGCCGTCGGTTCATATCTGTTAACAGCACAAGTTCCAGCAGCCTCTCCCTGGACGTCCCTACTGGGTGCTCTTCCAGGTTCTACAGTGGCGGTGGATTAACAGTTTTGTTATTCACATAATTTTCCCCCAAAGGAGCGTATATCTCAGCATTTTATTATCATCTGAAATGCTCCGGGTTTTTAACAGTTTCAGTAAAATTTCAAATTTCCATCTACCCAGACTAAAGTTACGAAGTTTCATTATTCTTATGGGATGCATCATCATGAATATTTTTAAGCTGGTTTGAAGAAACATTCCTTCGTTACTGAGTATAAATTATACTGCCATTCATTTCATAAAACTGGTAAATTGAAACTTATGCCACTCAATCACACAGTGGTTGGCAAACTTTTTTTTGGGTGTTACCCCCAAAACAAATTTGTGCATAGCACAATTACCCATAGAATCTGGAAAAACACAAGGAGCATTCAAATTTAAAATAGTTTATTGAACCCATTTGTATGAAGAATAGTCATCCAAACTGAAAAAGTTTGTATTATGTGCGATACAGCAATTTTGGAAATAAAACACAAAATTAACGAAATAATAAAATGAAAAATAAACTGCATGAAATAAAATACAGAAACAGTTAAATTGGCCATGGAAAGTTATAAACATTCTAACATAAACAATGAACTTCTATTGACTGCAAGCAGACAGTTAATGATAGCGAGACAAGACACCAGTTGTTGTGCCGGCTCCCGAGTCACTCCTGACACTTGTGGTGTTGTCATCACTTCTGACACTCGTGGTGTTGTCAGCCGCTGCGGTCCTTACCCGTTTTACATCATTGCCAACTTAAGAAATGGTCCCTACAAATTAGATTTTTTATTTTATTAAGAAACCATAAATTATTTGTTTGAAAAAATATTACTTTCGTAATTTGCCTCTGTTATTAAACTAATATTATTAAAATCAAAGAAAACACTAAACCGACAAGGGTTATACAGCGTCTTTTGTTAAATAATTTTTTTGTGCAAGTTTATATATGTGTGTATTGAGCCTTCATTACTCCCCCGCCCCCCCCCCCGGCGATTTTCATTTTTACCCCATTTGGGGATATTTACCCCAGTTCCCCGACCCCTGTAATAACAGAATGAAGTTCTGGCAACCACATCATTGGTGGTGAAGACTTGTTGACGATTTGATGAGTCAGTCTCCTGTTTGGCAACTATTCCAAGAATTTATCAAGCACTTTATTAATTTGCCGTAAGAGGCGTCTGTCATACAACATAGAAGACATTAATAAGAGGCAAACTAATTTATTAAACGCGATGAAAAAATCGCACATTTTTTTACACATAAACTAGTCACATCTCGACCAATACCATTTTGAGATTTAAAGTGGCAAAATATCACCTATGCACTCCATTAAATATACCAATATTTTTATAAGTAGGATGAACTAACGTAAATATGAGAAGTTGATGAGTAAGATAAGCGTGCAACAGTTAGGTATCTCTATTTCAGAATGTTTTCTGACACCAGTAAGCTTCGTCAGTCGAATATAGCTGATGCAGCAGAATCAGAAGAGATAAACGAGTATTAATCTTTTTAAAGGAGATATGAGGATTCTTTCTCCACTTAACAGAACGAAAATATTAACACTGAGTATAGGGCACCTATACACGCAAATAGTCCTCTTGTTAAATGTAAAATATCATAAAAACACACAAAAAAATTATTCCCATTTTTTTCTCTCATTAGCATTTTTCCTAAAATTATTTTAAATCTTTAAAGAAAAATATTTGCATATATTCAAAAAAATCAATTTGATGAAAATAGAAAGAAAGGAAAATTGTCACCCATAGAGCCCAAATGATCTAAAAATGGGCTGAATTAAGATGCACCAACATCTTATGTAAAAGCCGATTAGAAAAGTTTCTCTTTTTTTCGCATCGACACCATGCCCAGCCCTTCTTGGGTAGGGTAGGTGTCTGAGCCCGAGTTTACAGCTCACAAGACTGTCATTCCCATTAGCGCCCTTGTGGCGGGGAAGGCAGACCAGAGAGGCCTAGCTTGTGGCTAGGTCTGGGGACAGTTGGTCCCTAAGATGTGGGGGTACTTGTGCCTCCTCCCATGGGAGACTTAAGTCTCAGACACTCCCTAAAGAGGGAGCCAAGACCGGGCCACCACTTGGAAAAGGCCCGGGCCGGGAGAATACCCGCGAATCTTTAATAATAATAATAAAGTTTCTTTTCTGAATTGAAGTAAATATCACTATTTAATCAATAAAATTAGCTAGGAAAACTCACCAGTGTTGAAAAATTGAAGCAGGAAGATGAGTCAATGGTAAGGCACGAAATCCATTTTTTTTGTTATTTTATTACATGTACGTAAGCAAAATTTAATAGGTACAATGCGTCTGCATCAATGGGCCTCCATACTGAAGCTAGTACGGAAGCCTGGATATTGAAGCCAATCCGAAGAGGTTAACTGAATAAAAATTTCACACTATTTCACACGTAAAATTGTCAAATGTGCTCCTACACATAACAACTAGGCAAGTACAAACAGGAAGCATGTCTGTCTCGATCTCAGCAGACGGAAGATCCAGTCTCCACCGCGTCTTGTGCTAAATGATCCTTGTGGGTTTAGCATTTAGAAAGTCACACTTACAGAAGAGTGAGGAATACAGTTTTACAGGCGAGTGGGAAGAGGGACGGGAACAAGAAATGGAGAAGAGGAAGTAGTGGTAGTGATAACGGTAGGTAGTGGAGGTAATAACAGAAGAAACAGGCGTGGTAGAAAGTAGGGAGCAGTTTAGTAGCACAAGAGAGAAAAAGTGGGGAGGAAAGGGAGGCAAAAGTAAAGGTAGTAGCAATAGCAGAGCAATGGGGAGGATGGGGGGAAGATGGAAAGAGGATTCAGCATATGTGACCATCAGTTTCTTGATTCGGAAATTTCCACTCTTCGTGATTCGTTCTCTCGTCTTGGCTACCCTTCCGATTTCATAAACTGCCTTATCACGTGCTAAACGGACTTCTTCTCTCCCAAACTCTCTACTCTTGTGAAATCTCCAGTTCTCTGCCTCCCCTATATTTCCATTCTAACCTCAGCAGCTCTTTCCGTTCCTTAGACATTAAACTTACTTATCGTCAGACTAACACCTTTCGCAGTGATCTAGTTCGTACTTGCCCTCTGTAAATGCCTCTGACGTCTACTTTATTTCATGCTCCTCTTATCAACTCCAATACTTTGGAGAGACTGGTCGCTCTCTTTCTGATTGACTTAAGAACACAAATGAAGTGGTAGGAATGCCGACACCAGTAATGCACTTTTATGTCGTGTTACAGATCACAGTTACCCTTTATGAAAATAAATAGTTCAAAATACCGACAAGATGGAAAATAAACACATAATCAGTATAATGTGATCCTATATTGACAACGTTTGGCTCACACAGTGGGGTTTATCAAGTCACAAATAGATCTGCCTGGGTGAATCGTACATGGGTATTTATAGGATGGAGAGTTAGGTGGAGAATGCTGGGTAGGCTGGATATGAAACGGATCTGTAAGGGACTGCTGAGAATATAGATAAATCGTTCAGAGAACCGACAAGTTGATAAATTGGACACATGTGAAAAACTTGGGTATCTTTATTGAGGAAATGTTTCGCCACACAGTGACTTCATCAGTCCATACAAAGGAGAATGGTGAAGAACAGGTGGAGTTTGAGGTAATCAGTCCCTCAGTTTTGAGTCGATGCAATTAGTCCATCTATACATACCACGGGCGGGGATAGAACCCGCGATCAGAAAGTCTCAAAACTCCAGACCATCGCGTTAGCCACTGGACCAGCTAGCCACAATAAGATTCGTCCAACTAGGTATATTTCTACACCATAGGAAGGTTAGCACAGGCACCATTGTGACCACAAATGCAAGTTTTTACAGACGAATCTCCAGCTAGCGTGGCTGTGACGTGTCATTACGATTTCGTGAGTCAAGTCCATCAATCTAGAAAAGCATACAGCATAAATGCAAAGTGGCTTATATACTGTAGACAGGTGAGGTGAAGCAGTCGAAGGTGGTATCACACTTGAGAAATCCAAATGTGGAAGTATGTCATGACTAAAGGTTTACCAGTTGAAGAATTCCCTGTATTAAGATTCCAAGGTGTTGCTGTGACTGACAGGAATGATAATAAATTGAGATATATGTGCTGTATTCTTTTCAAGATTGGTGGACTGATTATATTGACTCAAGGCTGAGGGACTGATTACCTCAAACTCCTGTTCTTCACTATTCTTCATTATATGGACTGTTGAAGCCACTGTGTGGCGAAACGTTTCCTCAGTAAAGATACCCAAGTGTTGCACATGTGTCTAATTTACAGCTGAGAATGTTTGGTAGTCTGGATCTGACACGGACCTGCATGGGACGGGCGGTGTGTGTTTGTAGTTATGTAGGATAACGATGAAGAATTTTATTGGCAAGTGGTTCAGCAATGTTATAGAAGCCGTTGTTTTGGTTGAAGTTGTTGGATATACAATTAAGTGATGATTCCAGGATTCTGAGGTATTGAGTGTTGTCTTCTCTGGCGATAAGTCTTGTGTTTCTGTAGTTGATTAAATAGTTGTGGGAATTTAGGTGTCAAACACAGGCGTTCCTTAAATTGTCCGATCTGCCTGCGTAATGGTGTTCCGGAATACGTGTTACAGGCTTTTTATTATAGGTTTTTATTTGCGTGTAATGAGTTCCTTGAGGAAAATTGCTCTCCAATTGAACAAGTATTTTCTAAACTTCACTATCCTCGTCACTTCTTCAGAGACTGCGGACAACTTTAATTAACATACCCATAGAAGACACTGCCGAGAGTAGATACATAGTCCTCCCCACCAACTCCGTTGCCAAACACGTTTCCAACATCTTTTTCAATACTTTATTCCAAGTATCTACTCCACATCCACCACCACGTACTATTCACCCAGGCAGCTCCGCTTTTGACTTGATAAAGCCCACAATGTGTTCGAAACATTGTCAATAAAGGATTACAATATACCGATTTGTGTTGATTTTTCCCTCACAACTATTCATTTGACTGGTCCTCCGCTGAAACTGTCTACTCTACTTTTAGCTTTCACAGTCGCCGTCTTGTTGAATCACCCCTTATACACAACTTTCTTTGTATGAATCTTAGTCCTGGGTTTGTCCCTGTAGATGCCTTCCTTTCGTTTGGGGTTTTTCACAGCCATGATGAGGGTAGACAAGGCAGAGGAGATGTGCCAGAACTGCTAACACGTTGTCCAGCGCCCTTAAAACACTATCTCCTGGAGTGCCAAGTCACTTAGATACTCTGCAGGCAGCTAGCACTGACGTCCCCTCCCGAAAAAGACCCAGAGAGGACTGTGGCTACCCTATTGTACCATGGAGTCAACGCCCCAGACAAGCATGTATGCATATGCATATCTCTGAATATGCGTATATACATGTATAATGCGTCCAGCATGCACATGTATATGATCCATTATTCATATTACAGACGCCGTAGTCGCTTATGAGACGCACCAGATGAACTGTCCAGAACATTTCTTGAGTATCATAATCTGCAACTTTGCAGAGCCTTTTCTTGTTCGGGAGCCAGAGACGGGTCATCGCAAGATTAAGACACGTGTCAGGACCCCGGTCGAGACGAACCATATACATACGTACTTCTTTTCTGTTTGTGCGACTTTGTAAATAGTCCAAGTCGGACCGAAAAGTGTCCGTAAGCTCTTCTCTCCTGAATGGGGGCTACTTGTGTACTGTTCCAGTCACAGTATTGTGCCTTTTTGTTCTTCACGATTGTTATTATTGCTATTATTATTATTATTATTATTATTATTATTATTATTATTATTATTATTATTATTATTATTATTATTATTATTATTATTATTATTATTATTATTATTTTAGTGTTATTATAATCCCTCCAATACGTCTGATTTTCACCGAGCACTATCATCGAATTAGGAGAAACCTTTTTGAACGGCTGTTGTAAAGCCACCGAAGATATTAATAGTAAAATGAACTATTCCACGATGCTGGGAATCGATTAGAAAACTTTGGTCTTACGAAATTTGAACATGCCAATATTGTTAAAATCTTCTTCTCATACTGTACGGCAGCACCGAAATTTTGAAGCTGATTGGGCGAGGCATTCTCAAAAACTTATAGGAAGAAAAAAATAGAAACAAATAAAAAATTCGGGCACCGTTTTAAAGTTTCCCATCGGAGATATTTACAAAAAATCAAATAGTGTAACTCTGGATTCGAAAAGGAAAACCAGAATATTTAACAAGTTACTCTATCAATGATGGCTGACCATAATAAAGACGCAATGCATACGAGACAAATTTCTCGTCAGGTTTATGACTGGATCATTGACAGGAAATAGCGCTAACTACAAATCTATGCATCTGAGTGGTAAAGACAGGAAAGGAATACCTCCCTAGGAGCAAGGAATTGTTCTTGTTCGTAAATAATTTTGAGAAATGGCTTATATCCGGATAGAAAAATTTGCAGACGAGACAAAATTGTTGAAAAATTCAACATTCAAAAAAGAGTTTTCAGAATTTCTAAATTCGTTGGAGTACGTAGCTGTTGACGTGGAAGATCAAATTTAGCGTTGACAATGTTGACATTTTTAAATAATTTTGAAAAAGAATTGGAAAATGTTTGGCAAATAATTCTAGCAGATTCATTGCTAGACATTTCAAGTATAAAACGCAAGAAATCCCAGTGAATTTTCAAACGCATTTGAATATGGGTATCCTGAATATAATGTCCATTAAGATCTTCTACGTTGAAGAGGGTAAAGAGAAGGGGGAACTGATTGAGTAAAATTTCTAAAATAAAAAAAAATCTCAAGAAAGACTCAAGATTTTACCGTTCTGAAGAATATGATACGTCGAAGAGATCTCATTCATACTCTCAAGATAATGAATGGTTTTGATACCCTCGTAAAGGAGGAACAATTTGAGGAGAAACAAGAGTCAATATCTGTAAACAATGACATGAAGCTTCTGTGCAAGTGATGCAACACGAATGTGTATTAAAGCTGTTTTGAAATCAGATTTTTAACTGAATGGTTTTAGCTACTTACTGATGCTATAAATGCAATGATACTTCTGTAATTTAGGAATCAACTGGACATAGAGTTAAACATTGAGTTAAACTAGACATAATAATGATGGGAAATTGTGATCAGCATGTTTCTTGATGATTAATACATATTCTGCAGTAGTTGGGAATCTTTACTGTTGAAGGTTTTCGCATAACAGTAGGCTTCTTCAGTCAAGTATAGAGGCAGCAGGTGAAATAAAGAGGATGTAATCAGTCCGTCAACCATGGATAAATAGTATTTGAGGTGGTCAGTCCCTTAGCCATATGATGAGTTCAGCTTCATGGTCTGGAATGATATGATGCTGAAGCATGAGAATGGAGCCTTACGTACTGTCCAAGGTGAAGGGGAAGATCTTTATTTAATCTAATTTTCACTAAAGTCAATCTAACTAAACCTAACTTCACCTAGCCTAACTTACTGTAGCCTATCCTACTTAACCTAATCATACCTTATCTACTCTAAGTTTAATCTAACTTATCCAAACCCACCTTAACCTTAAATAACACAATAAAACATAAAGTGACATATCTTAAACTAGCCTAAGGTAACTACTTAAGCTTTCAAAACACTTATTGGTTTTGATTCACTCATACATTATGACCTACCTGAAGTGCAATGATGAGTCATTATCTCAAAAATATAATAGGAAACGTCTTGGAGAAATAGGCACTACGATCATGTGTTCTGGGTAAAAGAAATATAGAAGAATATAACACAGTCATTTATAAGTCAGCTGGACAAACACAGTACAAATATAAGATTTAACTAGACACAATGTAGGAAAGATTGTAATGAAATTTTTCGAGATACTGGTGCACCAGAGACATCCGGACAAACAGTTATTAGTGAGCCACCCAAATTAATCATTATTGAAGAGGTAGGCGAAGAAGTATCGGTAGTGAATTGTGGAAGTTTAAGCAATGGTGCACATATTAAATTGTCCTCCAATACTAGATACAATGAAGCAGAATATGAGACGAGCTGCCTTGTAAGTATATTTTAAATAGCAACAAACACTTCTTCGACACATGAAGGTTCAATCACTCGCTAATACGGTTTGAAAGTATGCAACTAATCTGTTCAGAACATCCAGAACCCTGTAAAGCCTGGTTGAAACTAATCCACTGAATGTGTATAATATCCTTTAATGGACTCTGCAGATGCTTTCTTCTTGAGCAGGAAATTGAAAATAATATTAGAAAAAAAAATGGCAAATAAGAGTTCCATTTCTAATTTTGCGTTTGTCTTGTCAAAGGTCTAAGACATTCACTGCTGCTAAGGAATACATAATAAGTAAATGTTATGGTAATGTTATGAATGGAAAAAATCGACAAAACCGCATTTTATGACAGGCTCCAGAGAACTCATTACCTCTTCCAAAGAATCGTCAGAAAGTGACAGAATGTCTCTTAATTATAAATGATTACACAATTAAGCTAAGACCTCTTCACACAACAACATTTATATTAAGTTTCATACTACGCAATCTGATTAAAATGCTTCTGTAGCTGACACGCACCTACGTACAAGCATATTTTTGCTAGTATGATGAAGGTAAAGTATATCTGTATAATGGCATCTGAAAACTGAATCATTGTGTTCAGTAACTTGGTAACAATATTAAAACACAATTAATAATAACTTGGTATATACTAACAAGAAATATTACACTTCATCAGTATAACTTTTTATAAGATTCAGTAAATGCATTTTTTTTTCAGAAATGCGTTTTGTCTATCATATTCCAAATGTTTTATGTAAACAATACCATTAGAAAGATTAATAGACAAACAGATATTAAAATTACTGCCGAAGTAAACAAAGAATATTTTCAAAGTAAATTAATTATAGTAGTTATTTAGATAATAAATCAGATATTTTTTCACGCGTTCAAAAAAAAAAAATTAGATTATTGTAGAAAACATTCTCAAGAAACACAATTTTGACAGTTGTATTTAATTATTCACATATAATTATTTAATTTGCATATTAAGAATTCTATTAGACTTCTCTGTCTAATAAACACTGAACTCTCTTTACGATCCTGCTTTAATAAAATGCTATTAAAAGAGATGCCAAATTAGGTTATGTGTTCCGCAAATTAGCCATGAGAATATACTTTTGTATTCAACCTTATATAGCAGGAGGATACAATGAATTTATTCCAAATATTCTGCTTTCTTCATAAAATGGATGACGTGGGCAAAATTTGGAACATACTCCCTGAACTACAGTGTATATGCTGTTATTAGTCATCAGTGTATATGCTGTTATTAGTCATCAGTGTATATGCTGTTATTAGTCATCAGTGTATATGCTGTTATTAGTCATCAGTGTATATGCTGTTATTAGTTATCAGTGTATATGCTGTTATTAGTCATCAGTGTATATGCTGTTATTAGCCATCAGTGTATATGCTGTTATTAGTCATCACTGTATATGCTGTTATTAGTCATCAGTGTATATGCTGTTATTAGTTATCAGTGTATATGCTGTTATTAGTCATCAGTGTATATGCTGTTATTAGTTATCAGTGTATATGCTGTTATTAGTCATCACTGTATATGCTGTTATTAGTCATCAGTGTATATGCTGTTATTAGTTATCAGTGTATATGCTGTTATTAGTCATCAGTGTATATGCTGTTATTAGTCATCAGTGTATATGCTGTTATTAGTCATCAATGTATATGCTGTTATTAGTCATCAGTGTATATGCTGTTATTAGTTATCAGTGTATATGCTGTTATTAGTCATCACTGTATATGCTGTTATTAGTCATCAGTGTATATGCTGTTATTAGTTATCAGTGTATATGCTGTTATTAGTCATCAGTGTATATGCTGTTATTAGTCATCAGTGTATATGCTGTTATTAGTCATCAATGTATATGCTGTTATTAGTCATCAGTGTATATGCTGTTATTAGTCATCAATGTATATGCTGTTATTAGTTATCAGTGTATATGCTGCTATTAGTCATCAGCGTATATGCTGTTATTAGTCTTCAGAGTATATGCTGTTATTAGTCATCAATGTATATGCTGTTATTAGTCATCAGCGTATATGCTGTTATTAGTCATCAGTGTATATGCTGATATTAGTCATCAGTGTATATGCTGTTATTAGTCATCAGTGTATATGCTGTTATTAGTTATCAGTGTATATGCTGTTATTAGCCATCAGTGTATATGTTTTTATTAGTCATCAGTGTATATGCTGTTATTAGTCATCAGTGTATACGCTGTTATTAGTTATCAGTGTATATGCTGTTATTAGTCATCAGTGTATATGTTTTTATTAGTCATCAGTGTATATGCTGTTATTAGTCATCAGTGTATATGCTGTTATTAGTCATCAATGTATATGCTGTTATTAGTTATCAGTGTATATGCTGTTATTAGTCATCAGTGTATATGCTGTTATTAGTCATCAGTGTATATGTTTTTGTTAGTCATCAGTGTATATGCTGTTATTAGTCATCAATGTATATGCTGTTATTAGTTATCAGTGTATATGCTGTTATTAGTTATCAGTGTATATGCTGTTATTAGTCATCAGTGTATATGCTGTTATTAGTCATCAGTGTATATGTTTTTATTAGTCATAAGTGTATATGCTGTTATTAGTCATCAATGTATATGCTGTTATTAGTTATCAGTGTATATGCTGTTATTAGTCATCAGTGTATATGCTGTTATTAGTCATCAATGTATACGCTGTTATTAGTCATCAGTGTATATGCTGTTATTAGTCATCAGTGTATATGCTGTTATTAGTTATCAGTGTATATGCTGTTATTAGTCATCAGTGTATATGCTGTTTTTAGTCATCAGTGTATATGCTGTTATTAGTCATCAGTGTATATGCTGTTATTAGTCATCAGTGTATATGCTGTTATTAGTCATCAGTGTATATGTTGTTATTAGTTATCAGTGTATATGCTGTTATTAGTCATCAGTGTATATGCTGTTATTAGCCATCAGTGTATATGCTGTTATTAGTCATCACTGTATATGCTGTTATTAGTCATCAGTGTATATGCTGTTATTAGTCATCAGTGTATATGCTGTTATTAGTTATCAGTGTATATGCTGTTATTAGTCATCAGTGTATATGTTGTTATTAGTCATCAGTGTATATGCTGTTATTAGTTATCAGTGTATATGCTGTTATTAGTCATCAGTGTATATGCTGTTATTAGTCATCAGTGTATATGCTGTTATTAGTTATCAGTGTATATGCTGTTATTAGTCATCAGTGTATATGCTGTTATTAGTCATCAGTGTATATGCTGTTATTAGTCATCAGTGTATATGTTGTTATAAGTTATCAGTGTATATGCTGTTATTAGTCATCAGTGTATATGCTGTTATTAGTTATCAGTGTATATGCTGTTATTAGTCATCAATGTATATGCTGTTATTAGTCATCAGTGTATATGCTGTTATTAGTCATCAATGTATATGCTGTTATTAGTTATCAGTGTATATGCTGTTATTAGTCATCAGCGTATATGCTGTTATTAGTCTTCAGAGTATATGCTGTTATTAGTCATCAATGTATATGCTGTTATTAGTCATCAGCGTATATGCTGTTATTAGTCATCAGTGTATATGCTGATATTAGTCATCAGTGTATATGCTGTTATTAGTCATCAGTGTATATGCTGTTATTAGTTATCAGTGTATATGCTGTTATTAGCCATCAGTGTATACGCTGTTATTAGTTATCAGTGTATATGCTGTTATTAGTCATCAGTGTATACGCTGTTATTAGTTATCAGTGTATATGCTGTTATTAGTCATCAGTGTATATGTTTTTATTAGTCATCAGTGTATATGCTGTTATTAGTCATCAGTGTATATGCTGTTATTAGTCATCAATGTATATGCTGTTATTAGTTATCAGTGTATATGCTGTTATTAGTCATCAGTGTATATGCTGTTATTAGTCATCAGTGTATATGTTTTTGTTAGTCATCAGTGTATATGCTGTTATTAGTCATCAATGTATATGCTGTTATTAGTTATCAGTGTATATGCTGTTATTAGTTATCAGTGTATATGCTGTTATTAGTCATCAGTGTATATGCTGTTATTAGTCATCAGTGTATATGTTTTTATTAGTCATAAGTGTATATGCTGTTATTAGTCATCAATGTATATGCTGTTATTAGTTATCAGTGTATATGCTGTTATTAGTCATCAGTGTATATGCTGTTATTAGTCATCAATGTATACGCTGTTATTAGTCATCAGTGTATATGCTGTTATTAGTCATCAGTGTATATGCTGTTATTAGTTATCAGTGTATATGCTGTTATTAGTCATCAGTGTATATGCTGTTTTTAGTCATCAGTGTATATGCTGTTATTAGTCATCAGTGTATATGCTGTTATTAGTTATCAGTGTATATGCTGTTATTAGTTATCAGTGTATATGCTGTTATTAGTCATCAGTGTATATGCTGTTATTAGTCATCAGTGTATATGCTGTTATTAGTTATCAGTGTATATGCTGTTATTAGTCATCAGTGTATATGCTGTTATTAGTCATCAGTGTATATGCTGTTATTAGTTGTCAGTGTATATGCTGTTATTAGTCATCAGTGTATATGCTGTTATTAGTCATCAATGTATATGCTGTTATTAGTCATCAGTGTATATGCTGTTATTAGTCATCAGTGTATATGCTGTTATTAGTTATCAGTGTATATGCTGTTATTAGTCATCAATATATATATGCTGTTATTAGTCATCAGTGTATATGCTGTTATTAGTCATCAATGTATATGCTGTTATTAGTTTTCAGTGTATATGCTGTTATTAGTCATCAGCGTATATGCTATTATTAGTCTTCAGTGTATATGCTGTTATTAGTCATCAATGTATATGCTGTTATTAGTCATCAGCGTATATGCTGTTATTAGTCATCAGTGTATATGCTGTTATTAGTTATCAGTGTATATGCTGTTATTAGTCATCAGCGTATATGCTGTTATTAGTCATCAGTGTATATGCTGTTATTAGTTATCAGTGTATATGCTGTTATTAGTCATCAATGTATATGCTGTTATTAGTCATCAGTGTATGTGCTGTTATTAGTCATCAATGTATATGCTGTTAATAGTTTTCAGTGTATATGCTGTTATTAGTCATCAGCGTATATGCTATTATTAGTCTTCAGTGTATATGCTGTTATTAGTCATCAATGTATATGCTGTTATTAGTCATCAGCGTATATGCTGTTATTAGTCATCAGTATATATGCTGATATTAGTCATCAGTGTATATGCTGTTATTAGTCATCAGTGTATATGCTGTTATTAGTTATCAGTGTATATGCTGTTATTAGTCATCAATGTATATGCTGTTATTAGTCATCAATGTATATGCTGTTATTAGTCTTCAGTGTATATGCTGTTATTAGTCATCAGTATATATGCTGATATTAGTCATCAGTGTATATGCTGTTATTAGTCATCAGTGTATATGCTGTTATTAGTTATCAGTGTATATGCTGATATTAGTCATCAGTGTATATGCTGTTATTAGTCATCAATGTATATGGTGTTATTAGTTATCAGTGTATATGCTGTTATTAGTCATCAGTGTATATGCTGTTATTAGTCATCAATGTATATGCTGTTATTAGTCATCAGTGTATATGCTGTTATTAGTCATCAGTGTATATGCTGTTATTAGTTATCAGTGTATATGCTGTTATTAGTCATCAGTGTATATGCTGTTATTAGTCATCAGTGTATATGCTGTTATTAGTCATCAGTGTATATGCTGTTATTAGTTATCAGTGTATATGCTGTTATTAGTCATCAGTGTATATTCTGTTATTAGTCATCAGTGTATATGCTGTTATTAGTTATCAGTGTATATGCTGTTATTAGTCATCAGTGTATATGTTTTTATTAGTCATCAGTGTATATGCTGTTATTAGTCATCAATGTATATGCTGTTATTAGTTATCAGTGTATATGCTGTTATTAGTCGTCAGTGTATATGCTGTTATTAGTCATCAATGTATATGCTGTTCTTAGTCATCAGTGTATATGCTGTTATTAGTCATAAGTGTATATGCTGTTATTAGTTATCAGTGTATATGCTGTTATTAGTCATCAGTGTATATGCTGTTATTAGTCATCAGTGTATATGCTGTTATTAGTCATCAGTGTATATGCTGTTATTAGTCATCAGTGTATATGCTGTTATTAGTTATCAGTGTATATGCTGTTATTAGTCATCAATGTATATGCTGTTATTAGTCATCAGTGTATATGCTGTTATTAGTCATCAATGTATATGCTGTTATTAGTTATCAGTGTATATGCTGTTATTAGTCATCAGTGTATATGCTGTTATTAGTCATCAGTGTATATGCTGTTATTAGTCATCAGTGTATATGTTTTTATTAGTCTTCAGTGTATATGCTGTTATTAGTCATCAATGTATATGCTGTTATTAGTCATCAGTGTATATGCTGTTATTAGTCATCAGTGTATATGCTGTTATTAGTCATCAGTGTATATGCTGTTATTAGTCATTACCTAATATTTTATCTTTGAAATCTTTCCAGGGAAACAACAATGATAATGTTCTATATACAAACTCTGGTGTTTACTACTAACATTGTCTGTATATCTCTCGGACTCCTGCATCTTCAACCAAGTATTGGTAAGAACCTTTAGGAGTATTGCATTTCTTTACGGTATCTCGAATTCTTTTTTCTTAACAAAACAGTATAAACTGATATCTACTAAGTTTTGTCAATTTTTAATTAATATAAGTTCCGGATTTGGAAAGAATATATTGATGTTGTGCTTTAATTATCGGTTAAACAATCAACTGGGAAATGTGTCAGTTTTATAGTTATCATTTGTAACTGTTTAAGAACCTAACCAAAAGAATAAATCAGTTATAATCATGGGGGTCAGTTTATTAGAGAGTGAGACGTATATTCACTTAGTGGTCTCAAATCAATGGAGATGCAGTTCACTATCATTTACAGTAAATTAGTATAGAAAGACAGGTATCCTTCTTTCTCTCTAAATACACTGATCGTTCGCTTTGATTAGCGAATAAATTATTCCTGAATTTCATAATCTGTCTCATGAACCTCATTACACGCGACGAGGGTAGTGGAGAGTGCGGCTTAATAATGCAGTTTAATATTAGTGTTGGAAATTTGAAGGGAATCAGAAGAGGTATTCATACTCATAACATGGAAACTAATGTAAATATTTATGTAGTAAAAATAGTAAACTAGGATATATTTGGTTCAAATCTAATAAAAAAATTTCCAAAAAGTCGAACTGGGAGCTACTCAGCTAAAATCAGTCACACATATATATAGTGAGGCTCAGTGGAGGGCTTGTAGGAAAGAGGAAAACTATTTCCCAGTAAAAGTAGGCCATAGATAAGGATGATGTCACCATGGTTGTGAAATATATTTACAGGCGGTGTTGTAAGAGAAGTGAATATTGGGGTGTGTGGGAGAAGTGTGGGATTGGAAAAGAAATTGCTAAGGATGGTGAACAAATTTGGGAGGGTATGTAAAAGAAGAAAATTAACTGTGGACATGGGAAACATTAATGAGATGAGGGTAACAAAATTTAGGTAATGTAAGACTGGATGTCAGATTAATGGAAGGGAGTATGGAGGAAGTGAATGCGTTAGAATATTTTTGAGTGGACTGTTAGGCAGATGGGTCTATGACAGACGAGGGGAATCATGAAAGTGACGAGGGAAGAAAAGGTGAATGGTACATTGAGGCATCTATGGAGATAAATCACTTTATCCATAGAGGCAAAGAGGGAAATGTATTAAAGTATAGTGATACTAACGCTCTGATATGGGTGTGAATACGCAAAACGTGCCGAATAGGTAAAATTGGTCAATCAGCAAGAACTCATTTAAAATTTATTCCTTCTCTTATATATTTAAAGATTTTTTTCATTTATGTTAATGTAAAAACTAATAATTTTGTACCTAAAGAACCTTAGATAACTTACCTTTCCTTACTACAACAAGCGCCATTAATTCAGCCTAATGCAACTAAATATATTTTAGATAAGTTTACAATACATTTATAATAAACATACACATTGAAATATTTTTTTCGTTAGGTTCAGAATGATTTTTGAAAAAGTAATGCATATCCGGTAAGAAGAGCGTTTCTATTTTAGCCAAAATCGCAAGTTTTACCTATTCGACACGACATATATAAGATCACAGTAAACACGTGATATCACAATATGCACAACCATTTTGAAAAAATTGTGAACTCAAAGACCATTCATTATTTTTCACATTATCAAGGAACTTTGAAAATAAAAGGTCAGCGGAAGGCATATATGGGCGAGATTACACCTCATGGTCGACTTACAACACCTCACCTGTCCCTTTATGATGATGCGTGTGACACAGTCAATGACCTATTAAGATATGTTAAGAAGGAATTGTCGCAAGTTAGGAACACTTAAAATTTTGTGTCGCGCTATTTCCATGGTGGCTGTTACAGCAATGACCATTCCTTCATACACCTTTCTCTGCACCAAGCAGAACTTTCCGTAGGCCAGAATCGCAGCAGCATTTGAGGCTAAAACGTGGGGTCAGTAATGACACCACGTCCTCTGGTAGAATATGCATTCCTCGCTCGATTGATGCATTGGCGAAGATAAGACAATCGAAAGGGAAACTTGGGAGACTGTTCCTATCTCCAATTCGCCAAGTATAACTAAAAATGAGGCTTCCATCAGCTGTTTGTCAGGGGGTTATAGGAAACTTGTAGCATGGACCTTATACGACTGTTGTGTTCATAGTATTTGAGATTGTTTACGAATACAAAGCATTACAGGAAGGAGGAGTTATGGAGGGACAGGTATCTGGTTTGTAGATAGAAGGTATCAGTGTTTCCAGTCCGGACTTCTGAAGGAAGATAATATACTCTAAAATCAGATCGACGGCGTTCGAACCTAGAAGGTCGCCAAGGAGGGTACTGAAGGCTGGGAATACGACATCGATTTGGTCAATGATCTTTTAGTTAGGGAAAACTAGTTCACATTTAAAGAGGATTTGAAATAATCCTAGACTCACATTTAAAGAGGATTTGAAATAATCCTAGACTGACTCCTAGTGCAATCATTCAAGGTCCAGAAGTTGAACTGACTACACAGCTTGCTAGTGACTACCTTAAACTCCACCCACAAGAACAGAGGAGAGAAGAACCGCTCCCAGCGATTATTAGATGTTTACTTAATAAAAGTTTTGAAGAGTTCTGTAGTACAGTTAAATGGAACGGAATAAGAAGAGAAGTTTTGATGTACAATACGGGTTACAGAATCCATTTAGCTAAGATAAAGGGTATAGTCAAATCCAGTTGAATCAGGACTTTTCATCCCGTCAAGTTAACAGTGAACGCCCGTGCTGCATGGGCAGCAGGATCACTGATGCTGCTGCGACGTGAGTAAAAATCGTCACCGCAGCTCTGGCAACAAGACGTCGGCTGGAGTTTCCAGTAGCAATGTGTTTGATTCCCTGAAGTATATTATTTTATTTTAGGGTACATAATCAGTCACCAAAAAATTGGAACCTAAGGATCTCAGGCACACCGGCTGCTAGGCATATATATGGAGAGAGAGAGAGAGAGAGAGACAGACAGACAGAGAGACAGACATAGATATAGGACAAAGAATGAGCGATGTGTAACACATTTTATGCTGTAAGTATGTTAACACGATCAAGCATTAATAAAGTATAAATAAAAATCTTACGGAAATAATACTTTTTCACAAATTCTAAAGCCTAAATTCGAGAATTACCTTATCTTTGTTAACGTATATGTATTATAACACTGCTTTATTATTCCAAACTTATCAAAGGTCAGTTAAAATTTATTAAATTATTACATCAAATTCTGACGGAAGTTTAATTGTTGTGGTGCTATAGTAAATATATATTACGGTTATTCTTTAAGAGACTTCAGGAAGATCTAAGAAGTGGCTTATCTTTCAGGTGAACACAGGTGGACATCACCAGTGGCTGGGCTGGTGAAGGACGTCTTGTCACTGACTTCACAACCCATCTACTCAGTCTTTCTCATAATGGATGGAACAACAACATCCTCCACGGTTTTCACAGTAAGGCCATCATTTTTTTTTAAACAAAGAATAACACTTCTTTTTTTACGATTAGCAATAGTGTTTCATTACGCTTCACTAAGATTACACAACTTTCTTCCTTCCAGATAGCAAATTATCTACAGATCCCAGGAGGTGTAGGCATATTTGAGGCAGCAATAACAGGTCGGCTAAATGTCACCGACCAGGAGACTCTTGTATCTCAGTTGGTTCCTGATGTTAAACGGGTAAAACTAATTTGTCTTTTATATTTACATATTCAAGGAGTTTAGCTCACATTACTTTTTATTTATAAATCTCATTATGTCTCATTCGACCGGCTTCAAATGTTCAGTGCTAGTTTACTATACCTGACGAATCGATTATGTGACTATTAGCAAAAGCAGATGCGCAATGATCAACGTTATACACAGCTCTTTTTAAATTTTGTTCTTTGCAATAACTTAAAAAAGCGTTTTCTGATCGGTTTCAGGTAATATGTTGCTTTCAATTATTATTAATTAATTGTGCTACTAGGAATGGACATAGCTATCTCGGGTCACGCAGTAACCAAAATACATCTAGTTTAATCAGGGTTTGACGATCTGTAGGGTACCATGGTTCATTGACCAATCACAGGTAAGTCCGCCAAAGCTGAAACAAAGTGGTTCACTTGCGGTAAACATTGGCAGACTTGCAGAATTTCTCAGCTGAGAAAAATTTAGAATGCGTCTTCTTATCTTGGAAAATTTCAACACTGCTGTGTCTTCCTTTAATTTTGATTCGGTTTGTTTTCCTACTACTGTGTTGCAACTAATTTCCCAGATTTATTTTGTACTTTAATCTGTGCAAACCTGATAACCGTGGCTACCGTGATATTAAAAATCAAATGTAAATGTCAAAACTCAGAGCTTTCCATTTTCATGACTCAGACAAACGAAATATACATCGAACATTAAAATGGTATAAAATACCGACAGGTTGTTAGGTAAGACACATATGCAACAGTTAGGTATCTTTATTATGAAACGTTTCGCCTACACAGTAGGCTTCTTCAGTCAAGTACAGAAAAGTTGATAGAAGCAGAAGATACTGGACTGATTACATCGTCTTCAAGTATCTTCTGCTTCTATCAACTTTTCTGTACTTGACTGAAGAAGCCTACTGTGTAGGCGAAACGTTTCATAATAAAGATACCTAACTGTTGCATAAGTGTCTTACCGAAATATACATCATTTGTACTATTTACAATTCTGAATGTTTACATATGTTTGTTCAATGTACAGATTGCAACCAACAGAATTTTCTTTTTATTTACATTTAATTGCCATATTAACTTTTACAGAAGTACCTTTGCATAAATAATTTTTTGAGAATGTCTTAATTGTGATCAATCTAAAACTATTACAGTTAGGAAATTGAATGCATAGGATGAATGTTTTACTTCATTTCTTTCATTCTGTCATTACCAGTTGAAGAAGGTTTCAACCCACACGACTATTGTTGTAATAAGCGATGATCCAGTGTTCCTCGCCGGAGTTGTCAAGTGGTTTACTAAGGGTCGCCTGCTGGTGTGGTCAACGAGGTTCCTGGTTATCACTCGCCTGTCTCTCTCGCAGCTCCAGCTTCACTACACTGTCTTCTCCAAGATGAATATCATGTTGATCATTATCAACAATAATACAACGACCATCAAGTAAATTGCTGATAGTAATGATTCGTTATTTTGCTAATTAATAAAAATAATGATGTTGGAACATACACACACACACACACACAAGACTAAAATCCAACTCTTCTCAGTCGCAATTAAAAGATACGTGATGAAATGTGGACGAAATCCTTTGTTCCACTATACCGATGTGTTGCAGTGTCTGATAGTTACAATGATAATCACAGGTCAACATTTTTTGACAAGTTGTTTGCCTCTTAAATGAGATTAGTTAATTCTTTTGTATTTTCATGTAATGAAAAATGCTTATTGGCTACAGTTTTAAAGATACGAGACATGTAATATTTGATTATTTTATTATAATACACAATATATGTCAGTATGTTTTAAACTCTAATTAGTACTTATTCTCTGCCTTTTTGCTTCACGTTTACAGTAGATTGAAGAAACATATCTTGCCAGTGTCCAGCAATAGTCTGCAAATATTCTTGTGCCCCATTTGCCCTGGTACCGTTTTTCCATGGTTGTAATATCTTGGTGAACCCTTCACCATGTTCGTCACAACTTGCCCTCCCCCACACACAATATGTATATATATATATATATATATATATATATATATATATATATATATATATATATATATATATATATATATATATATATATATATATATATATATATATATATATATATATATATGACAGGGTGGATAGGGGGCAATGTGGCAGATGTTGCAGGTGTATGGTGTAGGAGGTAGGTTACTGAAAGCAGTGAAGCGTTTTTACGAGGATAGTGAGGCTCAAGTTAGAGTATGTAGGAAAGAGGGAAATTATTTCCCAGTAAAAGTAGGCCTTAGACAAGGATGTGTGATGTCACCGTGGTTGTTTAATATATTTATAGATGGGGTTGTAAGAGAAGTAAATGCGAGGGTCTTGGCAAGAGGTGTGGAGTTAAAAGATAAGGAATCACACATAAAGTGGGAGTTGTCACAGTTGCTCTTTGCTGATGACACTGTGCTCTTGGGAGATTCTGAAGAGAAGTTGCAGAGATTGGTGGATGAATTTGGTAGGGTGTGCAAAAGAAGAAAATTGAAAGTGAATACAGGAAAGAGTAAGGTTATGAGGATAAAAAGATTAGGTGATGAAAGATTGGATATCAGATTGGAGGGAGAGAGTATGGAGGAGGTGAATGTATTCAGATATTTGGGAGTGGACGTGTCAGCGGATGGGTCTATGAAAGATGAGGTGAATCATAGAATTGATGAGGGGAAAAGGGTGAGTGGTGCACTTAGGAGTCTGTGGAGACAAAGAACTTTGTCCTTGGAGGCAAAGAGGGGAATGTATGAGAGTATAGTTTTACCAACGCTCTTATATGGGTGTGAAGCATGGGTGATGAATGTTGCAGCGAGGAGAAGGCTGGAGGCAGTGGAGATGTCATGTCTGAGAGCAATGTGTGGTGTGAATATAATGCAGAGAATTCGTAGTTTGGAAGTTAGGAGGAGGTGCGGGATTACCAAAACTGTTGTCCAGAGGGCTGAGGAAGGGTTGTTGAGGTGGTTCGGACATGTGGAGAGAATGGAGCGAAACAGAATAACTTCAAGAGTGTATCAGTCTGTAGTGGAAGGAAGGCGGAGTAGGGGTCGGCCTAGGAAAGGTTGGAGGGAGGGGGTAAAGGAGGTTTTGTGTGCGAGGGGCTTGGACTTCCAGCAGGCATGCGTGAGCGTGTTTGATAGGAGTGAATGGAGACAAATGGTTTTTAATACTTGACGTGCTGTTGGAGTGTGAGCAAAGTAACATTTATGAAGGGGTTCAGGGAAACCGGCTAGCCGGACTTGAGTCCTGGAGATGGGAAGTACAGTGCCTGCACTCTGAAGGAGGGGTGTCAATGTTGCAGTTTAAAAACTGTAGTTTAAAGCACCCTTCTGGCAAGAGAGTGATAGTGTGAATGATGGTGAAAGTTTTTCTTTTTCGGGCCACCCTGCCTTGGTGGGAATCGGCCAGTGTGATAATAAAAAAAAATAAAATAAAAATATTTATATATATATATATATATATATATATATATATATATATATATATATATATATATATATATATATATGTATATATATATATATATATATATATATATATATATATATATATATATATATATATATATATATATATATATATATATATATATATATATATATATATATATATATATATATATATATATATATATATTCCTTTTTTTATTAACCCATCGGCCGTTTCCCACCAAGGCAGGGTGACCCGAAAAAGAATAACTTTCATTATTAACTCCATCACTGTCTTGCCAGAGGCATGCCTACAATGCAGTTACAAAACTGCGACATTAACATCCCTCCTTCAGAGTGCAGCAGACACTTTACTTCCCTTCTCCAGGACTCAAGTCCGGCCTGCCGGAGTTAGTAGATGGGGAGATGGAGGTATTGGGTAGATGGCGAGAATATTTTAAGAAACTTCTAAATGTCGACGAGGAATGGGAAGCGGCAATTTCATGCACTGGCCAGGGAGGTATACCATCGTTAAGGAGTGACGAAGAACAGGATGTGAGTGTGGGGGAGGTGCGTGAGCCATTACGTAGAATGAAAGGGGGTAAAGTAGCTGGAACTGACGGGATCATGAGAGAAGTGTTAAAAGCAAGGGAGATATAGTGCTGGAGTGGTTGGTATTTTTGTTTAATAAATGTATGAAAGAGGGGAAGGTGTCTAGGGATTGGCGAAGAGCGTGTTTAGTCCCTTTATATAAAGAGAAGGGGGACAAAAGAGATTGTAAAAATTATAGAGGAATAAGTTAGTATACCAGGAAAAGTGTACGGTAGGGCTATAATTGAAAGAATTAGAGGTAACACAGAATGTAGGATTGCGGATGAGCAAGGAGGTTTCAGAGTGGGTAGGGGATGTGTAGATCAAGTGTTTACATTTAAGCATATATGTGAACAGTATTTAGTTAAAGGTAGGGAAATTTTTATTGCATTTATGGATTTAGAAAAAGCATATGATAGAGTGGATAGGAGAGGAATGTGGCAGATGTTGCAAGTATATGGAGTAGGTGGTAAGTTACTAAATGCTGTAAAGAGTTTTTATGAGGATAGTGAGGCTCAGGTTAGGGTGTGTAGAAGAGAGGGAGACTACTTCCCGGTAAAAGTAGGTCTTAGACAGGGATGTGTAATGTCACCATGGTTGTTTAATATATTTATAGATGGAGTTGTAAAAGAAGTAAATGCTAGGGTGTTCGGGAGAGGGGTGGGATTAAATTATGGGGAATTAAATACAAAATGGGAAGTGACACAGTTACTTTTTGCTGATGATACTGTGGTTATGGGAGATTTTAAAGAAAAATTGCAAAGGTTAGTGAACGAAGTTGGGAGTGTGTGTAAAGGTAGAAAGTTGAAAGTGAACAAAGATAAAAGTAAGGTGATGAGGGTATCAAATGATTTAGATAAAGAAAAACTGGATATCAAATTGAGGTGGAGGAGTATGGAAGAAGTGAATGTTTTCAGATATTTGGGAGTTGAGGTGTCAGCGGATGGATTTATGAAGGATGAGGTTAATCATAGAATTGATGAAGGAAAAAAGGTGAGTGGTGCATTGAGGTATATGTGGAGACAAAGAAGGGAATGTATGAAAGTATAGTAGTACCAACACTCTTATATGGGTGTGAAGCTTGGGTTGTAAATGCTGCAGCGAGGAGGCGGTTGGAGGCAGTGGAGATCGACTGTCTAAGGGCAATGTGTGGTGTAAATATTATGCAGAAAATTCGGAGTGTGGAAATTAGGAGAAGGTGTGGAGTTAATAAAGGTATTAGTCAGAGGGCTGAAAAGGGTTTGTTGAGGTGGTTTGATCATTTAGAGAGAATGGATCAAAGTGGAATGACACGAAGTGGCTATAAATCTGTAGGGTAAGGAAGGAGGGGTAGGGGTCGTCCTCGAAAAGGTTGGAGGGAGCGGGTAAAGGAGGTTTTATGGGCGAGGGGCCTGGTCTTCCAGCAAGCGTGCGTGAGCTTGTTAGATAGGAGTGAATGGAGATGAATGGTATTTGGGACCTGACGAGCTGTTGGAGTGTGAGCAGGGTAATATTTAGTGAAGGGATTCAGGGAAACCGGTTATTTTATATAGCCGGACTTGAGACTTGGAAATAGGAAATACAATGCTTGCACTTTAAAGGAGGGGTTCGGGAAATATTGGCAGCTTGGAGGGATATATTGTGTATTTTTATACGTATAAACTTCTAAACTGTTGTATTCTGGGCGCCTCTGCAAAAACAGTGATTATGTGTGAGTGAGGTAAAAGTGTTGAATGATGATGAAAGTATATTCTTTTTGAGAATTTTCTTTCTTTTTGGGTCACCCTGCCTTGGTGGGAGACGGCCGACTTGTTGATACATATATATATATATATATATATATATATATATATATATATATATATATGTATATATATATGTATATTATATATTTATTTATTTTATTATCACACCGGCCGATTCCCACCAAGGCAGGGTGGCCCGAAAAAGAAAAACTTTCACCATCATTCACTCCATCACTGTCTTGCCAGAAGGGTGCTTTACACTACAGTTTTTAAACTGCAACATTAACACCCCTCCTTCAGAGTGCAGGCACTGTACTTCCCATCTCCAGGACTCAAGTCCGGCCTGCCGGTTTCCCTGAATCCCTTCATAAATGTTACTTTGCTCACACTCCAACAGCACGTCAAGTATTAAAAACCATTTGTCTCCATTCACTCCTATCAAACACGCTCACGCATGCCTGCTGGAAGTCCAAGCCCCTCGCACACAAAACCTCCTTTACCCCCTCCCTCCAACCCTTCCTAGGCCGACCCCTACCCCGCCTTCCTTCCACTACAGACTGATACACTCTTGAAGTCATTCTGTTTCGCTCCATTCTCTCTACATGTCCGAACCACCTCAACAACCCTTCCTCAGCCCTCTGGACAACAGTTTTGGTAATCCCGCACCTCCTCCTAACTTCCAAACTACGAATTCTCTGCATTATATTCACACCACACATTGCCCTCAGACATGACATCTCCACTGCCTCCAGCCTTCTCCTCGCTGCAACATTCATCACCCACGCTTCACACCCATATAAGAGCGTTGGTAAAACTATACTCTCATACATTCCCCTCTTTGCCTCCAAGGACAAAGTTCTTTGTCTCCACAGACTCCTAAGTGCACCACTCACTCTTTTTCCCTCATCAATTCTATGATTCACCTCATCTTTCATAGACCCATCCGCTGACACGTCCACTCCCAAATATCTGAATACGTTCACCTCCTCCATACTCTCTCCCTCCAATCTGATATTCAATCTTTCATCACCTAATCTTTTTGTTATCCTCATAACCTTACTCTTTCCTGTATTCACCTTTAATTTTCTTCTTTTGCACACCCTACCAAATTCATCCACCAATCTCTGCAACTTCTCTTCAGAATCTCCCAAGAGCACAGTGTCATCGGCAAAGAGCAGCTGTGACAACTCCCACTTTGTGTGTGATTCTTTATCTTTTAACTCCACGCCTCTTGCCAAGACCCTCGCATTTACTTCTCTTACAACCCCATCTATAAATATATTAAACAACCACGGTGACATCACACATCCTTGTCTAAGGCCTACTTTTACTGGGAAAAAATTTCCCTCTTTCCTACATACTCTAACTTGAGCCTCACTATCCTCGTAAAAACTCTTCACTGCTTTCAGTAACCTACCTCCTACACCATACACTTGCAACATCTGCCACATTGCCCCCCTATCCACCCTGTCATACGCCTTTTCCAAATCCATAAATGCCACAAAGACCTCTTTAGCCTTATCTAAATACTGTTCACTTATATGTTTCACTGTAAACACCTGGTCCACACACCCCCTACCTTTCCTAAAGCCTCCTTGTTCATCTGCTATCCTATTCTCCGTCTTACTCTTAATTCTTTCAATTATAACTCTACCATACACTTTACCAGGTACACTCAACAGACTTATCCCCCTATAATTTTTGCACTCTCTTTTATCCCCTTTGCCTTTATACAAAGGAACTATGCATGCTCTCTGCCAATCCCTAGGTACCTTACCCTCTTCCATACATTTATTAAATAATTGCACCAACCACTCCAAAACTATATCCCCACCTGCTTTTAACATTTCTATCTTTATCCCATCAATCCCGGCTGCCTTACCCCCTTTCATTTTACCTACTGCCTCACGAACTTCCCCCACACTCACAACTGGCTCTTCCTCACTCCTACAAGATGTTATTCCTCCTTGCCCTATACACGAAATCACAGCTTCCCTATCTTCATCAACATTTAACAATTCCTCAAAATATTCCTTCCATCTTCCCAATACCTCTACCTCTCCATTTAATAACTCTCCTCTCCTATTTTTAACTGACAAATCCATTTGTTCTCTAGGCTTTCTTAACTTGTTAATCTCACTCCAAAACTTTTTCTTATTTTCAACAAAATTTGTTGATAACATCTCACCCACTCTCTCATTTGCTCTCTTTTTACATTGCTTCACCACTCTCTTAACTTCTCTCTTTTTCTCCATATACTCTTCCCTCCTTGCATCACTTCTACTTTGTAAAAACTTCTCATATGCTAACTTTTTCTCCCTTACTACTCTCTTTACTTCATCATTCCACCAATCGCTCCTCTTCCCTCCTGCACCCACTTTCCTGTAACCACAAACTTCTGCTGAACACTCTAACACTACATTTTTAAACCTACCCCATACCTCTTCGACCCCATTGCCTATGCTCTCATTAGCCCATCTATCCTCCAATAGCTGTTTATATCTTACCCTAACTGCCTCCTCTTTTAGTTTATAAACCTTCACCTCTCTCTTCCCTGATGCTTCTATTCTCCTTGTATCCCATCTACCTTTTACTCTCAGTGTAGCTACAACTAGAAAGTGATCTGATATATCTGTGGCCCCTCTATAAACATGTACATCCTGAAGTCTACTCAACAGTCTTTTATCTACCAATACATAATCCAACAAACTACTGTCATTTCGCCCTACATCATATCGTGTATACTTATTTATCCTCTTTTTCTTAAAATATGTATTACCTATAACTAAACCCCTTTCTATACAAAGTTCAATCAAAGGGCTCCCATTATCATTTACACCTGGCACCCCAAACTTACCTACCACACCCTCTCTAAAAGTTTCTCCTACTTTAGCATTCAAGTCCCCTACCACAATTACTCTCTCACTTGGTTCAAAGGCTCCTATACATTCACTTAACATCTCCCAAAATCTCTCTCTCTCCTCTGCATTCCTCTCTTCTCCAGGTGCATACACGCTTATTATGACCCACTTCTCGCATCCAACCTTTACTTTAATCCACATAATTCTTGAATTTAC
>NC_091307.1:47503158-47603158 GCF_038502225.1 Cherax quadricarinatus
TCAACAATTCCTTAGCTGGCCTAATTCCTGACGAAATTACTTTGTGCTCTTAAAAAGAAGAATGGAGGAATTAGGCCAATTGCAGTGGGCAACACTTTTCGCCGCCTCATATCCAAATCTGCTGTCCAAAGTATTCGTGCAGAGGCAGCCATGATTCTTCAACTAAACCAGCTTGGCTTTGGGGTCTCTCAAGGAGGTGAAGCAGCAGTTCATGCAACAAGGGCATATATCAACAACCTGCCTGAGGACAATGCAGTGGTAAAATTAGATTTCAAGAATGCATTTAATCTCCTGGAAAGAGACGTGGTATTAGCAGCTGCAGAAGAACATTTCCCTCGTCTCTTCCCTTTTGTTTCAGCTGGATATAGCAAGGAATTAATGCTCCCGTTTGGAGAGCATGAAATCACATCAGAGGGTGTCCAGCAAGGGGATCCTCTCGCACCATTTCTCCTCTGTATAACGGTTAGGGAAATCACAGTCAGACTGACCACTGAGCTAAACATCTGGTTCCTGGATGATGGCACACTAGCAGGAACATAGGAGTCCCTTCTAGATGATCTTACACAGGTGATGACACGGGAACAGGAAATGGATCTCATCCTGAATCTATCCAAATGTGATATCTCAGTTAGTCAAAAAGTGACAGATGCAGTCAGCATCAGTCATGGCCACCACAAATGGCATCTTGCTTGGAGCACCTCTGGGAAGTGATGCCACTGACACAATTCTCAGGAAGAAACTGGAAGATTTGAGGAAAATAGAACAATGAATTGGCAATCTTGACACCCACAATGCCTTGTACCTTCTCACAAAGTGCTTAAGTCTGCCCAGGTTGACATATTTCCTAAGATGTACACCTTCATATGGAAACCCTATACTGCACGAATATGACAATATCCTGAGGCAGATTTTTATGAAAGTACTTAACCTTACTCTAGAAGACAAACAGTGGGACCAAGCTACACTTCCAGTCAGACTAGGAGGCGCTGATGTCCGCAAGTCATCACAGATTACGCTACCTGCTTTCCGGTCCTCATGCATGACATCCAGAAGATTTGTAGCAGCGATTCTCCCTGAACATCTTAAGGAGAGTATTGGAGTCCATGACCAGAAGTTCATTGACGGAGCCATGATCTGGGATAATCTAACGGGCTCTGAAATCAGACCTGCTCCCCCCAGCAACTACGAACAGTCGCACTGGCAAGGCCCAATAATGAACAATATAGCCTCAACAATGCTTCAGAGTGTGTCAGGGAAGAATAGAGCCCACCTCCTGGAAGTGAGAGCTCTTCATGCAAGAGATTTTCTGTTGGCTATTCCCAGCTCCAGCCTTGGCACACGTCTCGACCCACAGAGCATCTGCATTGGAGGTGCCCTTCGACTTGGCGCCCCTATTCTCACTGTATACAGGTGTATATGTGGCAGTGAAGCAGCAAACCGAAGAAAAGATTGCAAGACATGAGAATGTTAATGACATCATCAAGAGGAGCCTCACAAGAGCCGAATGCTCATCAGTAAGGGAACCACCCGAACTATGCAGATCTGATGGTAGCCAAAAGTGTCCAGATGGTATCACCTTTTAAACCTAGATAGACGGCAAGCAGGTGATGTGGGACTGCAAATGTGGATCTACTTTGACTGATACCTTTCTCCAATGCATCAGGGAGGAAGGAGGGGCAGCCGCCAGCTTCAGGGAGTCCCAAAAGTCTAGAAAATATGGAGAACCTGCCCATCATTGTATGTTTATTTCCATAGACTCAAAGACCCTTGGCTTATTGGGAAAGAGTGCATCTAAGTCCTTAAGGAGCTAGGAAAAGACTCGTCAGGGTAACTAGGGATTACAGGGCAGCTAGTTTTCTGTTCCAGCGACTCGGCACTGCTGTTCAGAGGGGTAATGCCTACTGTATTACGGGCACGCACCCCAGTTCTGAAAAAGTGGATGAGATTTTCGCATTATAATCAGTGACAAACATGTAATAATATGTACTAGACATGTATCTCTCATACATCATGCACTGTATATGCCATCTTCATATCAGCAATGTATCTATTAATATTTAGTATCATATTATGTAATAAAATATACCTATTGGTATAAAAGAATGAAAAGATGGGGTGGTAGGGGAGTGGAATATTCAAACGGCGTCAGGAAGAAATCTAGATGTTCTACCTTATCTAAATTATATTTAGTTGGATTAGGCTAAATTAAATTGCGCTTGTTATAATAAGGTTAGATAAGTTTTCTATTTTTTTAGTACGAAATTATTAATTTTTACATTAACGTAAATAAAAATAATATTTAAACACATAATAATTTTTTTTAGAAAGGACTTAATTTTACATGAGTTCCTGCTAATTGGCCAGTTTTACCTATTCATTACGACATATATATATACTGGTCCACCTTTGTTTTCTTCTTTTATCTTAATGGTTCTTGTTCTTTTTTATTTCCTCTTATTTCCATGGGGAAGTGGAACAGAAATTTTCCTCCGTAAAACCTGCGTGTTGTAAGAGGCGACTAAAATACCAGTAGTAAGGGGCTAGTAACCCCTTCTCTTGTATAAATTACTAAATTTAAAAAGAAAAACTTTTGTTTTTCTCTTTAGGCTGAAATATAACTTTTGCTTTAGCCTTTGAATGCAATTATTTGGACTGTTTTATTTGATTATTAAAGAAGGCCTCGTTTGTTATTGAAAGTTATTGGAAAGAAAGAAATGCTCTCATAACAGTAGTTTTTGGTATCGGAAGATGTTAGAACTTTTGCTGCTCTTGACCTATTTAAGTATTTATGAAAATTTTCTTAAGGCTGTTTATGGAAAGGTTTAGTCGTATAAATTAAAATTCAGAGTGGAGACTAACATACTGTGAAATATAAGAACAGCTGTTGAAGTCAATGGGGAAATCAGATTTCGTTTATAGTGCATATGGACAGGAATGAAAATGTAGCTAAGCCAGTAAATATTGATTTACGATATATTTTAGTGCTAATACTGTTATTAATATGGCTCAAAAGAGGGTCAAGAAAAGGCCATGTTCCGCTGGCCTCTACTTCAGATGAAAATTCAACATTAGACTGCTTTGAATTTAGATATTGCAAGAATAATGGTACTTAGTCACGTAATATAAATATTAGGAAGGTGTATTCAACTTAACGTAGATGTACCGATGGTTTTAATTCAACCAGTCGGCCCCATAATGAAGAAGAAAAGCACTGGGCAAAATAGGCCCAAAGGAATTTCCATTATAGTACCATCCCTCTGTCTATAAACTTTCAAATACTAAACAACATTTGATAGCAATTTTTGACGCTGTTGTCTATTAAAATTATGAATACAATCACTATCTTTAAATAGAACATGTATATATAAATTTTTAATAAATTTAAAAACGAACACACAAACCCACAGATTCGCTAACGGCCCTAATTTGTTGGTAGCGTCGGAGGGGAACCCATTTAGCAAGATGATATTAACAAATGATCATGAATCTCCAGGGAGACAGAAATTTGATTTTACTGGACCAGTGCCAGAACTAGTGAGCTACCTCGCCAAGGCTCTTAACTTCTCGTAAGTTACACTTTATGCTGTATACTTTTCCAGCTAGTAAAAGTATTGAAATATTAGTTTTAGTACATACAAGCAACCTTTCTTTACCAACACTGTATCTCAGTAATGTGAGTGACTTTTTTCATGTGATCCTTGACTGTGTGTATATATAAAAAAATTTTCTAACATATTCATACTGATATGATCATTTGAGAACTTTTTTTGTAGTATAATACTGCTTTCTTATAAGCAATTTTATACGGAGTCTCGACCTTAAGTATTGATTATGTGTCTTTAGTTGTAAGGTATTTCATTCTCTCGTAGAAAACAGTTAATGTTTTTCTTAGCAAAGATAAGTAAAGATAATTACGTTATGTTACAGTATGAATGAGGTAGAATGTTTAATTTCTATAAGAATGTATTAAAATGTAATATGTCATTAAGATCATTGTTACTTCTTAGTAAGAATGACATAGAATGTCGTTTTAAAGGAAGACGTACTATGTTAAATGTTAGTAAACTTGAGTTCGTAAGTTTTATACCAGTAAAGATTAATTATAAGATGTTAATAAGAACGAGTTACTGTGTTACGGATTCGTAACGATGAGTTTGAATATTTTATATCAGTACTGTATAATCCTCCGGGTTTAGCGCTTCCCCTTGATTATAATAATAATCATTTATATCAGTAAGGATGAGGTGGCAGATAATCTGTTAGTAATGATGGTTTGTATTTTTATGTCACTCGGGATAAGGTAGTATGATATATGTTAGAAAGGATGAGGTAGGGAATCAAAACTTTATGTGAGATAGTCTGCTTCGTGATAGAATGTATTTCTAAGTTTAAATGACCATCAGATGGTTTTGCCTTAAATTTTTCAGAACTTCCAGTGGCAACAGTGCTTGACATGCTTCCAGTGCCTGACATGCTTCCAGTGCCTGACATTCTTCCAGTGCCTGACATGCTTCCAGTGCCTGACATGCTTCCAGTGCCTGACATGCTTCCAGTACCTGACATGCTTCCAGTGCCTGACATGCTTCCAGTGCCTGACATGCTTCCAGTGCCTGACATGCTTCCAGTGCCTGACATGCTTCCAGTGCCTGGCATGCTTCCAGTGCCTGACATGCTTCCAGTACCTGACATGCTTCCAGTGCCTGACATGCTTCCAGTACCTGATATGCTTCCAGTACCTGACATGCTTCCAGTGCCTGACATGCTTCCAGTGCCTGACATGCTTCCAGTGCCTGACATGCTTCCAGTGCCTGACATGCTTCCAGTGCCTGACATGCTTCCAGTGCCTGACATGCTTCCAGTACCTGATATGCTTCCAGTACCTGACATGCTTCCAGTGCCTGACATGCTTCCAGTACCTGATATGCTTCCAGTACCTGATATGCTTCCAGTACCTGACATGCTTCCAGTGCCTGACATGCTTCCAGTACCTGATATGCTTCCAGTACCTGATATGCTTCCAGTGCCTGACATGCTTCCAGTGCCTGACATGCTTCCAGTACCTGATATGCTTCCAGTACCTGATATGCTTCCAGTGCTTGACATGCTTCCAGTGCCTGACATGCTTCCAGTACCTGATATGCTTCCAGTACCTGATATGCTTCCAGTGCTTGACATGCTTCCAGTGCCTGACATGCTTCCAGTGCCTGACATGCTTCCAGTGCCTGACATGCTTCCAGTGCCTGACATGCTTCCAGTACCTGATATGCTTCCAGTACCTGACATGCTTCCAGTGCCTGACATGCTTCCAGTACCTGATATGCTTCCAGTACCTGATATGCTTCCAGTACCTGACATGCTTCCAGTGCCTGACATGCTTCCAGTACCTGATATGCTTCCAGTACCTGACATGCTTCCAGTGCCTGACATGCTTCCAGTACCTGATATGCTTCCAGTACCTGATATGCTTCCAGTACCTGACATGCTTCCAGTGCCTGACATGCTTCCAGTACCTGATATGCTTCCAGTACCTGATATGCTTCCAGTGCCTGACATGCTTCCAGTGCCTGACATGCTTCCAGTACCTGATATGCTTCCAGTGCCTGACATGCTTCCAGTGCCTGACATGCTTCGAGTACCTGATATGCTTCCAGTGCCTGACATGTTTCCAGTGCCTGACATGCTTCCAGTACCTGATATGCTTCCAGTGCCTGACATGCTGCCAGTGCCTGACATGCTTCCAGTGCCTGACATGCTTCCAGTGCCTGGCATGCTTCCAGTGCCTGACATGCTTCCAGTGCCTGACATGCCTCCAGTGCCTGACATGCTTCCAGTGCCTGACATGCTTCCAGTACCTGACATGCTTCCAGTGCCTCACATGCTTCCAGTGCCTCACATGATTCCAGTGCCTCACATGCTTCCAGTGTCTAACATGATTCCAGTACCTGACATGCTTCCATTGCCTGACATGCTTTCAGTGCCTGACATGCTTCCAGTGCCTGACATGCTTGGAGTACCTGACATGCTCTCAGTGCCTGTCATGCTCCCAGTGCCTGACATGCTTCCTGTGCCTGTCATGCTCCCAGTACCTGTCATGCTCCCAGTGCCTTACATGCTTCCATTGCCTGACATGCTTCCAGTACCTGACATGCTTCCTGTGCCTGACATGCTTCCAGTGCCTGACATGCTCTCAGTGCCTGACATGCTCCCAGTGCCTGGCATGCTTCCAGTGACTGACATGCTTCCAGTTCCTGACATGCTCCCAGTGCTTGACATGCTTCCAGTGCCTAACATGCTTCCAGTGCCAGACATGCTTCCAGTGCCTGACATGCTTGGAGTACCTGACATGCTCCCAGTGCCTGTCATGCTCCCAGTGCCTGACATGCTTCCTGTGCCTGTCATGCTCCCAGTACCTGTCATGCTCCCAGTGCCTGACATGCTTCCAGTGCCTGATATGCTTCCAGTGCCTGTCATGCTTCCAGTGCCTGACATGCTTCCAGTGCCTGACATGCTTTCAGTGCCTGACATGCTTCCAGTGCCTGACATGCTTAAAGTGCCTGACATGCTTCCAGTACCTGACATACTTCCAGTGCCTCACATGCTTCCAGTGCCTCAAATGCTTCCAGTGCCTCACATGCTTCCAGTGTCTGACATGATTCCAGTACCTGACATGCTTCCAGTGCCTGACATGCTTTCAGTGCCTAACATGCTTCCAGTGCCTGACATGCTTCCAGTGACTGACATGCTTGGAGTACCTGACATGCTCCCAGTGCCTGACATGCTTCCTGTGCCTGTCATGCTCCCAGTACCTGTCATGCTCCCAGTGCCTGACATGCTTCCATTGCCTGACATACTTCCAGTGCCTGTCATGCTTCCAGTGCCTGACATGCTTCCAGTACCTGACATGCTTCCAGTGCCTGACATGCTTCCAGTGCCTGACATGCTCTCAGTGCCTGACATACTCCCAGTGCCTGGCATGCTCCCAGTGCATGACTTGCTTCCAGTTCCTGACATGCTCCCAGTGCCTGACATGCTTCCAGTGCCTGTCATGCTCCCAGTGCCTGACATCCTCCCAGTGCCTGACATGCTTCCAGTGCCTGACATGCTCCCAGTACCTGTCATGTTCCCAGTGCTTGACATGCTTCCAGTGCCTGACATGCTTCCAGTGCCTGACATGCTTCCAGTACCTGACATGCTTCCAGTGCCTAACATGCTTCCAGTGCCTGACATGCTTCCAGTGCCTGTCATGCTCCCAGTGCTTGACATGCTTCCAGTGCCTGACATGCTTCCAGTGCCTGACATGCTTCCAGTACCTGACATGCTTCCAGTGCCTCACATGCTTCCAGTGCCTGACATGCTTCCAGTGCCTGTCATGCTCCCATTGCCTGACATGTTTCCAGTGCCTGTCATGCTCCCAGTGCCTGACATGATTCCAGTGCCTAACATGCTTCCAGTGCCTGACATGCTTCCAGTGCCTGACATGCTTCCAGTGCCTGGCATGCTCCCAGTGCTTGACATGCTTCCAGTTCCTGACATGCTCCCAGTGCCTGTCATGCTCCCAGTGCCTGACATGCTTCCAGTGCCTGTCATGCTCCCAGTACCTGTCATGCTCCCAGTGCCTGACATGCTTCCATTACCTGACATGCTTCCAGTGCCTGACATGCTTCCAGTGCCTGACATGCTTCCAGTCCCTGGCATGCTCCCAGTGCTTGACATGCTTCCAGTTCCTGATATGCTCCCAGTGCCTGTTATGCTTCCAGTGCCTGTCATGCTCCCAGTGCCTGACATCCTCCCAGTACCTGACATGCTTCCAGTGCCTGACATGCTCCCAGTACCTGTCATGCTCCCAGTGCTTGACATGCTTCCAGTGCCTGACATGCTTCCAGTGCCTGACATGCTTCCAGTGCCTGTCATGCTCCCAGTGCCTAACATGTTTCCAGTGCCTGTCATGCTCCCAGTGCCTGACATGCTTCCAGTGCCTGACATGCTTCCATTGCCTGACATGCTTTCAGTGCCTGACATGCTTCCAGTGCCTGACATGCTTGGAGTACCTGACATGCTCTCAGTGCCTGTCATGCTCCCAGTGCCTGACATGCTTCCTGTGCCTGTCATGCTCCCAGTACCTGTCATGCTCCCAGTGCCTTACATGCTTCCATTGCCTGACATGCTTCCAGTACCTGACATGCTTCCTGTGCCTGACATGCTTCCAGTGCCTGACATGCTCTCAGTGCCTGACATGCTCCCAGTGCCTGGCATGCTTCCAGTGACTGACATGCTTCCAGTTCCTGACATGCTCCCAGTGCTTGACATGCTTCCAGTGCCTAACATGCTTCCAGTGCCTGACATGCTTCCAGTGCCTGACATGCTTGGAGTACCTGACATGCTCCCAGTGCCTGTCATGCTCCCAGTGCCTGACATGCTTCCTGTGCCTGTCATGCTCCCAGTAACTGTCATGCTCCCAGTGCCTGACATGCTTCCAGTGCCTGATATGCTTCCAGTGCCTGTCATGCTTCCAGTGCCTGACATGCTTCCAGTGCCTGACATGCTTTCAGTGCCTGACATGCTTCCAGTGCCTGACATGCTTAAAGTGCCTGACATGCTTCCAGTACCTGACATACTTCCAGTGCCTCACATGCTTCCAGTGCCTCAAATGCTTCCAGTGCCTCACATGCTTCCAGTGTCTGACATGATTCCAGTACCTGACATGCTTCCAGTGCCTGACATGCTTTCAGTGCCTAACATGCTTCCAGTGCCTGACATGCTTCCAGTGACTGACATGCTTGGAGTACCTGACATGCTCCCAGTGCCTGACATGCTTCCTGTGCCTGTCATGCTCCCAGAACCTGTCATGCTCCCAGTGCCTGACATGCTTCCATTGCCTGACATACTTCCAGTGCCTGTCATGCTTCCAGTGCCTGACATGCTTCCAGTACCTGACATGCTTCCAGTGCCTGACATGCTTCCAGTGCCTGACATGCTCTCAGTGCCTGACATACTCCCAGTGCCTGGCATGCTCCCAGTGCATGACTTGCTTCCAGTTCCTGACATGCTCCCAGTGCCTGACATGCTTCCAGTGCCTGTCATGCTCCCAGTGCCTGACATCCTCCCAGTGCCTGACATGCTTCCAGTGCCTGACATGCTCCCAGTACCTGTCATGTTCCCAGTGCTTGACATGCTTCCAGTGCCTGACATGCTTCCAGTGCCTGACATGCTTCCAGTGCCTGACATGCTTCCAGTGCCTGTCATGCTCCCAGTTCCTAACATGTTTCCAGTGCCTGTCATGCTCCCAGTGCCTGACATGCTTCCAGTGCCTGACATGGTTCCATTGCCTGACATGCTTTCAGTGCCTGACATGCTTCCAGTGCCTGACATGCTTGGAGTACCTGACATGCTCTCAGTGCCTGTCATGCTCCCAGTGCCTGACATGCTTCCTGTGCCTGTCATGCTCCCAGTACCTGTCATGCTCCCAGTGCCTTACATGCTTCCATTGCCTGACATGCTTCCAGTACCTGACATGCTTCCTGTGCCTGACATGCTTCCAGTGCCTGACATGCTCTCAGTGCCTGACATGCTCCCAGTGCCTGGCATGCTTCCAGTGACTGACATGCTTCCAGTTCCTGACATGCTCCCAGTGCTTGACATGCTTCCAGTGCCTGACATGCTTGGAGTACCTGACATGCTCCCAGTGCCTGTCATGCTCCCAGTGCCTGACATGCTTCCTGTGTCTGTCATGCTTCCATTACCTGTCATGCTCCCAGTGCCTGACATGCTTCCAGTGCCTGATATGCTTCCAGTGCCTGTCATGCTTCCAGTGCCTGACATGCTTCCAGTGCCTGACATGCTTTCAGTGCCTGACATGCTTCCAGTGCCTGACATGCTTAAAGTGCCTGACATGCTTCCAGTACCTGACATACTTCCAGTGCCTGACATGCTTCCAGTGCCTCAAATGCTTCCAGTGCCTCACATGCTTCCAGTGTCTGACATGATTCCAGTACCTGACATGCTTCCAGTGCCTGACATGCTTTCAGTGCCTAACATGCTTCCAGTGCCTGACATGCTTCCAGTGACTGACATGCTTGGAGTTCCTGACATGCTCCCAGTGCCTGACATGCTTCCTGTGCCTGTCATGCTCCCAGTACCTGTCATGCTCCCAGTGCCTGACATGCTTCCATTGCCTGACATACTTCCAGTGCCTGTCATGCTTCCAGTGCCTGACATGCTTCCAGTACCTGACATGCTTCCAGTGCCTGACATGCTTCCAGTGCCTGACATGCTCTCAGTGCCTGACATACTCCCAGTGCCTGGCATGCTCCCAGTGCATGACTTGCTTCCAGTTCCTGACATGCTCCCAGTGCCTGACATGCTTCCAGTTCCTGTCATGCTCCCAGTGCCTGACATCCTCCCAGTGCCTGACATGCTTCCAGTGCCTGACATGCTCCCAGTACCTGTCATGTTCCCAGTGCTTGACATGCTTCCAGTGCCTGACATGCTTCCAGTGCCTGACATGCTTCCAGTACCTGACATGCTTCCAGTGCCTAACATGCTTCCAGTGCCTGACATGCTTCCAGTGCCTGTCATGCTCCCAGTGCTTGACATGCTTCCAGTGCCTGACATGCTTCCAGTGCCTGACATGCTTCCAGTACCTGACATGCTTCCAGTGCCTCACATGCTTCCAGTGCCTGACATGCTTTCAGTGCCTGTCATGCTCCCATTGCCTGACATGTTTCCAGTGCCTGTCATGCTCCCAGTGCCTGACATGATTCCAGTGCCTAACATGCTTCCAGTGCCTGACATGCTTCCAGTGCCTGACATGCTTCCAGTGCCTGGCATGCTCCCAGTGCTTGACATGCTTCCAGTTCCTGACATGCTCCCAGTGCCTGTCATGCTCCCAGTGCCTGACATGCTTCCAGTGCCTGTCATGCTCCCAGTACCTGTCATGCTCCCAGTGCCTGACATGCTTCCATTACCTGACATGCTTCCAGTGCCTGACATGCTTTCAGTGCCTGACATGCTTCCAGTGCCTGGCATGCTCCCAGTGCTTGACATGCTTCCAGTTCCTGACATGCTCCCAGTGCCTGTTATGCTTCCAGTGCCTGTCATGCTCCCAGTGCCTGACATCCTCCCAGTGCCTGACATGCTTCCAGTGCCTGACATGCTCCCAGTACCTGTCATGCTCCCAGTGCTTGACATGCTTCCAGTGCCTGACATGCTTCCAGTGCCTGACATGCTTCCAGTGCCTGTCATGCTCCCAGTGCCTAACATGTTTCCAGTGCCTGTCATGCTCCCAGTGCCTGACATGCTTCCAGTGCCTGACATGCTTCCAGTGCCTGACATTCCAGTGCCTGACTTCCAGTGTCTTGATTGGTTTCAATCTCCAATGTGCGGTTTGTCTGTGTGTGAACCTCTTTTTCTATGCAAAGATTGAGGAGATTTGTTCCACATCCATTGTACATCAGGCGTGTTAACTACAGCTTTCAACATTTCAAACTGGTTTCACATTTAACTTGAGTCTGTATAGTATCCACTAAAGAGGAGAAATTCTTACTCGCTGCCATGGTTGTGTGTGTGTGTGTACCCACCTATTTGTGGTTGCTGGGGTTGAAACTCAGCTCCTTGCCCCGCCTCTTCACTGACTGCTACTGGCTCCTCCCTCTCTCTGCTCCATGTGCTTAATCATACCTCGTCTTAAAACTATGTATGGTTCCTGCCTCCACTTCATAACTTGCCAGGCTAATCCAATTCGTAACAACTCTGTGGCTGAAGAAATACTTCCTAACATCCCTTTGACTCATCTGAGTCTTCAACTTCCAATTGTGACCACTGGTTTCTGTGTCCCATCTCTGGAACATCCTGTCTCTGTCCACCGTATCAATTCCACGCAATATCTTGTATGTCGTTCTCATGTCTAGCCTGACCCTCCTGTCCTCGAGTGACGTCAGGCCGATTTCGCTTAATCTTTCTTGGTAGGACATTCCCCTTAGATCTGGAAGTAACCCTGATGCTAACGTTTGCAATTTCTCTAATTTCTTGACGTGCTTGACCAGGTGTGGGTTCCAAACTGGTGCTGCGTACTCCAGTATCAGCCTGACGAGCACAGTGTACAGAATCTTGATTGATTCCTTACTGAGGTATCGGAAAACTATTCTTAAGATTATCAGGCGCCCATATGCCGCAGCAGTTATCTGGTTAATGTGCAATTCCGGAGACGTGCTCGGTATTATACTCACCCTTATGTCTTTCTCCTTGAGTGAGGTTTGCAGTCTTTGGCCACCTAGACTATACTCTGCCTGCGGTCTTCTTTGTCCTTCCTCGATCTTCATGACTTTGCATTTGGCGGGGTTAAATTCTAGGAGTCAGTTGCTGGACCACGCCTCCAGCCTGTCCAGGTCTCTTTGTAGACCTGTCTGATCCGATCTGATTTAATTCTTCTCATTAACTTCACATCATCTGCAAACAGTGACACTTGAGTTTATCCCTTCCGTCATGTCATTCACCTATACCAAGAATAGCGCTGGTCCCGGAACTAGTATCCTGTGTGTGTGTGTGTGTGTGTGTGTGTGTGTGTGTGTGTGTGTGTGTGTGTGTGTGTGTGTGAGTGTGTGTGTGTGTGTGTGTGTGTGTGTGTGTGTGTGTGTGTGTGTGTGTGTGTGTGTGTGTGTGTGTGTGTGTGTGTGTGTGTGTGTGTGTGTGTGTGTGTGTGTGTGTGTGTGTGTGTGTACTCACCTAATTGTGGTTGCAGGGGTTGAGCCACAGCTCCTGGTTCCGCCTCTTCACTGGTCGCTACTAGGTCCACTCTCTCCCTGCTCCATGAGCTTCATCGTACCTCTTCTTAAAGCTACGAATTGTACCTGCCTCCACTACCTCACTTTCCAGACTATTCCACTTCCTGAAAACTATGACTGAAGAAATGCTTTCTAACTTCCCTGTGGCTCATCTGAGTCGTCAACTGCCAATTGTGGCCCCTTGCTGCTGTGTCCCATCTAGCTAATCCTATAACTTTTTCACTAATCTCTTGTGAGGAACTGTGTCGAAGGCCTTCTTGCAGTCCAAGAAAATGAAATCAACCCACCCCTCTCTCTCGTGTCCTACTTCCATTACCTTGTCATAAATCTCCAGTAGGTTTGTGACACAGGATTTTTCCTTCCCTGAATCTGTGCTTGTTGTCATTGATAAGCTTGTTCCGTTGTAGGTGCTTCACCATTCTCCTTCTGATAATCTCCATAACTTTGTATACTGTACATGTCAGTGACACTGGTCTGCAGTTTATTGCCTTGTGTCTCTCCTTTCTAGAAAATGGGAACTACATTTGCCGTCTTCCATACCTCAGATACTTGACCAATTTCAATGGACGTGTTGAAAATTGTGCTTAGTGGCACACACAGTGTCTCTGCTCCCTCTCTAAGGACACACGGAAAGATGTCCGGTCCCACCGCCTTTGAGGTTTCATGTTCACTTAGCAGCTTCTTCACCTCCTCCTCGGTTGTATTTCATCTAGCACTTGTTGGTATATCCTTTGTTGGTGTACCCTACTATTCTGACTTACCTTAGTCTTTTCTGTCTCCACTGTAAATACTTCCTTAAATCTCATGTTGTGTGTGTGTGTGTGTGTGTGTGTGTGTGTGTGTGTGTGTGTGTGTACATACTTTTTATTTTTTTTACCTAGATCAATTATACAGGCTAAGAACCTGTGCTCATTTCAAATCCCAGCCCCTAGGATGCGATGCCATACCAGTCGCCTAACACACAGGTACCTCCTTACTGATAGGTGCACAAGGGGCAGGTCGAGTTCCAGTTATGAGCAGAGCTTTGTGTGAAGGCTTACTCAGCCCTGTAACAACTTAAGACAGTATTACTAAGGCTGGCCCCTCCTCGGGAAAATTAATGAATAGAAAAAGAAATAATAATTCACAAAGATAAACTCTTTATTATTTTTAATGCAAAGATAAAACAGTGAAACATGAAGGTGTATCCTGTTTGAAAGAAAAATGAAAAATGAAATGAAAAAATGACATTTGAATTCAACGCTAATATGTACAGTTAAACTGGGGTGTCTGGTGGAGGTTGACACCGTCTTGTAGAAATTGTAGCCGTTACTGATGATGTGGGGGAGGGGGGGGACACAGGTGTTGGTGACAACCCAACGGCTAGTTCTTCACAGAGTCTATAGCCTTGAATAGTCAGTCCAGCTGACAGGAAAGCAGGTTCTTCACCACTACAAAGATGAGGGGTTGTTTGCTGTCGCCTACAGTTAGTCAGGTAGGTAGATCCAAAAAGTGACGTCTCCGGAATTTTGCAAAAGTTCTTCTCCTTCAACACTTCTCGTTGGTTGGCAGGTGACCCGATCTGTCATTCCAAGCTGGAAAGAGAGACAGGTTACCCATTGCTAAAGAAATCACTGTCCATGATAAGTACAATACCTAAAAGACGTGGTGATTATCAAAACATCTAACATGGAGATCAAGGCTGAAAGGACTAAGTTTATTATTGGTCAAAAGTGAAGCTTTCAACCAATAAGTCCACTAGAATAGGAGCAGGCTTTTACTTACAGTTGTGCTGGGAGCTGTGAGTCGAGTGATTACTGTTTGGCCGGAGCCCTTTTGGGGTGTGGAGAAAGGGGGGGGATAGGGGGAGCTAGACTTACCCTACCTTAACAAGCAGTCGGCAATCAAACTATCATTACCGTATACTCCCTCGCTACTCGTATCTGTTGAAGTTTTCCCTCACACTCCCCCATACCAAGACTTATAGTCAAGGAGTATAAGAATATTAGGCAAGGAAAAAGTTCTAACATGTGGAAGTCGTGTAAGGCAACAAATCTTCTACTAACTGTCACGACTTAACCAGTCAGAGAAATGATTGGATGAACCATTGATATACACAATATGGAACTTAAAAGCTTGGAGAGCCAATGTCCACCTCAAGAGGCGACTGTTGGTTCCCTTAAAAGTTTTTAGGTGTATCAAAGGTTCCTTTTCTATGGTGGAGTGTCTCGTTTCTGCAGGAAGGAGTTTCCGGCTTAGGAAGCATACAGGGAAGGGAGTACCATCATGGTATTGTAGTAACACCTCACCTAAGCCAGTATTGGAGGCATCAGTTCTTAAACTAAATGTTTTATTAATATCTGGAATCTTATGTATAGGGTCTTTCGAGAAGATATTTTTAATCTCATTAAACTTTTCTCGAGCTACGTCGGAAAGTTCAAGAGGTTCCTTCACAGGCTTTTTAAGGAAGCCGGATAAGATGCCTGTAAGATCAGTAAGGTTCGGGATAAACCGTGCATAAAAATTTACAGAACCAAGAAAGCTACGCATTAGCTTTATGGTTTTGGGGAATTTAAATTCTAATAAAGCTTTGATCTTATTGGGGAGAGGCTGTAAAGAGTTATTAGAAAGTATCAGTCCAAGATATCTAATCTTGTTATACCCTAGGAAGCATTTCTTCGGCTTGGTACTGAGGCCATGTGAGCGTAACCTACTTAAAACTGATGTTAATGTTTGGATATGCTTGCCCCATGTGGATGTCATTACGTATGTGTTATCAAAATAAACTGAAACATTTGGCATATTGAAGATTTGAGACACTTATGCAGCATATGGGAATCTTTATTCAGGAAACGTTTCGCCACACAGTGGCTTCATCAGTCCAATACAAAGAGGAAGGCGTAAGGAGAGGAGGAGTATGAGGTAATCAGTCCCTCAGCCTGGAGTCGATGTGTTCAGTCCATCAATCTGGACTGAACACATCGACTCCAGGCTGAGGGACTGATTACCTCATACTCCTCCTCTCCTTACGCCTTCCTCTTTGTATTGGACTGATGAAGCCACTGTGTGGCGAAACGTTTCCTGAATAAAGATTCCCATATGCTGCATAAGTGTCTCAAATCTTCAACTTGTCGGTTTTTCGAACCATTCATCACATTTGGCATATGACCTTTCTCATCAGTCTCACGTAGGTAGCACAGGCAGTTACCAAACCGAAGGGCATAGTTCTATACTGCATCAGTCCTTGGTGTGTAGGAAAAGCGGTGTACTGCATAGAAGAAGGATCTAACATTACTTGATGATATGCCTGCGCAATATCAATCTCTGAAAAGAAGGAAGAGTCATAAAATTTGTGTAGATCGCTATCTATTAAGGGCATTGGCTCAGCATCCCACCGAGTTATAACATTAAGGCCTCTGAAGTCAATAGCAAGTCTATATGAATTATCCTCCTTCTTAACCATGACTACTGGTGAGCAATATGCAGATACTGAAGGTTCAATGATCTTTAGTTTTAATAATTTATCTACCTCTCGGTCAAATGCATCCCTAAGGTGAACTGGAACTGGGTATAATTTCCGTTTGATCGGATTGTCCGTGACTAAGTCAATCTTATGGACTACCGTGGAGGTAACACCTGGAATATCAGTAAAAACGTCTTAGAAGTTACTCACACATTGAAGTAGTTCATGTCTCTTACGGTCATCCAAAGATTCATTAATATTAATGTTGGTTGCATCCGAGTGGTCAAGAGTCACCAAGTCATGTAGTTCTTCATCATAGTCTAAGTTAGAGGTGTCAATTACGCACACCTTACATTCTTCAGTTGTCGTATCAAGTTCGTGTGGAAAAACTAAATCAAAGTTATTAAGGCAGTTAACCGAATTTCTTCGGTAATATTTCTTAAGGATGTTGATATGATAAAGCTTAGGTTTCCCCTTGACTTCTATGAGGTAATCAACCTTCCCACAAATTTTTAACACCTTATATGGACCTTTCCATAGAACTAATAATTTATTTGACTTGATAGGCATAAGTACCAGAACTTCATCCCCTACTATAAAACTTCTTCTCTGACTTTTGGAACCAAAATAGGTTATGTACTGGTCCATTGACAAGCTTAAGATTTTCGAAACTATGTCAGAGGTCTCCTCAAGTTTGGATCTAAGGTCAAGGAGAAACTGATAAGAAAACTGAACCTCAGCATTTACGTCCTCATTAGCCCATAAGTCATAAAGGATGGACAGTGGACCTCTGGCCTGTCTACCATAGAGAAGTTCAAAAGGTGAAAACCCCAAAGAGTCATTGGGAACTTCCCTCATTTTTCTCCTCTCTTTCTCTTTCTGTGTTCTCTCTCTCTATTCTTTATCTCTCCTTTTTCTCCTCTCTCTCTATTCTTTATCTCTCCTTTTTCTCCTCTCTCTCTATTCTTTCTTTCTCCTTTTCAATTCTTTCCTGGATCTTAGCACTAATGAAAGTTTCTATATTTTTCCCCGTTATTCCTAACTTACTCCCAGCATTCATCCAAAACTGGTATTCCTCCATACTTGCAAGAATAACTTAAACTACCAGGGAAAAATGAAACGGATATATCAAAGAAAACGGAGGGTTCAATTCCTGCTCCGCTCAAACTGTAAATAAATCGGAGGGTTCGATCCGTGTTTCGATTAAACAGTATGTGTGAATGAAAACGGAGGGTTCTATGCCGGCTCCGTCCAAACAGTAAGTAGAATGGGGTCCCTTGACCATCCAATCTTCTCACCAACAAATCAAGAGTGTCCTATGACAGTTCCCTTGATATAATAAAGAGCTCAATGAAACAATTTGTCACTGGAAAATCTCGGGTCCCTAGAGTCTAATCCTCCAAATCGTTTCAAGCTCAAAAATAAAAGTGACAGAATTAACTAGTATATCCTGCCTGACTTGACTTACAATAAATTGAGACTATAACAGTGAAACATGAAGGTGTATCCTGTTTGAAAGAAAAATGAAAAATGAAATGAAAAAATGACATTTGAATTCAACGCTAATATGTACAGTTAAACTGGGGTGTCTGGTGGAGGTTGACACCGTCTTGTAGAAATTGTAGCCGTTACTGATGATGTGGGGGAGGGGGGGGACACAGGTGTTGGTGACAACCCAACAGCTAGTTCTTCACAGAGTCTATAGCCTTGAATAGCCAGTCCAGCTGACAGGAAAGCAGGTTCTTTACCACTACAAAGCTGAGGGGTTGTTTGCTGTCGCCTACAGTTAGTCAGGTAGGTAGATCCAAAAAGTGACGTCTCCGGACTTTTGCAAAAGTTCTTCTCCTTCAACACTTCTCGTTGGTTGGCAGGTGACCCGGTCTGTCATTCCAAGCTGGAAAGAGAGACAGGTTACCCACTGCTTAAGAAATCACTCTCCATGATAAGTACAATACCTAAAAGACGTGGTGATTATCAAAACATCTAACATGGAGATCAAGGCTGAAAGGACTAAGTATATTATTGGTCAAAGGTGAAGCTTTCAACCAATAAGTCCACTAGAATAGGAGCAGGCTTTTACTTACAGTTGTGCTGGGAGCTGTGAGTCGAGTGATTAATGTTTGGCCGGAGCCCCACACGTCACCTTTCGGGGTGAGGAGAAAAGGGGGGGGGGATAGCGGGAGCTAGACTTACCCTACCTTAACAAGCAGCCGGCAATCAAACTATCGTTACCATGTACTCGCTCGCTACTCCTATCTGTTGAACTTTTCCCTCACACTTTTATAAGATAGGGAAGGAAAAAGGATGGGTAAGTATGGAAATATGGGAAATAGGTGTGTGGGGTAATAAATGTATGTAGCCTAGCCACTTAGGTGCATTTAAATACAAGTGTGTGTTTATGTGTGTGTAGTATAATTCATGATTTTATAAATTCATAGATCTGTACTACAACCCATCAGCTTTAAACAGTTATATCGCTTGTAAAATGCATGAGGGTGGTTCGAGGGTGCTTGATGTAGGTCGGCTGCTTTCTGGAGATGCTGGTCGGCTGAGCTGTTTCTGAATTGGTGTCCTGCCATAGTAGGTTTACAAATTTTACATGTTTTTATATACGTGTTAATTAACTAGAAGTAAAGTGTCCATAAATTGGGGTTGTTTTATCTATATTGGACATTGAATGGTTCTGGTGGTACCCATTCATTTGTATCCTCAGGGAGGTTACTCAGGATCATTCATTCGCTGCCTGGATGAGGTAGAGTGCGGACGTGCTTTGCACCCCTCTACTGTTTCCCAGACGAGCTAATCAGTCAACGACATGGCGCCAGGTGTTCGCAGGAGAGTGAATACTGTGGGCATTGAACTTATTAGTGGGGCTTTAACACCTACGTCAGTCGATGTGTTATTGCCCAAAATTATACGAGAGACATATGGCATCAGAGACGAGGATTTATATGGAGTGGCACTGAACGGTGTATATAGAATTTTCGTGAAAGTGCTAACTGCTCAAGTATACGAGGCTTTGGTTGATCGTTACCAAGATGTCAGCATTACTGTAACACCGGCAGTGAGGGTCAAGTTGATTGATGTATCACGACATTATTCGTGGGTTAAGCTCCACAACGTGCCTTTTGAGGCTGATGAGGTAGATATTCGAAATGTTTTCGAACGTTATGGAACTGAACATCTGGCCCAACCTGGCAAATGGGTAAAAGGTGCTTACACAGGATTTCCTGAGGGTTCTTTTAATCTCAAGATGACGCTTAGGCATCCTATACCCTCGTATGTATATCTCGAAGAGTTTAGAACCCAGGTAATGGTAGCGTATGCGGGGCAGAGGCGTACGTGCCGACTGTGTGGCGAATTTGACCATATGGCGGCAGACTGTGGCAAGCGGAGTATGGCTCCTGGGCCGGCAAGGGGCGGAGCACCTGCGCATGAGCACCCGATGCCTAAGGAAGAACGGGGGCAAGGAGGAGGGCGTGGTCGCATGTGGAGTGAAGAGGTAGTGGCTCCTCCAGTGGAATCGGAAGAAGTGGTGATCCATGAATCACCTGGCCCATCAACAGTGGCTCCTGGGCCGGCAAGGGGCGGAGCACCTGCGCATGAGCACCCAATGCCTAAAGAAGAACGGGTGCAAGGAGGAGGGCGTGGTCGCATGTGGAGTGAAGTGGTGGTGGCTCCTCCTGGGGAATCGGAAGAAGTGGTGATCCATGAATCACCTGGCCCATCAACAGTACAGTTGTCAAGTGAGGAGGTACAGGAGGGCGCAGCAGTGAAGGCTATTGAGGAGGAGTTGGAGACGGTGATACAGGCTATGTTACAGTCTACGGAGGTGGAGAGTTACAGCGAACAAGACCCTGGGATCAGGGTAGAAGGTGTGTGTGGGGAAGGGGAGGATCAGGTGGCACCTGTGGTGGACAGTGCGAGTGCCATGGAGGGACATGGAGGCGGATTAAGGGTGGTAGAGGTGGAAGTCCATTGTGCTGGCTCCCAGGACTCAGATATGGAAACTGAGGGAGCTACAAGGAAAAGGGCAGCAGCGTCAGATTCGGACGATGTTCTGACACCGGCGCAAAGGCCGGGGAAAAAGACATGGGGTTCTGGTACCCAGAGTGACTCTGCGAGAGGGCCACAACAGAAGGGGGGGGGATGGTTGGGAAGGAGGGGGGAAACTGTGGCAAAGGCACAGTCCAGGGGAACAGTCTGAAAGGGAAGAATCTTGACATGAGGCGGGGAAGGAAACCTTAAGCTGGCCTCAGGTGTGTAACAATAAATATTAATGGTCTGTGTGATGGTGTTAAACGGGAGTGCTTCAGGATGTTTTTGAATAGGTATAAGGTTGACGTAGCTTTTGTGCAGGAGCACAATTTTAAGCTTGGTCGTGAATTAGTGGTCCCTGGGTATCAGGCTTATGTGTTGCCGTCTGAGCGTTTAAAAGGAGGAGTGGGTGTGTTGATCAGGGAGGCGGGCCCGTTTGTATTGCATAGGAAAGAGGGGGGGGGAGGGGGGAGAGTATTACATGTGGAAGGATGGTGGATGGGAGAGAGAGTGGCGTTTGTGTGTGTGTATGCCCCAGCAGAAAGTGACGTGAAAGTGAAGATGGATTTTGTGCGGGAGGAGCTCGTGTATTACCTACGCACGTTACCGTCTGTCGCGATTGTGGGGGGGGATTGGAATTGTGTAATTAAGAAGACAGACGTGGAACCCAGAGGAGCGGGATATTTTTCCTCAGTCTTGGGGGGCCTGCTTAGAGATCTTCAGTTACGTGATGCTTTCGGGGGAGGTCTGTGGGAGGTGGAACATACGTTTATAAGAAGGGGATATGCGGCTCGTTTGGACAGGTTATATTTATCTCGGAGGGTTTTGGTAGAGTCTTTTAAAACTATAGAGATGGTGTCTTCCGATCATAGGGCGGTATTAGTGGAGGTGGGATGGGATGCTTTGGCTCGTAGGCAGGGAAGTTATTGGAAACTGAACACGATGGTTTTGGGGGATAGGGAGGGAGTGGAAGCGTTTGCAATATTTTGGGAACAGCTCTGTGCCGACAGAAGAACTGAGGAAGACGTGGTAGGATGGTGGGATAGTGTGGCTAAGTTACGAATACGTCATTTTTATGTGAGGGAGGGCAAACGCATTAATCAATTGCGGTATGGTTTGTCAAATTACTTAGAATCTAGATTACGGAATTGTTACGAGGGGGGGTTCGGTGGCCGGGGTGTACCCGGTGGAGGATATACACATGTTGAAGGACAGAATACGGGATTTGCAAGAAGAACGTTTTGCAGCTGTACGGGTACAGGCGGGGTTAGACGAAGTACTCTGGGGCGACAAGCCATCAGCTTGTGTGCTGCGAGGACAGAAGGTACGACAGCGAACGACTACAATACCAGGTTTGCAAGTCATATCTTCTGTGGGGGGTTTTAGAGAGGGTCAGGTATTAAGGGACACCAAGGGGATGAGTGCATATGCAGATAGATGGTTTGAGGAATACGGGAAAAGTAGTGGGGTGGATGGTGAGGTTCTTGGGAAGGTATGTGAGTATGTGCCGTGCAAACTGGGGAGGAGTGATCGGGAGGCACTGGGTGGGGTCATTGAGGAGGGGGAAATATGGAGAGCCCTTATGGACATGAGGAAGGGTAAGGCACCCGGGATCGATGATTTACCTAGCGAATTTTATGTACAGCACTGGGGTCTGCTTAGGGGTTTCCTAGTAAGGTTAATGAATGCCATGAAAGACGGAGGTAAGATGGGAGAATCTCAGGCAACGGCGGTGGTGGTGTTGGTCCCAAAGGGTAAACAGCAGAGTACCCTTCGGGATTATCGAGCCATTTCATTGCTTTGTGCTGATTATAAATTATTTGCGAAAATTCTTGGGAATCGGCTTAAATGTGTTGTGGGGAGGGTCGTGTTTGAGTCTCAGTTTGGTTTACCTGGTAGGTCAATGAGCGTGGGCCACGGGATTATCAAGGGGTTCCTGGAGGACATGGAAAGGGAAAGAGGAGCGTTGGTGGCGTTGGATTGGCAAGGGGCTTATGATAGGGTGGAAAGAAAGGCTTTGAGGGATATTCTCCTACGACAGGGGTTTGGCGAAGAAATAGTGGGGTGGGTGGATACGCTGTACTCAAATACGAAGGTAAGGGTGCAAATCAATGGGTGTGTGGGGGGGGGGTGTCAACATGGAGCGGGGTCTTCGGCAGGGATGTCCTTTATCACAAATATTGTTTGCATGTGTTCAGGATCCCTTTTATAGGATGGTGGAGGATCGTCTAAGGCCGGGGGGGAGGGATGGTGAGCTGAAGCCGTGGCCTGGTTTGGTGGGCTATGTTGATGATACCACTATTTTGGCAAGTGAGGAGACACGGTTAGGACTTTTGGGGGAAGTTGTACACACTTTTGGGAGAGCTACTGGGATGAAGGTAAATCTGGAAAAGTCAATGATCATGGGGCTGGGAGAGTGGACAGAGAGATTAGAGTGGGGATGTGATGTTGTGCAGCGGAGGACCGGGAGTCTGAAAATCTGCGGTGTCATGTATGAGGCTGACCTGAGTGCTGCAAGGGTTAGCAATTCGAATAGGATGGTGGAACAGGTGCAGCGACGGTTGGGAATGCTGCGACCTCACCATTTAACCCTTAGGCAGCGTGTAATTGTCATCAATGTATTACTATATAGTAAAGTCTGGATTGTTTCGGCTGTGATGCCGTTAACAGGAACGGCGATCACGAGTATTCTTAGAATGGTGTTCAAATTTTTGTGGGGTTCAGGGTGCAACTGGTTGCGAAGGGAGGTAGTGACATTGCCGGTATGTAGGGGAGGGTTGGGTTTGTTGGACTTGAGAAAGCGCGTGAAATGTGTGTTTATTAAGAGGGAAGTGATGAGTGCAGGTGGATGGAGGGAGGGTCAGCTAGATAAGGTACATGCTCACCTGAGGAAATGGTATGGAGGGGCGGAAATGAAGGAATGCGAGACAGTGTTACGCGCCTTAATGTTAGCCAGGGAACCAGGAAAAGTAAAGGTGGGAACTTTGTGTAAATTGTTAGAGAGACATGTAGTGGCGCCGGTTGAAGGGATCTACCCCATGTATGCATGGGATGTAATATGGCGAAGGTTTAGTAAATTAAGGATACGACCTAGGGCGCGTGAGGTTATGTACCGTTTCCTGCATGGGATTTTGCCAACGGGAGCGATGCTCCGAGACAGGAGGGTTATTGAGGGTGGGGGGTGTGGCAGATGCAGTGGGGAAGAGACTGCGTATCATGTCGTCTATTTTTGTGAAGGTTTGGAGTGCATCAGGGTATGGATGCGTAAGGTAGTGGTGAGGGTGGGGGGCCAAGGTGTGGCGGTATTGCGAGCGTTGAGTCTTGATATGAGTGGTGTGGAGGAGAGTGTGGTAAGAGGTTTAGCATATGTCATCGTGGACTACATATATGTTTTATGGGGTATGAGGGGGAAGGTGGGTGGGGATGTGCTGAGAAGGACTTTGGCGGCGACGTTTTATCGAACTTTGTGTCGCAACAGAGACATTTTTGGGAAAAGGTGGGAAGAGTATTTTTCTGAAGGTTATAGAGGACTAACAATAGGGAATTTATTGGCGTTATAAGGGGCTTTAACTGCCGGGGTGAGTGGGTTGGTAAAAGGGGGGGGGGGGGTTCCGGGGATTTCAACGGGCTCACCTCCTTGGGAATGCAGTGATGTGGTTGGGTGTGATTGGAGGTACTAGTGTGTGACCAGATGAGAGGTTGTGCAAGATAAGTTTTGCTTAGTTCCCTTGATGGGGAAGGTGTAAGGAGCAAATTAAATATATAACATGTATTAATGTATAACCTATAAATTATATAACATGTATATTTCTTTGGTAGCGTATTATGTTCCACTTGCACTGGTATTGCAATTGAATTTGAATTTTCTTGAGAGGGTTTTCCTTTCACTATTTCCTTGAAGCACTGAGTTATTTTTGTTTTATTGTAACGTGGTCCAGCATCAGTTTTGGTAGTAATTACCTATTATTATTGTTCTTATTTAAGGTATTGTAATTTTGGTAGTCCTGTACCATTCATGGTTGTAAATAATGCTTCCTCAAGTGACATGTGTCATAATAATCCTAAATTGAGGATAATTAATGTCATGATTATTCAGGTTGGTGATAGGGTTAGTTTTCAATGTGTGTATGTGAGTGGGGGGGGGATGATGGGTCACCTGTGTTGCAGCACAGGTTTCTTAATAAGGCATATTGTAGGTCTGGTGTATTTGTTGAGAGTGGTATTATGGGTGATTGTCATTAAGCTTGGAGCATTATTGTGTTGAGGTTGTAATTTTAGGAGTTTTATTAATAGCCATTTTGTGGCCTTTGTTATTATAACTTTATTTCTTCTTAAATTGTGATATGTTATAAAAACTTGTATATAGTAGACTGTCAGATGTTGCCTGGATTGTTTTGTGTTTATATATTGTTTTACTGATGTTGTCCTTGATCATTTTTTTATATATGTACCTATTAATATCTGTACATGAAGTTTTTAAATAAAATATAAAAAAAAACTCAGGATCATTGATCTCTGGAAATTATCATTGTGCATGAAGCGTCGAACTCTTTGTTGGAGGATCATCCTGACCTTTGGGTTCTGTGGGGAGGTGTGTTGATGATGCAGTCGGTGATGGCAGTAGGTGTAAGGAAACATGCCCAAAGTTTCCACCCGGCTAAGGTTCATATTACGAGCAATCAGTATGTGAGCTGACTGCAACGGATTTGCAATGGGGAAGATTGTGTCTTTTGTGTATGTCTGAGTGTGTGATTGCACTTTTTCTTGTTTGTATGTGTGAATATGCACGTATGAATATGTGTGTTTGTAAACGCACATGTGTTTGTGTGCATCTGGGTTTATGTTTAGCAGTATGAATGTGTGTACTCACCTAGTTGTGGTATACCTGGAGTATATCTAGTTGCATGGATCGATTCAAAGCTCTTTACTCCTCCTCTTGACTGGTCGATACTAGGTTCACTTTTTCCTTTCTCCACGCGCTTTATTGAACCTCTTCATAAACCTATGTATGGATCCTGCCTCTACTACATTGCTGGGCAGATTGTTCCACTTCCCTACAACTTTATTACTAAAGAAATATGTCCTTATATCCTTGTGGCCCATCTGAGTATTCAGCTTTTAGCAGTGACCCCTTGTTGCTGTGTCCTATCTCTGAAACATTCGGTTGCTATTCTCCTTGTCAAATCTTGTCGATATGATGTGTGTTGTTATCATGTCGTCCACAATTCCTCCTGCCCTCTAGCGTCGTCAGATTGATTTCCCTTAAACCTTTCCTCATAGTTTCCCATAGTTCCGAGAATAGTCTTGTTACAAGCCAATGCACTTTCTCTAATTTATTGACGTGCTTGACCAGGTGTGACTTCCATACTTGTGCTGCAAATCCATTATGGATCTGACATACACAGTTTACATTGTCTTGAATGACTCGTTACTTAGATGTTGAAACAATATTCTTAGGATTGCCAGGCACCCATGTGTTGCAGCCGCTATTAGGTTCATGTGAGCTTTAGGAAATGTGCTCGGTATGATGCTCACCCCAAGATTCTTTTCTTTAATTGGGTTTTGCAGCCTTTGACCTCCTAGTCCGTACTCCATCTGCGGTCTTCTTGGTCCTTCCCCAAACTTTACGACTTTTCACTTGCTGGGGTTAAACTCCACAGGGTTAAGCTTCAACCAGGATTGCAGTCTGTCCAGATCTCCTTGTAGGCTTACCTGTTCCTCATCCATTTGTATTATCCTTATTAGCTTCACACTGTCTGAGATAAGGAACACTTCCGACTCTATCCCTTCTGTCATGTCATTCACATATACTAGAAACAGCATCGGACCTAGGACTGACCCTTGTGGAGCACCACTTGACACATGCACCCACTATGACACCTCGTCACTTACTAACACACGTGCATGTTTCTGTTTGCTGTACAGTTGTTCAGATAATGAGAGTATTTTTAATTAGAAATTCTTCCCTTAAAGTTGCAGGTTTAGCCTAACATGGTTTACATAAACCTGTAGGAATACATTGATCGTACAAACTGAAAAATATCTGATCTCTTATTTAAACAACATAAGCATTGGTATTAAATTTAAATTTGCTTACGAAATATACATATATCTTTATTTTATTGATGAAGCGTCATTAAAACAATTTATAATTTGAAATACAAGCTTTACTTGAAGTTATGCATCAATGTCCATTTAATCAGCCACTTTACAAAGACTGATAGTCTCTCTAAATTTTTTCCCTAAAGTTGGCTGTCTGCGAGAAATGCGTCAGTCTCAGATTTGACGAACATAAGATAAAGCCTCCACACCTCTGAGTATTAAATGGCCCACAGGAGCTAAGCACTTCGAATAAATATATAAGTAATCTTTAATTTTCCATTGAACGTAAAGTACATGATAACTAGAATCTGGTAACAAAGAAATGAAAATCAATCTATATTGCTACTGTATTGCATTATCTCATTCATTTAAGATTTTCAGTAAGACAGAATTTAAGTAAATTAAAGTTCTCTCTTCTATGTCCTAAATATGAGGTAATTAACAGGTATTGGAGGGATAGGTTCGACATTCTTGCCAAAAATAAAAAAAGAAATTAGATCATGTTTCTATATGAGTAGAAACCTTATACAGAAAATGATTAGCAAATACAGGTACCTACTTAAAAAATAATCAAATGTGGTTTTTCCGTAAACTTTGGAGACTTTACATTTCCAGGCGAGTTTACCTTTGAAATATTTCTAATCATAACACAAGAAAAAAAAAGGTGAACTGTGATGCAGTTTTTCAGAAACGAAAATATTGCAACAAGAAGGATAAATGTTTCAAACCTTTCAATGTTTTACCATGATCTGTGTGCCACAAACATAATTAAGAAAAATAACCTCTTAGTCTACAAAAGTAACCATTAATCTACAATGATTGATTAAAATCTATTCATTCAACCTCTCCATCAACTCTATATATGTATCTAACTTATATTTACATTTTCTTTGAGATGTTTTGAAACTCTCTTCTTTTCTTTTAGACTTCCTGAGAAAAAAATTGTGCAGACTTTAATATATCCATTTTCTGACCTCAGTTACACTTATGTTCGCCCCCCTGATGGATTCTTTGGAACGAGTCTTGGCAACGGTTCATGGTCTGGCATGGTGGGAATGGTGATGAGAGAGGTGAGTAGTCAGGGAAGGAAGTGCTGGGAGGAAAGTGAGTGTAACGACAGTAGTGAAGAAAAGAAAGTGTAGCGTGAAAGATGAGTGTAGTGAGGATGGTGACGAAGTTCAGCGTAAGGATGAAGGAGAGTGAAGTGCAGTGAGGATATTGAAAATAGAAAGACAGGAGATTGTTTTGAAGATTGTAAATTTATGGCGAAAGTGAGAGTATTGATGAAGATGAGGGAGTGGAGCACAACGGAGGCTGTAGTAGAGGGGAGTTCAAACTTCAGAGGGAAGTGAGTGTACTGGAGAGATGAACATTCTGAGGGAGAACACTGTAAGAGAGGTGAGTATTTCAGGAAAGTTGAGCCTTCTAAGGTAAGAAAATATCCTTAGTGAGGTACTGAGAAACGGGAGTGTAGTGAGAGACCTGAGTGTACTAAGGTTAGTGAGCGTACCTTGAGGATTGTTGTGAGGAAGCTGACTGTTCTCAGGTATTAGAGTGCAATACTATTGTTCAGTGCTAATCTTGACTATGACTTAGGGTCAAAATAAATACAATAATTATTTTTTTCAGTATTTGTTGAATATAAATGGATTTTAAGCTAACAATCAAGAACTGGTAATGCTAAGCAGGTTACTGTCCTTAGCGTCACGTCTAGGAGACCTCAGCTGTATAAGAGTAACCTTGCCAGAACAATAGTTATTTAATTATTTCTGTGATTACCCAAAAATAATTAGTGTCATTAAAATTAATGTTTTTAAAGAAAGAGGCTACTCTCGGTTTGGTTTTTAGTGTGGCATGTCATTTTCCTATAAAAATAAGAATGTAGCCTGACACCAAACCAAAACCAGCATACAAGCAACACCTAAATTCAGAGGGAACCACATCACTTTATAAACACCACCACGTTGAACCGGAACCTTTTACAAATATTACTTAACTCGAATTTATATATATATATATATATATATATATATATATATATATATATATATATATATATATATATATATATATATATATATATATATATATATATATATATAGATAGATAGATATAAGTAGTGCTGAAGGCGGCTGAGCGGTCTCTGCGGCTGAGCGGTCCATGCGCTGAGCGGTCCATGCGGTTGAGCGGTCCCTCCTGAAAAAGGGGTGCGGCTGAGCGGCTGAGCGCTGTATTCCTGAGCGGTCTCCTTTTCACACCTTTATGCTAATGACCTTGACCTCGCCCTCGAGACCACCTCACCCTCGACCACCTCGCCCTCGACCACCTCGCCCTCGACCACCTCGCCCTCGACCACCTCGTCCTCAACCACCACCCACGCCCCCCCACCTGAGCCCCCCACCCGCCCTGCCCTCGCGCCGACCCAGCCGCCCACCGCGCCCTCGCGCCCGCCCGCGCACCTCGCGCCCGCGCCCCTCGCGCCCGTCCGTCGCGCCCGTCCGCGCCTTCTGCAGCGCCTTCTGCAGCGTCGTCCGGATCGCCCCCGCTCCCCGACTTTTTTTCCAATTTTTTTCACATTTTTTTTGAATTTCATTTTCTTGTGCTCTCCATCTACTCGGATCAAATTTTTGAGGTTCCCCCTCCCACTTTCACCCCCATCCAAATTTTTTTCGATTTTTTTTTTTTGGATTTCATTTTCTTATGATCTCCTCGGATCAAGTTTTTTGGATTCCCCCCTCTGGGGGTAAGCATTCCAAATGGACTCCCACTTTCACCCCAAATATTCCTCCTCCATCTCCTTGGATCACGTTTTTCTCGATAATACAAAGACTCCATCTCCTTGGATCAAGTATTTCTCGATACCAACTTTTTTGAGGGTCTCCTTCCCACTTTCACCCCCATCCCAAATTCTTTTCGAATTTCTTATGATCTCCATCTCCTCAGATCAAGGTTTTTGGGTTCCCCCCTCTGGGTACCCCTCCCACCACCCACTTCCACCCCAAGTTCCCTGCTCCAATTCCTCGGATCAAGTTTTTCTCGAAATCAAAGACTCCATCTCCTCGGATCAAGTTTTTTGGATTCCCCCCTCTGGGGGTAAGCATTAAAAATGGACTCCCACTTTCACCCCAAATATTCCTGCTCTACTTCCTTGGATCAAGTTTTTTGGATTTCCCCCTCTGGGGGTAAGCATTCAAAATGGACTCCCACTTTCACCCCAAATATTCCTCCTCCATCTCCTTGGATCAAGGTTTTCTCGATAATACAAAGACTCCATCTCCTTGGATCAAGTTTTTGGATTCCCCCCTCTGGGGGTAAGCATTCAAATGAACTCCTCCTATGGGGTACGGTACTTTCTCTTACTACAGGTCTAAACAATTGTGACGTCACCCCACCTGTGTTTACTCGGCGGTCAGTGACGTCACGTGATGACCTCACACATACAGGCTGAATCTTGTCGACTTCCCCCTATGTCAGTGACGTCACGTGATGACCACACACACAGGCTGAATCTTGTCGTGCAGACAATAACTTAAAATGCAGGATAACACTATTTATTATACAACCAATGCATTTCATATACATCCAACAAAAAAAAAAATTCATTGAAAAAAGGTACAATTCATTGACTAAAATCAACATATTTTTCTCTTGAAGAAATTCTATGCATTTTTTGTTCTGGATCATCTTCGTCGTCACCATCTCAGTATTACACATTTCATATACAACATAGGGAAAACATTTTCACTCTTAACTCAGGATAACCCAAATAGTTCCACGTTTTTTCGTTAATACCCACAACAATCCATAATTTCTTTACAAAAGATTCACTCTCCTCAAGTCTAGACATTTTTCTCGTTTTAACTATTTCATCTCAGGTCACTCCCCACGAAGTAACCTTCTCTCTCTCCTTCTCCCCACCCTCCCGAACCCTCACACTCCAACCAACACCTCACAATTTTCACTCATAACCCACAATTTTTCTCGTTTTAACTATTTCATCAGAAAAAGTCACCACAACACTTACAACTTATAACCACTTTTCGATTAATTCACTAGTCACAATTTTACATATTACGAAGTTAATACGCACATACACCTCACTTTACTTTGAACACCTTCAAAACACTCTCATAAATCATTTGAATACTCACAAAAATACCTTTGAATACTTCCAATCAACTCTGAAAAACTTCAAAAATATAATTTTGAGTACTCCCAAATACACCATTGAATACTACTAAAACACCACTGAATACAGTCAAAACACCACCAAAATCACCATAAACTAAGATCAACATCACAGACTAACACCAATTTTCACACAAATCCCCTCAAATCACTATAACCAAGACGATTACCAATTTCTATGAGTACACTCACCTCCAACTAAGATATAACATGAGTGCACAAAACATGAACACAATCCAAACACACACGAACACTTATAACAGAATCACTACTTTTTCGGTATCTCTAGTTCGACATCACCCACAACCCACAACACCCACAACCCACAACACCCACAACCAACATCACCCACACCCCACAACACCCACAACCCACATCACCCACAACAACAACCCACAACTTATAACATCTTTTCGGTATCACTAGTTCAACAACATCACCCACAACCCACAACACCCACAACCCACAACACCCACAACCCACAACACCCACAACCCACATCACCCACACCCCACAACACCCACAACCCACAACACCCACAACAACAACCCACAACTTATAACATCTTTTCGGTATCTCTAGTTCGACAACAACACCCACAACCCACAACACTCACAACCCACAACAACCCACTTATAACAACTTTTTTGATATCTCTAGTTCGACAACAATACCCACAACCCACAACACCCACAACCTACATCACCCATAACAACAACCCACTTATAACATCTTTTCGGTATCTCTAGTTCGACAACAACACCCACAACCCACAACACCCCACCACCCACAATTTTTTCTCGTTTTAACTAATTTCATCAGAAAAGTCACAACAACCCACAACAACATCCCACTTATAACATCTTTTTCGATATCTCTAGTTCGACAACAATACCCACAACCCTCATCACTTATCAATTTATTCACAATTTTTCCTCTTTCGATTCAAATTTTTGCCCTTCTTTTTATTGAATCTTAAAATGTAATGCACATTCCTCCCTACATTACTAAAATTCTAATAAAGTCCTCTCCATACCCATCTCCTTGTATCCACATAAATTAATATTATACTTACAACAACTAATCATCTCACTACCCAACTACTGCGACATGTTTCTACACCCTCCAATCTTTTCCAATGTATCATAACTTTTCACTTCTATAATTTCTTTTATAATATTCACACATTTCCTTTATTTTCAGTAAAATCCCCCCCCCCCATATTTCATTAAATTTCTAATACAACCCTCCCCATACCCCTCTCCATCTCACCCACATTTCTTCACATCCACTCACCCATCTCCCAACACACCTCTTCAGAACAAACACAAAAAAATCACATTTCACATCCACAAATGCATCTCATCACCCATCTCAAATCCGCTAAAATCACTGTAACCAAGTTATTCACAAAATTCTATGACCACCTAACACACACAGACAACTCACTTTACTTTGAACACTACCAAAAATACCATCAATTACCATGAATACTCCAAAAACATCTTTCGAACACCCCCCAAATCACCACTGAATACTCCCAGAACACCTTCAAAAATACTCTTGCACATCATTTGAACACCATCAAAAACATCATCAAACCCATTTGAATACTCCGAAATACACCACTGTATTCAGTCAAAACACCACCAAAATCACCATAAACTAAGATCAACATTTACATATGAATACTCCAAAAACATCATCAAACTCCTTTGAATACTACCAAAACACCACTGAATACTGCCCAAACTCTACTAAAAATCACCAGAAACTAAGATCAACACCACCAACTAACACCCATTTTATAGAAATCCCCTCAGATCACTATAACCAAGAACTCCCTCCCCATTGGCGCATAAAAAAAAGCATGAACACAAACCTAATACACAAACTCCTAGTACATGATCACCATCAACTGAAAACATATCTTGTACACACATAAATCTAAGACAACCACCATCAACAAACGCCCGTATTCACTTACCTCAAAAACCACTAATACCACAGAAAACACTCATTTCTTATAAACATTCACACAAAAAATCATATTTGACAATATCTAAGCGCACTCACCTCACTACCACAAACACACGATGTCACACCCCACAGGACCGGAGAGGTCACCTCCAGTGACGTCACACTCCCATCTGTGTTTACTTGGTGGTCACATCATACCCAACCCACCTTGTTTCAACCTGTTGTACCCACAATATCTAAGAACACTATAACCAAGACGATTACCAGATTTTATGACCCCACCACTAAGATCGCAGAAAACACTCATTTTTTTTTAAACATTCACACAAAAATCACGATCACCAATTCCATATCATGTTTACCATCATCTATCAACACTCTTCACCAAGATCACCAAAAATCTATGACCATTCATCTCAAAACTACTATGATCACTGAAAACACTTATTTTTTAAACATTCGCACAAAAATAAGACATACACAAAAATACCACGACACTTCCACCAACATCTATAACATAACATGAGCACTATAACATATCTTAACCACCAAAAATAAAAAATAATACACAGACACCCACAAGTTATACATTTCAATCACAAATTTAAGACATGAGACATACACACTAAATCTAAGACATTCACTTCCAACTAAGACACACACATCATAACTAAGACATACACCAAAACCTATAATTGTCATATTGACAATAAATATAAGCCATAAGCACAAAAAAATTTACCATGTCATGAGACTTTACCAGAACTAAGTCACACACCTCCAACTAATACACAATCACTTTACTAAGTTCATGTTAACTATTCATCAACAAAAAATATTAATACGTATAATTTTAAGCTCCTTGACTGACTTAAATGATTTTAACATGGTTAGTTTTGATGTTACTTCCTTGTTTAAGAAAGTTCCTGTTGATGATTTATTAAGTTTCTTATCTGAAGAACTCGTTAATTATGATTTACCATTACCAGTTCCTACCATCATAGAGCTAAATGGTTCAGATATGTTGATGATATTTTGTGTCTTATGCCCAAAAATGTAGATATACACCATTTTCTTGGCAAATTAAATAGCTTAGCCCACTCTATAAACTTTACTGTTGAATTTGAAGAAAATAACTCATTGCCTTTTCTAGATGTTTTAATTATTAAGGGTAATAATGAATTCAAATTTAAAATTTACAGAAAACCTACAAATAACTGTTCCTATGTCCACTATTATTCCTCGCATCAAGATAGAGTCAAACTGTCTGTTTTCTCATCAATGTTTTTGAGAGCTTTACGAATTTGTAGTCCTGAGTTCATAGATGAGGAAATATCCAAAATTTATGAAATAGGTAATGATTTGAAATACCCAAGAAATGTAATTGATAAATCTTTTGAAGTTGCTAGAAATACTTTTTAAATCCAAAAAGGGACAACCAGCCTTATTCAACTAAAAATATGTTGGTTCTCCATTACCATGAAAACTTGGTTGATATGCCTTCTCTTCTTAAGACTTTTAATATTAAAGTTGTATTAAAAAATCTTGATACAGTAAAAAAAACTTTTGATAAAGAATTCCCCCCAAAATGCTCATGGATATGTCTATAAGATTTCTTGTAAACTTTGCGATAAAGTTTATTACGGTCAAACTGGTAAAAATCTCGAACTAAGATAAAAACAACATAAATATAGCATTAGAACTGGACAAGATTCCAATGCTCTATTTATTCATGTAAGAGATTTTAACCATCCAATTGATTTTCAAAAAGTTGAGAAAGTAGTATCAAGCAAGTCCATGGTCGACAGGAATATAATTGAATCTTGTTTCATAAAAAGCAGTTTTGACAATAATATGAATATTTCCTTTGGTTTAAATAAATTAGATTCATTTATAATTAATAGAATTTGTGAAGAATTTAATAATACATTGGACAAATAATAATTTTTAAAATTCTTATTTCTTGGATAGAATAGTTTGTTGGTGGGTTGTGTGAAAGACCTGTCTAGTTGGGCCGGCGGGCCTGCTGCAGTGTTCCCTTTCTTATGAGTCTCGCGTCAGGTGTTTCTTTGTTGTGGGATCTGATAGTGAGGTGAGGGCTACCCCTTTATATACCTTCCTTTTATGGTTTACTTTCATTGTTCCTTGATAATGTGAGTAGTCACGAAAGCGCTTGGAGTTTCTCTATTCTTTCACAGTGGTTGCTTTGCATATATATATATATATATATATATATATATATATATATATATATATATATATATATATATATATATATATATATATATATATATATATATATAAACACTGATATTTGGCTGAAGGAGACTCGAACCTACGAACCTTGGAACAAGGTATGCAGTGCTTTACCATTCTACCCACACTGGACAATACTTTGGAGTCCAGCTTGCGCTAGACTTTGATCCAAGGCAGCCAGCTTTCAGTGAGAATGTTCACAGCTTTTCATCTCATCCCCTGCATGCATCAGCCTTACTAGAGATATTAACAATGCAAGGAATTCGCAAGAGCAGGCTAAATATACACAAACACTGATCTCTGGCTGAAGGAGACTCGAACCTACGAACCTTGGAACAAGGTACGCAGTGCTTTACCAATCTACCCACACTGGACAATACTTTGTAGTCCAGCTTGGGCTAGACTTTGATCCAAGGCAGCCAGCTTTCAGGGAGAAGGCTGACAGCTTTTCATCTCATCCCCTGCATGCATCAGCCTTACTAGAGATATTAACAATGCAAGGAATTCGCAAGAGCAGGCTAAATATACACAAACACTGATCTCTGGCTGAAGGAGACTCGAACCTAAGAAACTTGGAACAAGGTACGCAGTGCTTTACCAATCTACCCACACTGGACATGCCAGGACTAAGATTCATAGAAGGAAATTTGTGTATTAGAGAGGATTCAACTAGACGGCGACTGTTAGAGTTGGAAGTAGGGAAGACAGTATTAGCGGAAGACCAGTCAATAGGATGGCTGTGATCTCTGACGTGACAGAGCAGAGCATTGTTCGTGTCGGCAAGCCTAACACTATTTTTGTGCTCCCTAAGTCTGTCAGAAAGAGATCGACCAGTTTCTCCAAAGTATTGAAGAGGACAGGAGGAGCAAGAAATAGAGTAGACACCAGGAACACCTACAGAGGGAGGAGAGGTATGAGCGAGATTAGTGCGAAGAGTGTTAGTCTGGCGGAAAGTAAGCTTGAAAGTAAGCTAGTGTGACCTTGTAAATGGTCCAAGTCGGACTGAAACGTCGTCGTAAGCTCCTCTCTTCTATGTGTGGGCTATTTGTGTATCGTTCCAGTCACGGTATTTTGCCTTTTTTTGTTATTCATATCCAATTTTTCTTCATCTAAACTCTAAAGCATTTGATACCCTCATCACCGTACTCTTTTCTATGTTCACTTTCAACTTTCTACCTTTAGACATACTCCCAAACTCATCCACTAACCTTAGCAATTTTTCTTTAGAATCTCCCATAAGCACAGTATCATCAGTAAAAGCAACTGTGTCAATTCCAATTCTGTATTTGATTCCCCATAGTTTAATCCCACCCCTCTCCCGAACACCCTAGCATTTACTTCTTTTACAACCCCATCTATAAATATATTAAACAACCATGGTGACATTACACATCCATGTCTAAGACCTACTTTTACCGGGAAGTATTCTCCCTCACTTCTACACACCCTAACCTGAGCCTCACTATCCTCATAAAAACTCTTTACAGCATTTAGTAACTTACCACCTATTCCATATACTTGCAACATCTGCCACATTGCTCCTCTATCCACTCTATCATATGTCTTTCCTAAATCCATAAATGCAATAAAAACTTCTCTACCTTTATCTAAATACTGTTCACATATATGCTTCAATGTAAACACTTGATCTACACATCCCCTACCCACTCTGAAACCTCCTTGCCCATCGGCAATCCTACATTCTGTCTTACCTCTAATTCTTTCAATTATAACCCTACCGTACACTTTTCCTGGTATACTCAGTAAACTTATTCCTCTATATTTTTTACAATCTCTTTTGTCCCCCTTCCCTTTTTATAAAGGGACTATACATGCTCTCCGCCAATCCCTAGGTACTTTCCCTCTTTTTTGCATTTACTAAACAAAAATACCAACCACTCAAACACTATATATTCCCTGCTTTTAACATTTCTGTCATGCTCCCGTCAGTTCCAGCTACTTTACCCCCTTTCATTCTACGTAATGCCTCACGCACCTCCCCACACTCACATCCTGTTCTTCTCCACTCCTAAAAGATGGTATACCTCCCTGGCCAGGGCATGAAATTACCGCTTCCCTTTTCTCGTCGACATTTAATTAAAAGTTTCTCAAAATATTCTCGCCATCTACCCAAAACCTCCATCTCCTCATCTACTAACTCCCCTACTCTGTTTTTAACTGACAAATCCATTCGTTCTCTAGGCTTTCTTAACTTGTTTAACTCATTCCATTTTTTTTTTCTTATTTTCATTAAAATTTCTTGACAGTGCCTTTCCCACTCCATCATCTGCTCTCCTTTTGCACTCTCTCACCACTCTCTTCACCTTTCTCTTATTCTCCATATACTCTACTCTTCTAATAACACTTCTGCTTTGTAGAAACCTATCATACGTTAACTTTTTCTCTTTTATCACACCCTTTACTTCATCATTCCACCAATCACTCCTCTTTCCTCCTGCACCCACCCTCCTATAACCACAAACCTCTGCCTCACATTCTAATATACACTTTCACCTCCCTCTTGGTTATTGTTACCATTTTCCTCTTTTGCCATCTACCTCTTACTCTAACTGTAATTACAACTAAATAATGATCCGATAAATCAGTTGCCCCTCTATAACCGTGTACATATATATATATATATATATATTATATATATATATATATATATATATATATATATATATATATATATATATATATATATATATATATATATATATTTTTTTTTTTTTATTTATTATCACACTGGCCGATTCCCACCAAGGCAGGGTGGCCCGAAAAAGAAGGACTTTCACCATCATTCACTCAATCACTGTCTTGCCAGAAGGGTGCTTTACACTACAGTTTTTAAACTGCAACATTAACACCCCTCCTTCAGAGTGCAGGCACTGTACTTCCCATCTCCAGGACTCAAGTCCGGCCTGCCGGTTTCCCTGAACCCCTTCATAAATGTTACTTTGCTCACACTCCAACAGCACGTCAAGTATTAAAAACCATTTGTCTCCATTCACTCCTACCAAACACGCTCACGCATGCCTACTGGAAGTCCAAGCCCCTCGCACACAAAACCTCCTTTACCCCCTCCCTCCAACCTTTCCTAGGCCGACCCCTACCCCGCCTTCCTTCCACTACAGACTGATACACTCTTCAAGTCATTCTGTTTCGCTCCATTCTCTCTACATGTCCGAACCACCTCAACAACCCTTCCTCAGCCCTGTGGACAACAGTTTTGGTAATCCCGCACCTCCTCCTAACTTCCAAACTACGAATTCTCTGCATTATATTCACACCACACATTGCCCTCAGACATGACATCTCCACTGCCTCTAGCCTTCTCCTCGCTGCAACATTCATCACCCATGCTTCACACCCATATAAGAGCGTTGGTAAAACTATACTCTCATACATTCCCCTCTTTGCCTCCAAGGACAAAGGTCCTTGTCTCCACAGACTCCTAAGTGCACCACTCACTCTTTTTCCCTCATCAGTTCTATGATTCACCTCATCTTTCATAGACCCATCTGCTGACACGTCCACTCCCAAATATCTGAATACGTTCACCTCCTCCATACTCTCTCCCTCCAATCTGATATTCAATCTTTCATCATCTAATCTTTTTGTTATCCTCATAACCTTACTCTTTCCTGTGTTCACCTTTAATTTTCTTCTTTTGCACACCCTACCAAATTCATCCACCAATCTCTGCAACTTCTCTTCAGAATCTCCCAAGAGCACAGTGTCATCAGCAAAGAGCAGCTGTGACAACTCCCACTTTGTGTGTGATTCTTTATCTTTTAACTCCACGCCTCTTGCCAAGACCCTCGCATTTACTTCTCTTACAACCCCATCTATAAATATATTAAACAACCACGGTGACATCACACATCCTTGTCTAAGGCCTACTTTTACTGGGAAATAATTTCCCTCTTTCCTACATACTCTAACTTGAGCCTCACTATCCTCGTAAAAACTCTTCACTGCTTTCAGTAACCTACCTCCTACACCATACACTTGCAACATCTGCCACATTGCCCCCCTATCCACCCTGTCATACGCCTTTTCCAAATCCATAAATGCCACAAAGACCTCTTTAGCCTTATCTATACTTATCTTATACTTATATGTTTCACTGTAAACACCTGGTCCACACACCCCCTACCTTTCCTGAAGCCTCCTTGTTCATCTGCTATCCTATTTTCCGTCTTACTCTTAATTCTTTCAATTATAACTCTACCATACACTTTACCAGGTATACTCAACAGACTTATCCCCCTATAATTTTTGCACTCTCTTTTATCCCCTTTGCCTTTATACAAAGGAACTATGCATGCTCTCTGCCAATCCCTAGGTACCTTACCCTCTTCCATACATTTATTAAATAATTGCACCAACCACTCCAAAACTATATCCCCACCTGCTTTTAACATTTCTATCTTTATCCCATCAATCCCAGCTGCCTTACCCCCTTTCATTTTACCTACTGCCTCACGAACTTCCCCCACACTCACAACTGGCTCTTCCTCACTCCTACAAGATGTTATTCCTCCTTGCCCTATACACGAAATCACAGCTTCCCTATCTTCATCAACATTTAACAATTCCTCAAAATATTCCCTCCATCTTCCCAATACCTCTAACTCTCCATTTAATAACTCTCCTCTCCTATTTTTAACTGACAAATCCATTTGTTCTCTAGGCTTTCTTAACTTGTTAATCTCACTCCAAAACTTTTTCTTATTTTCAACAAAATTTGTTGATAACATCTCACCCACTCTCTCATTTGCTCTCTTTTTACATTGCTTCACCACTCTCTTAACCTCTCTCTTTTTCTCCATATACTCTTCCCTCCTTGCATCACTTCTACTTTGTAAAAACTTCTCATATGCTAACTTTTTCTCCCTTACTACTCTCTTTACATCATCATTCCAGCAATCGCTCCTCTTCCCTCCTGCACCCACTTTCCTGTAACCACAAACTTCTGCTGAACACTCTAACACTACATTTTTAAACCTACCCCATACATATATATATATATATATATATATATACATGTATATATATATATATATATATATATATATATATATATATATATATATATATATATATATATATATATATATATATATATATATATATATATATATATGTCGTACCGAATAAGCACAATTTGCGTTGTTGGCTTAAATAGCAACGCTCATCTTGCCATATAGGACAAGTGAAAATTTGTGTATGCAATAATTTCGCGAAAATCATTCTGAACCTAACGAAAAAAATATATTTCACTGTGTTAGGTTAGTATTAAATTATTGTAAACAAATCTAAAATATATTTATCTGGTTTAGGCTAAAATAAATTGTTCTTGTTATAATAAGGTTAGGTAAGTTTTCTAAGATTCTTCTGGTGCAAATTTAAAAAAAAATTACATTAACATTAATGAAAAAATATATCTTTAAACGTATAAGAGAAAATTTCAGAAAGGACTTAATTTTAAATGAGTTCTTGCTAATTAACCAGTTTTACATATTCGGCACGACATATATATATATATATATATATTTATATATATATATATATATATAAATATATATATATATATATATATATATATATATATATATATATATATATATATATATATATATATATATATATATATGTATGTATATAAATATATATATATATATATATATATATATATATATATATATATATATATATATATATATATATATATATATATATATATATATATATATATATAAATATATATATATATATATATATATATATATATATATATATATATATATATATATATATATATATATATGTATATATATATATATATATATATATATATATATATATATATATATATATATATATATATATATATATATATATATATATATATATATATATATATAGATATAGATATATGCAATAAGATCACAGTAAACAGGTGATTTCAAAATATGCAAAACAACCACTCTGAAAGAATAGAGAAATTCCAAGCGCTTTCGTGACTACTCACATTATCAAGGAACTATGTTCCTATTTTTGATAATGTGAGTAGTCACGAAAGCGCTTGGAATTTCTCTATTCTTTCAGAGTGGTTGTTTTGCATATATATATATATATATATATATATATATATATATATATATATATATATATATATATATATATCTGTGTGTGTGTGTGTGTGTGTGTGTGTGTGTGTGTGTGTGTGTGTGTGTGTGTGTGTGTGTGTGTGTGTGTGAGTGTGTGTGTGTGTGTGTGTGTGTGTGTGTGTGTGTGTGTGTGTATGTGCGTGTGTTTGTACGTCTAATTTGTCAGTTAGGCAGAAATGCCCTAAAGATTTATTTTTCCCCACACCAAAAAGCATGAATTAATACATATTTTTTCTCTGGTATAATATTTTGGGAGGGCACCTGGAAACCTTGCCTAACCTAAAATAACAAACGTTTTTTTTTTGTAATTATTCTGCTAAATGCTTCATAGATCAGTTTAATTTATATTAATATTGCTTAAAATTAGTAATAAATGTTTTCTTCTTCGTGTTCAGATTTTCATTTGATTTTTGCAGATTTGGTACATATATTTTTTTTCTATCTGCCTATTGAATTGACATTTATGCCTTCTCTTGTACATTCATTTATACCTACGGTTGTCCAGTCAAATGTGCCTCTACTTGCACTGCATATTTATCTGTACTTAATATCATGAATATAAGTCCTTCTTAACTGTTTTTTGTGTGTGATATTTGTAGGAGGTTGTCATTGCTTCTGGCCCATTCATTTTAAGTGAAGATCGGGCAGAAGTAGTGGACTTCACTGTGGCAATGATGTTAGACTATTGGAGGATCATGGGTGCTCGAGGACTCCCTGAGGTGGACCCTTGGAGCTTCGTATTTCCCCTGGCGCCTCTGGTCTGGGCGGTCATCCTGGCGATGTTGATGATGCTTGCAGCCTCGTTGTTCCTGATGCACTCGTCTTTCTGTCACAAGGTTACTGGTCAAGGCAACTGGTTAAATGTCTCATTCGATTATATACGAATTTTATTACAGCAAGGTGAGTACAAGTATGTTAATAAGGAACGTTCATGCAGTCAGAGTTCATCATTTTGGGGAATATAATTTCCTGTGCTATATAAAATATTCACCTTAAGAATCTGTAATATTAATTTTAATGTAATGGCATAATAAACAACATTAATACTATTTTCTCGTGGAAAAGAATAAAAAATAGGATATAAAGTGAATACAAGGATACAATAAACAATTATAAACAATACGCACCAGTATGAAGCGAGGAAAAGAGATGAAAGTAAGTATATATGAAACAACTTAAATAACAAAAAAGGCACGATACCGTGACTGGAACGATACACAAATAACCCGCACATAAAAGAGAGAAGCTTACGACATCCAGTGGCTGGCTGGATGGCGAAGCGTCTACGATAGGGATGCCCGGGTGTTGCCATGTGTCTTAATTTCATCTTGTCGGTATTATATACCATTCTTGTACTACTACTACTACTACTACTACCACCACCACCTCTTCCTGCCTATATATAGCCGTCCTGCCCCACTTCTGGTTAGTGTGACTTTGTAAATGGTCCAAGTCGGACCGAAACGTCGTCGTAAGCTTCTCTCTTTTATATAAAACAACTTCTTAAGACGATTCTCAATATAGTAAGGCCAGCATAAAAGTCACAGACGACCCTCCGTCTTATTATAGTGAATAATTCTGTGTAATGTTCAACAGGCCATTAAATTATTTAACATTTGAATTGTATTAATTTATTAGAAGGAAAAAATGTAAGGTACGTTTATTGAGATATATAATTAAAATAATTATGAAATTAATGAATGGAAAATTATGTTTGTATTTATTAAAAAAATATATTTGCACTGAACATTTGTTGAAAGAATCATGTGAAAAATATGACGATTGTGAATATGTACAATTATTTAATCAACTGTGAATGTTTATTCATAATGAATATTTGATAGAAATTAAATATCAACACAAGAATTGCGTGGTAAAGTATGTTTAGTTTAAAAAAAAAGATAAACGAATTATTTATATATAGACAGAATTCTCTATAAGTTTATTCTCTATAAGGATTACAATGCTGAGTTTACAGAAATTTGGTTATTGTTTGGTTTACATGTAGTAAAATTGTGATTACAGAGTGTACCACTAGAACGCTTAGCATGGCTAGGCATTTCGGGCATACTTAGTTTTATTCTTAATTGTAAAATATTACAAATTATGAGGTAAGTTGGTATTTTGGCTAAGTGACTAAATACTAGTTTGTGAGTTTAGCAATGTGAATGCTTTTGTTTTGGCACAGTATATGGTTTCAGTATTGGAGTATCACAGGATTCATTATTTTAAGATTGAGATTAATATTCTGTTTATGGTCAAATGAGTGAGTGAGTGTAAGTGTGAACCACCAGGTGGTATTCGTGTAGTTAGTTGACGGGCTGTATCAGGGAGATAAGATGTTTTCTAATGGTAGTTTTGAAGGTGATGAATGTGTCTGCAGTTCTAGAGTTCTCAGGTAGGGTATTCCAGATTTTAGGGCCTTTGACATACATTGAATTTTTGTAAAGGTTTAGTCGGACACGGGGAATGTCGTAGAGATGTTTGTTTCTGGTGTTATGCCTGTGGGTTCTGTCACAACTATCAAGAAAGCGTTTTAGGTCAAGGTTGATATTAGAGTTTAAGGCCCTGTAGATATAGATTGCACAGTAGTAAGTGTGGATGTACTGAACTGGGAGAAAGTTTAGATCTTTGAAGAGTGGGGGGGGGGGTGTGCTGCCAGGGATGGGATTTAGTGATTATTCTTACTGCAGCTTTTTGTTGGGTTATTATTGGCTTTAGGTGTGTTGCTGCAGTTGATCCCCAAGCACAAATAGCGTAGGTGAGGTATGGATAAATAAGTGAGTGGTATAGTGTGAGAAGGGCATTTTGCGGCACGTAGTATCGTATCTTGGAGAGGATCCCAACCGTTTTGGATACTTTTTTGGCTATATGCTGGATATGGGTGCTGAAATTCAGGTTGTTGTCAAGGTATAAGCCTAGGAATTTTCCCCCATTATTTCTGGTAATTAGAGTGTTGTCAATCTTAATGTTAATTTGTGCATCTCCTGCTCTGCTACCAAACATAATATAGTAAGTTTTGTCAGTGTTAAGCGTAAGTTTATTGGCTGTCTTCCAAGTCGATATTTTAATCAGCTCCTCATTCACAATGGTGTTGAGGGTGGCAAGATTAGGGTGAGAGATGACATAAGTCGTGTCATCAGCAAAGAGAATGGGTTTCAGGTGTTGGGATACGTTAGGAAGGTCATTGATGTATATGAGGAAGAGCAGGGGACCAAGGACACTTCCCTGCGGAACTCCAGTATCAAGTGGCCGTGTTGCTGATGCTGTGTCTTTAATGGTGACGTACTGATACCTATTAGTAATGTAAGATTTGAAATAAGCAAGCGCATGGCCTCTTATACCGTAGTGGTCAAGTTTGTGGAGTAGGATTTCGTGGTTTACTGTGTCAAAAGCTTTTCTTAGGTCAATAAAAATTCCTAGTGAATAATCTGTCTATTGACCAAACATTAAAAAAAATGTAAACTAAATACAACTCACTATCAAAAATAAAATATACTTAGAGATGCTGCGTGAATAGTTGGTATTATTTTCTCTCATTACAACATCTAGGAAATGGGTTTCTCTGTATTAATTTACTCGTACTGAGGCCTATCTCTAGAGATCATAATTATTATTATAATCAAGGGGGAAGCGCTAAACCCGGAGGATTATATAGCGCCTGGGGGGGGGATGTGGAAGGCATTCAGGCTTAATTCGGGGAACTGGAGCACAGATCCAATTCCCTAAATCAAGAGTCCCTCACCAACATCAAGGAACCTTCCTTGAGGGGCTAGAGATCATAAGACCAGGATCGCCGACGTTGTTGTTCTTCTGCTACGTCATCACAGCTAGAAAGTGACATAGATGCCTTTTTTTTTACTTTGAATGAACCAGAGGAAAAAAAAAGGCAGCAAAGGTAAAAATCAGCGAGAATGTTAGGATGCAAATTCCTCAAAACCGTAGCATGATTTTAAATTAGAAATGTGGTCAATATGTGTAATTGCCGGCCAAACTCTTACAAATAATCTGAAACGTTCTACAACGAGTGCCTTCCTAATCGTGCTGGGATTGGAAGATGTTGGTAGTGTGGATGGACTATGATGATAGTGTTAAGATGAAACTACTCTAGCGACCATTGGAGATATGACTGTTTCCGCATGCTGGTGCTTGGGAGCTGTTGGTGAAGGTAGCGGGCACTGTAGTGATGCTGGTGTTAAAACGGTAATGCTCGGTAACGATTACAGCTATGAAAGTGCCAGCTATATCGGAGTAAGAAATTACTGTGATAGTGTTGTGGATTTGGGTGATGTTTGTGTTAAATCAAATCCTTTTCCCAACCATAACAGATATGACAATGCCAACGTACTGGTGGTGGGAGCGGATGATGTTGGTCATGTGGATGATGGTGACACTGGTGTTAACACGGAGCTACTCAGGAAACCTGATGGCTCTCCTAGCAGTGAGACATATATCAGAACCTTACCAGTCCCGCCGACAAGTGCTGGACGACCCTTCCGTCACTATGATTTGGTTAAAAGGGTCTGCTACTGGAACTTACTTGCAGGTGTTTAAATAGATGTTCATTAATTCACATACTTCTCGTAAAACAAAATCACACTAAGATTTTCTTTATTAAATATTATAGATAGGCTAAAGGTTCTCTGAACTCTACCTGGCTACAAACTCTACCATGGGGCCATTGTAAGTCTAGTCTACATTAGATCATTTAGTACGCTGTGCTCATGTTAATACTGGCTTAATGTAACTGTCTTCGACCTTTAGAGCTAGAAAAACAAAATACTCAGAATTATTCTTGGCTGTCCTAAAACTAACTAGCTTCTTAACATGAGGAAGTAGCTTGGTATTCCAAAAATCATTGATAGAATAACTGAGACTAAACAATATACTTATAACCTATCATTAAAGCTGAATTATTATCAGACTTCTTCCCCAAAGCTCATCACTAGTAATCATTTCTTTAAATTACGTGAAAAAACACAGTTGCTCAAGAAGAAATTTCGCATTTAATTATTACAGTAATATACAAATATTATCTCTAATAAATCTAAGAAGTCTACTGACAGCCCAGCATGACTTCTTGTTAACACCTCTCTAGATAAGTCCTATGACACAGCAAAATGAATTGCTGACAGTCATAATGGCACAAAAGTTTACTTCTAAGACAGAACTTGACCCCTTTGATCGTTACCGATTCTCAGACAGTCAAGGCACTTTACTCACATAATGAATCTGACAACAAGCTTAATGGAGAAGCTTATTGGAAAATATCAGAGAAAAGGAATTAATTCATAATTCATGTTGCTCACTCACACAATGAATTATCCTTACCTTATAAAATAAAGAATAGTAAATAATGGGATTAGAAGTCCCTAGCTTCATTCTTGTGTACTTGATAAAGCCCAGTGAAACTATGAATTAAGGAATCATCTGCTACCAGTGTCTTCACTCATAAATCTTTAACTAATAATTATTAGGTAAGACACTTATGCAACAGTTAGGTATCTTTATTTCGAAACGTTTCGCCTACACAGTAGGCTTCTTCAGTCGAGTACAGAAAAGTTGATAGAAGCAGAAGATACTTGAAGACGATGTAATCAGTCCATCACCCTTGAAGTTTTGAGGTGGTCAGTCCCTCAGTCTGGAGAAGAGTATTGTTCCATAGTCTGAAACAATATGGAGTTGAATTGAATTGAACTGAATGATATTTTATACCATTTTAATGTTCACTCTGTCAGACACTGCAACACAAGGGTATCTTGGTACAGACCTGAAATCAACTTTGTCAACTTCTACTAGTGGGAATGGCTGGATTTGAGAGGGACCTGACCTTCCAACGACAACATTCTTACCTCTGTAGACGAATGGTTCAAAGAACCGACACGTTGTTAAATTAGACACATGTGCAACTCTTGGGTATCTTTATTGAGGAAACGTTTCACCATACAGTGGCTTCATAAGTCTATACAAAGGATAAACTTGAAGAACAGGAGGAGAATGAGGTAATCAGTCCCTCAACCTTGAGTCGATTCTATTCAAGATTGATGGACTGACCACATCGACTCAAGGTTGAGGGACTGATTACCTCATTCTCCTCCTGTACTTCAAGTTTATCCTTTGTATGGACTGATGAAGCCACTGTGTGGTGAAACGTTTCCTCAATAAAGATACCCAAGAGTTGCACATGTGTCTAATTTAACAACATTCTTACGTCTACTAGTGGCCTACATCTCACCTCCTGGCGCTATATAAGGCTCCATCCTGTCAATTCAACTCCATATTGTTTCCGACTATGGAACAATACTCTTCTCCAGACTGAGGGACTGACCACCTCAAAACTTTAAGGGTGATGGACTGATTACATCGTCTTCAAGTATCTTCTGCTTCTATCAACTTTTCTGTACTCGACTGAAGAAGCCTACTGTGTAGGCGAAACGTTTCGAAATAAAGATACCTAACTGTTGCACATGTGTCTTACCTAACAACCTGTCGGTATTTTATACCATTTGAATGTTCAACTAATAATTACATGAAGTAAATAAGCATATATACTGAGCAACATGATGTAAAAAGAATTATTGATTTTATGGTACAGGTGGTGATCAAACTTGAACTCTGTGTGCTTGACTGTGTGTTATTTGACGAAGAGAAATATGTCATCTTATCTTATTAATAAATATATGATGCCACACATAATAAATATATTTCCTAAATTTGCTTGAAACGGATACAAAATAAATTTTAGATTTACGTAAACAAATATTTCTGTTCAACCAAATATTTTCTAGCTCCTAGGCCTTTTCCAAATTCGTATACTCTTCAACCACTGACAAGTGGATAAATATGAGGAGAGGCGCAATAAACTATCTGCTATGGTGGCAAAAGTTAAAATGTAAATGATCAGATATGTGTCAGTCATTACTTGTTAATGCTTTCAGTTAGCTGAGTCCGGCATATACCGAGAGATTGCTGATGCTGAGAAAATTGGTCGACTCATCTTCAAAACACACGCGGAAGTCCCAGAAAGCATCAACACTTTAGTGAGAAGAGGAGACCATGTTCTCATCGACGTTGGTAATGCCTTAGGATCACACATTTCAGAAGAATTTACTAAAACAGGTAATGTATGTAACATTTCTTCCCAAGATTTGTTTGTTTGAATTCAGAAGGGATATATGCAGGACATATCTCACATGAGAGTTCATATCGCTACAGAAGAAGAATTTATACCATTGAGGACTGTGTCAATACCCTGATGACTCAACGATGTTATCAGTAGGATAGTCTGGTGTATTAATTATATATATATATATATATATATATATATATATATATATATATATATATATATATATATATATATATATATATATATATATATATATTTTAACAATTCGGCCGTCTCCCACCGAGGCAGAGTGACCCAAAAAGAAAGAAAATCCCAAAAAAGAAAATACTTTCATCATCATTCAACACTTTCACCTCACTCACACATAATCACTGTTTTTGTTTTTTCGGAAATAATAATATTTTTCTATTATAGGCAAGTGTTCATTTTACTCTTCAAAAGAAGAGTTTTTGCCTCTGATATTTGGAATGATTGGACCGACAGACCATCCGATTATCCCAGCATTTAATGAGAGGTAAATAATAATTTAACCTCTGGTTAGTGTGACTTTGTCAATGGTCCAAGTCGGACCGAAACGTCGTCGTAAGCTTCTCTCTTTTATGTGCGGGTTATTTGTGTATTATTTTATCGTAAGCTTTCCTACTTTTGTAGTGGGTTTAAGATATTTTTTTCTGCTACATAAAAAAAACTCTAGCGTTTTATTTCATAATGTGTGAAATGTTTTATTTACCCAGAATAATGTCGATGACAGAAGCTGGGCTGTTTTTCCACTGGATGAAAGCGTCTGAGCCGAACTCCACTGTATGTTATCACTCACCCACCAAAATCACTGTCAAGACGGCTCTCTCTCTGAGTAATGTTTGGGTAATGTACACTTTATCTATTGAAGCCATAAGTAAAATCTATAGTTATTCGCAACGTGTCCTGCAACACACTGAGAAGAAATTTGATTCACTAATTTTAAAGAACCTCCTGTAATAATTTTTTTTTTACAAGATGTACATGTGGATAAATAATTCTCTGCATATTGCGGCCCAACTCACTGATTTGTTTATCTCTGTATTTCAGGGAATGTTTGTTATTCTCGTTGTTGGAATTGCCATCAGTTCACTAACATTGTTTTTAGAGCTTATGATTATCAAAATTCAACTTGCATGGAGGCAGATAGAGTAAGAAACATCATATACTGGTAACGAAATATCTTATGATCTACAGCTACGCACTCTTAGGTTCACCAGACTGTTACTTCATGTATTCAGAACACTGAATGACTGTTAATTGTATTGTGTCGGTACTTTTGGTAGAGACTTTGACGGTACGTAGATTGTCATTATATTGACCATAATTGTTCATCGGCCATCATTATATTTGGTACCAATGTCTATTATTATTAAATATAATGATGGCCGATGAACAATTATGGTCAATATAATGACAATCTACGTACCGTCAAAGTCTCTACCAAAAGTACCGACTGGTACCAGTCGTTATGTCCAGCATCACAATATGCCAACAATCATTATACTAAACAACATGTCAAATATTGACTATCATTATATTTAATGTCACAATACGTTTACCTTCATTATATAATTTTGTTCTTTTATTGGCTCATGCTTTTATATATTTTATCTAAATATTCATCATATTTTATATTGGCAAAGCCATAACATTATTCTTATAGTCATTTAATATTAAAATTAAAGTGTCATTGTTACGGTGCAGGAATAACACTGCTCCAGTGATGTAATGTTGCAGTGCAAGAATGTCACACTGTCAGAGCTGTATTGTCTCTGTTACAGTTCTCTAATGTCACTATTACAGAGATGGAATGCCATTGTACTGTAAAATAATATCACTGTTGCAGTGCTGTAATATCTTTGTTCCTGTGTTGTGTTATTCGTTTTACTGTGTTGTAATATCAGAGTCAAACTTATATAATGTCAAGTTTAGTGTCAGTAAGTCACTGTTGCAGCGATACATTGTATAATCACTGTTGCGTTGCTTTGTTTATGTTACAGATGTATTATGATGAATTTACCGGACAGTAATGTCACTATTACAGTGCTATATCACTGTTACACTGTTTAATATCACTTTTACATAGCTCGATCGTCTGAGTTAATGTTAGTGTGCTATGAATTTCTCCTATAGTGTTTATTGTCACTGTTACCATATGTGTAGAGTCATTATTGAAATGTAATGTCATTTTCACAGTTCTCTAATGTATAATTACAGTGATATATCACTGTAAAGTATTGCTTTTCTCAGTTAAAATGGAATCATGTAAATCTTGGTCATGTAATGCCTTTAGAACAGTACAGTAATGTCTCCGTTACGGTGATACAATGTTGCTGTTACAATGATGTAATATGTCTGTATCAGTGACGTAATTTCATTGTTATAATGATAAAAAAGTAACTGATACAGTCTTCAGAATCTGGCGAAAATTCTATTGTTTTTGCTGTTGTTGTTATCGCTAAATTCATTTAACGTCTAGGATGCACTGGCATATATTACTTTTATTTTCTAAATGGTAGTAAGTTGTGTTAGCAGATGTTCATCATATTCGAAAATGGTTGAAAGTTATATTAGCAAAAATTACTTGAATTGTGTTGGTGCAAGCTGCAAAAAGCAAATGTTTCTCAAACTCTTTAAATGTGTAAGTTACACTCTTTGAATATGTGTAAATACTTTCCTCATCTTACTAGTAACTAGCACTTGTAATGCAACTGTGTTAGTGGTAACATCTTTTAAGTAGTGCAGTTTATTTGTTGCAAATTTCTATATTGTTTTTCAAAGAAAAAAAAATCTAACATTAAAACTATGAAAGCACTGATTTTTTTTAATATCCCAAAAAGCATGGTATAAAAAATTCTCGTTTAACGGATAGAATGCCATATCTGACACTAAGTGAGATATTTGAGTTAATGCAAGAAAGTAATTCAACATTATTGCAAAAGTACACAGAGAAATACAACATAAAATTACGTTTAAATTGTGTAAAAGAACAGAAAATATGCACAGTATCAAATTCTACGACTTGAGTGACTACAGAAATATAATTAGCAGTGTTTTGTGAAAGTGAATTCATCGAAGACAGAGGAATTGTGGACAATGATAAAAATCTGATTATTATTATTATTATTATAATCAAGGGGGAAGCGCTAAATCCGTAGGATTATACAGCGCCTGGGTGGGGGGGGGGGGGATGTGGAAGGCATTCAGGCTTAATTCGGGGAACTGGAGCACAGATCCAATTCCCTAAATCAAGAGCCCCTCACCAACATCAAGGAACCTTCCCTGAGGGGATAAAAATCCGAAAGGACATCACTATGGTTCTTATATAAGAACATGGAAATGAATAAACACTACAGCAGGGGAATTAAACTATACCTGGCAGGGCCTTTTCAAACCCACCGCACTAATGAAATTATTCGCCAAATTCAGTATCAGTGTTACTAAACGAATAAGCTTCGATAACCTTATTAATTCTAGAGTAATTCCCAGTCAAAGCAAACTCCTCTCGCGCAGGTATTTAACATAGACGATACCCACTCTTAGCTTCAATCATTCTACTAGGTAGTGCCCCACTGACTACACAATTTCCAACTCAGTACTTTCTCATATCCTTTGTAACTCTAAATTGATCCAGTATGAATCCATTATTTCGACTTCTTTCTTGAAGGCATATTCTCAAATCCTTATTTATATCTCCCTTATTTATGTAGATCTTCCACTTATACACTTGAATCATGTCTCACCTTATTCTGCGAATTAAAAGGGTATATAGATTATGGGATTTCAATCCGTCCTAGCATGAAAGATTTCTTATACAATGGAATGATTCTGTCATTCTTTGAATGTTCTCTTACGAAATTATATCCATCCTGTAGTATGAAGACCAGAACTGACTGAATTATCAAAGCGAGACTTACTAATGATATGTAAAGTTGTAGTATAACATCAGTAATTCACTATGTAACACAGTTTTTGTTCCTGGCAAGTAAGTGTTCTTTTCAACTCCTTTTCTTGCAGAACAATAGAATATGCCCATTACACCATTTAATCTTGTTGTTGTTGTTGTTGATTCGCCAGTATTCTCCCGGCCCGGGTCTTTTCCAAGTGGTGGCCCGGCCTTGGCTCCCTGTCTAGGGAGTGTCTGAGACCTAAGTCTCCCAGGAGAGGAGGTACAAGTACCCCCTCATCGTTAGGACCAACTGTCCCTAGGCCTGTAGATGAATGGTTCAAAGAACCGACACGTTGTTAAATTAGACACATGTGCAACTCTTGGGTATCTTTATTGAGGAAACGTTTCGCCAAACAGTGGCTTCATCAGTCCATACAAAGGATAAACTAGGCCTAACCACATTCTCCGCACTCACGGGGCTCGTAGGGAGAAGCTAGGCCTCTCTGGTCTGTCATCCCTTCCACAAGGGGGCTAATGGGAATGGCAGTCTTGTGAGCTGAAAGCTCTGGCTCAGGCACCTATCCTGCCGTAGAAGGGCTAGGCATGGTGTCAATCCCCATTTAGTCTTTGCTTTTGTGGCTTACAAGTTGAATTTTTGACCAAAAAATGGCTCAATTTCAAAAGTTTTATATTAGTTTTGGATGTAAAACAAAACATACAATAAAATAAATAAAATTTACACATTTTATTTTAAACTTTCTGAAACATATTTACAAAGTTTGAAATGAGCAGTTTTCTAGATTTACGAGCATCCAACAAATCACTTTCCCGTTTAAGCCCCCAAATGTAGTCTCCCATTATATTTTCGTTATAAGATCCCTGATATCTGTGTTCAAAGTCCATTATATCTTGGTGGAAGCCCTCCTCTTCTCCCCTGAGTATGCTCCCATATTCTACTTGAAATTATCAAGATATAGACCTTAAGGGACATCCTACAGCCCATCTGACCATAGCTTTTTACTAAGGTTTCAACAGGTTCCTGAGGTGAAATTAAGACACATGTGCAACATTTGGGTATCTTTATTGTAGACGTTTCGCCATCCAGTGGCTTTATCAATACAAATTCTAGGACATAATTTGAAGACAGTAGAACTATGTACAGAAGATGAGGTAATCAGCCCCTCAACCTAGGAGAAGGTGCGAAGAGCACCATAGTCGTGGAGATGTTGCACATGTGTCTTAATTTCATCTTGTCGGTATTATATACCATTCTTGCACAGGTTCCTGAGGTGTTAGCGAGAATCCTCCTGAAAACAGTAATCCCTGCTATCACATAGTCTCTGCTGCTAATACTACACAAGCTCATTACAGAGGAGGAACACTGAAACACTTCTCAAATCCAACAGTTAGTATTTGTTTAACTTATTTTTATACTACCCAAGTAATAGCTTTTATAACCGTTTACTCATGTGCAAGTTGATTGGTCTACCATCTTGTATTACAACTACTACCACCACAACTAGTATTACTACCACTACTACCACACCTAATATTACTGCTACTACTACCCCTACTATTACACCTCACTCTATGCCTATATACACACTCTGTGTCCATGTATTGTTGGGGCCTCTACAAGCTGCAACATACCTTCCAACGCACCAAACAACACCTCTACAAATCCCTAATACATCATCTGATAACTTACTCTCCTCTACCCCTTTCTCTTACAGCTAAAACAAACTTATTAATCTGCAGCGTGTCCAGAACAAGGCGCTGCGCTGGGTGCTTTATGTCAGAAGGGAAGACTTCGCCACAAGCGAATCTCTCCATACCCATCTAGACATCCCTGCGCTGAATCTATACTGGAAGACGTTCAGTGACAGACAAACCTGAGACACGACGTGACTACTGGACCTCTCTCCTTGACGAAGACATTCGCAGACCCACAAACCAACACTACTTTTTCTACTCCTTGTATGATCCTGCTCTTAACCCTATTTACAGATAACCTTTGGATTCTCTGACAGGTACCTTGCGCTGTTCGTTCCTGTGACCCACCTTCGCCTTAGCTACTGGGTTAAGCCCTGGCTCAATTTCTACACTCTCTGTAACGCTAATCTTCGCCTGTCCCGTCTTCCCCGCTCACCCCACCGGGATCTTACCAACAGAAGAGCCTGCTATTCCTGCTCTCAATATCTGTCCCACGATTGCTTTAGCTGCTGGGTTAAGCCCTGGCTCTATTTCTACAACTAAGAACACTCCTCTCCAGTGCTATTCGTCGTCTGTCCCGTCTTCCACGTTCATCCCATTGGGATCTTACCTGCACTTGTTCGTTCGTTCGTTCGTTCGTTCGTTCGTTCGTTCTTTCGTTTATGTATTGTTTGTAACGGCTTGAAAAAGTTCCTGGAGAGCGAAACTTTACCACAATAAAATGTCACATTAGTTGCATCTGTGTCCTTTTACTTAACAAGTTTCACATAATTGTCAGCCTTGTTGTTGCCCAGAAAGCTCTGTGCTATAACAACAAAACTCTCACAGGCTTCCTTTTCCTTCTCTCTGAGCTTCTTTGAAAATTCCGAGCACTCCATGATTTTCCTGACTTGTGGTCCAGTGAAGATGCCAGCCTTCACCTTTGCCTCTGATTGGTTGGGAAAGAAGTCTTCAAGATACGTGAAGGCTGCAGACTCTCTGTCAAGATTGACAAATTAGACACATGTGCAACACTTGGGTATCTTTAACGAGGAAACATTTCGCCACAGAGTGGCTTTATCAGTCCATATAAAGGAGAATGGTGAAGAGCAGGAGTTTGAGGTAATCAGTCCCTCGGCCTTGAGTCGATGTAATCAATCCATCATTTTTGAAAAGATTGATGGACTGATTACATTGACTCAAGGCTGAGGGACTGATTACAAGTGTTGCACATGTCTAATTTATCAACTTGTCGGTTCTCTGAGCCCATTCATCTATATACACTGCTGTAACAAACTGTCTCATTATCCCTAGTATGATGTGTAATGGAGGGAACAGAACCTTACGAGAATCCACCAGTGGTTTCTTTGATATTATGTCTTCCAACTGAGAACTCAGTCCTTCGAGGCCAGTGCTTCCTCTGGTAATGTGCTGCTCTGTGTCCACTATCCCAGTGACAGAGATAACAGGGAAACTTAGTAAATCCTCCCTGGAGCTCCATCAAAATGCCTCCATTATAGAAAAGCAAAGAAGGTCCCAGGCGCGGAGCAATTGGGGCTCTAACCTACTTCAACGGTGGGATTTGTCAGTCATCTCCTGTGATAAGCATTACCGCTCCACCACTCTGTCCACTTGCATAAATAAAAATTTATCAGTCACTGTTACATTTACATTCAGCAATAGTAATAATTTGCATGGTATTTACGAGGTATATATTAGGTATACACTACTTTTTCATGATTTCTGTATTGAAAAATATTGTATAAAAATCTCATTAAGACAACAAGGATGCTATGTCTAATGTATCTTTTGGGGCGTTATTCACAGGACTTATTTCCTCTTGTAGTTTTTAGAAACATAATCACAGGAAAATTGACGATTCCTTTGACCATCCTATTCCAGCCAACGACTTCATCAACCTAGGTGAACTCTGTGTTGGGTTTACTTGTTTCTCTTTGGAAATTCACCTTTTACAGTAGACGTTTGGATTACCCATGTGTTTCCCACATAATGCCTTACTGGAGAACCTGTACATGGAACATCTGGAAGCCGAACGTTTTTCCTCTGTTATTCCCTCTTCGGTTACCTGGCTCCGTTATGTTGATATTCTCCTCATAACTCCCAGACGCTTCAACTTTCAAGCTCTCCAACACAAGCTCAACTGCATATGTGTTTATGTTTCCACACGCTCAACCAGGTCGAGCCCTCAATCCAGTTCACACTAGAAGAAGTCGACAACACTATTCCTTTCCTTGATGTTCTTTGTAAACCTTACCAAGAACTTCATATTAAAGTCTATCGGAAACCTATCAACTAATACTATCTTCTCCACCTCTACTCTCACCACGACACCAAAACCAAACGTGGTGCAATTATAGGCTTTTCCCTTCGTGCCCTTTGAATCTGCAGCAATGACTTCCTTGAGGATGAATACTCTCTTATCGTACAAGTATTTTCTAAACTTCACTATCCTCATCACTTCATTAGAGGCTGCAGACGCCAGGCATATAACAAGTTTAACTCACCCAGGAAAGACACTGCCGAGAGGAGATACAGTCCTCCTCACCAACTCCGTTTCCAAACACGTTTCCAATATCTTTTCCAATACTTCATCCATAGTGTCTACTTCCACATCCACCATAATCAAGGACATTACCAGTAATAGACAGGACAAGGTTCAATCCCTTGCAGTGACTGCAATCAATAATATGTGGGTGAAACGTCCAGAGACCTCCAAACACATATTTCAGAACACCATTACGCAGGCAGATCAGACGATTTAAGGAACGGCTGCGTTAAACACCGAAACTTAAACAATCATTTAATCAACAACGCTAAACTTATCTCCAGAAAAGATAATCAACAGGATCCTCGAGTCTGAGTATCTAATAGTTTCAACCAGAACGGCTTCTATTATATAGCTTGCCAAGAATCTTCTTCAATGTTATCCTACATAACTACATACACACCCGCCCGTCCCATGGGGGTCCATCTCGGATCAAACCCATGAAACATTCTCAGTGGTCCCTTACAGGTCCGTCTCATGTCTAACTTCCCCAACATTCTCTTGATTGCATGTTAATAACTTGCTTACTTAAGATTCCATTGAGTAACTTTACATCTCGCCTCATATATATATTTGTATATTAACTCATATTTAATAATTCACTTTTACATGTCAACGGGAGTGATGTTGCATTGGTAAGTTATTGAAAGAGAGAGTGAATGTTATCGAATGGAACCCCACTCGACACATGCGCCCACTCTGAAGCTTATCACATAACAAGACTCGTTCTTTCCTTCCTCTCAGCGCAAACTCTCCTCACTGCTCATGTAGTTGAAAATTAATTCTAATTATTTATTTATCTTAATGCCTTATTAAATAATGTCAGGACACCGCTATCTTATCTCCTAGCACTCGAAGGTAGAGAGAGAGTGAACCTGTACAACCAGCTGGGCGAGGCACAAAAATCTAAAATAAACACACCGACCATACCTGGAGTATACCTGGAGAGGGTTTCGGGTGTCAAACGTCCCCGCGACCCGGTCTGAGACCAGACCTCGTGGTGAACCAGGGTCTGATCAACCAACCATGTTGTTACTGCTGGCCACACGCAAGCTGACGTACAAACCACAGCCTGGCTAGTCAGGTATTGACTTTAGGTGCTCGTCAAGAGCATTGACAGCAGCCAGAGGTCTATTGGTAATATCCCTTATGTGTACTCGTGTAGCTCCTGCTATTCACTGGGGGAATGTTGAGTCTCCTGCTGAGTCTTTTGCTTTCATAGGGAGTGATTTATGTGTGCAAGTTTGGTACCAAACCCTCTAGAATTTTCAAGTGTATATTATCATGTATCGTTCTCGCCTGCCTTCAAGGGAATACAAATCAAAGGACTTCAAATGTTCCCAGTAGTTTAGGTGCTTTATCGTGCTGTGAAAGTACTTTGTACACTCTACAGGTCAGTAATTTCGCCTGCCTTGAAGGGGGCAGTTAGTGGACAGCAGTATTCCAGCCTAGACAGCACAAGGGATTTAAAGAGAATCATCATGGGCTTGGCGTCCCTAGTTTTGAAGATTCTCATTATCTATCCTATCATTTCCCTAGCAGATGCGGTAGATACAGTGTTCTGGTCTTTGAAGGTGATATCTTTTTACATTATCACTCCCAGGTTTTTCACATTACTTTTCCGCTCTGTTGTATGGTTAGAATTTGTTATATTCCCTGATACAGTTTTAATTTTCTAAAGTTTTCCATATATGAGTAGTTGAAATTTCTCTTCATTGAACTTCATATTGTTTCTGCAGCCCAATTGAAGAAGTTGTTGATATCCGCTTGGAGTCTCGCGGTGTCTTCAATGGAGGACACTGTCAGGGAAATTCGGGTGTCATCTGCAAAGGAAGACACGGAACTAAGGCTTTCATCTCGGTCAGATATGAGGAAGAGGAATAGGATGGGAGCGAGTACTGGGGCTCGTGGAACAGAGCTTTTCACCGTAGCTGCCTCAGACTTTGCTCTGTTTACTATTTATTACTCTGTGTTTTGTGTGTTAAGAAGTTATAGATCCACCTACCAACTTTATCCTGTTATTCCTTTATCACGCATTTTGTGTGCTATTACGCAGTGGTCGCACTTGTCGAAGATTTTCGCGGAGTCTGTATATACATGTACCTTTTGTTTAATCTCTATAGCATCCAGAACCTTGTCATAGTATTCCAGTAGCTGGGACAGGCAGGAGTGGCCCGTTCCAAACCCGTGTTGCCCTGGGTTGTGTAACTGATGGGTATCTAGGTGTCTGGTGATCTTCCTTAGAGCCTTTTCTAAGATTTTTTATGATATGGGCTGTTAGTGCTATCGGTTTGTAGTTCTTTGCAATTTCTTTACTGACACCTTTACAAAGTATGACTACATCTTGTTGTTTTAAGCGAGTGTGGAATGACCTCTGTGTCTATGCTCCCTCTCCACAGAATGCTGAAGGCACGCGACAAAAGATTCATGCAGTTCTTAATGAAGACGAAGTTCCATGAGTCTGGGACTGGAGCAGAGTGAATTGACATGTCATTTATTGCCTTTTCAAAGCTTTGTGTTAGGATAATATCAGATATTTTTGATATTATCCTAGGTCATTTGATATTATCCTAGGTCATAAAGAATTCATTTAGAATGTAGACCATTATTCTGGTTAAAGGCTCGCAGAATGCTGAGTTGCATTGGGACTTCAGTATCTCACTCATTTCTTTGCTGTCATCTATGTTCCATCTCGCCTAAGCAGAGGCCCAATACTGAATTTTGTTTTCTCCTTAGATTTGGCATAAGAGAAAAAGCATTTTTTTTTCAGTTTCCTTTATGGCTTTTATTTCTACCCGAGATCGTTATCTCCTGTAAGATTTCTTAAGCTTAAGTTCGATATTTGCTATTTCTCTGACCATATCCACATATAGGTTTGAATTCAACGCTTGCAGTCGTAGTTCACAGACGTAGTTGAATCCTCATTGTCTTCTGATAATGTCTACGATAACTGTATCACTTACTTTATAAATTTTATATACTCACGGCCCTAATCCCATCAATACGGTGGTAGTCACACGTTTTTCTTATTATTTTGGTCATAACCAGGATCATATGATATTTATATTCAGAGTTTACTTCCGGCAACACCAACTACCGGAGAATTGAATATTTTATGTTTTATTTCTCTTCTCGTTCTTTTCTAAATCATTCACAACGTTCATCACTATAGCGATCACTTGTCAACACCGACCCAGCAGCGTTGACCACCTGCTACTACCCCTTACACACCTCCCTCATTCAAATTTAAAATGCATTTTTTTTCACCTGATCACACTTTTCATATGTTGGAAAACTTTTTAAACACTCTTATTTATGTTCACTGACTCTATGGCACACAATGACCGCTGACAAGTTCCTAAGACCAGATCTGAAACGGTAAATGCTGTGTGAACCGACAAAGAATATTGCCTCGTGTGTGTGTGTGTGTGTGTGTGTGTGTGTGTGTGTGTACCGGGGAAGGTGGGGTTGTATGAATGTGTTTGTAAACATATGTTTTGAGAGTCTGTATTAATTGTCTATATTCCTTTGTATTTATGAAACTAAGTATGCAGTATTCCGTAGTGATTTCCATAAGACACGCCTCTCTTAGTCAACGCCCAATCACACCACTTTAAAGCTTTTCCACACCACGACACTGGCCAATCGCAAGTGAGCATGTGGTTTGTGGCTCCTATATAATGAGGTGCGGCTGACGGTGTCTTGCCGCTCCTCTCCTCGTCGTCGAGATATCACCACTGTTTTCGTCCCTGTTTCTTGTTGTGCAAGGTTGCCTATAAGAATAAGGTGAATAGTATTCTTTCTTATAGATTATTATAAGAAAATATGCCAAAATTAGTAGCTTTTGACGTGCATTGTTATTTTATAAATAGCCAAGTATTTATTATTTTATCAGATCTTAAAAATTTTCTCGTTGTTCATTAAAAGCTTCATGATTTAATTGCTCTTTTAAGATAACTTGTTTTATGCATATGAGACAAAAAAAAAAACCTTAATAGAATGCATTGAACTGTCAACATTGTGTCTGCGTAATGTTTACGTAATTTGACCTAGTTTTCAGAAATTTAAAAAAATATATATATAGAAATAGGAAAGCGAAGTAGTTATTCAATGATTTATTGTGTAGACTAAACCAGTTGTATTATCAAGTTTTAAAAATAACAGTCAGAAAGGAGCTTATTACCTAATTCGTTAACACACACTTGTACAAGTCAGTCAATTGTTCCTCACTGAAGTTGAACCATTTTTTACCATGAAGCTGCGTTGTTCCTGGTTTCTGTTGTGTGTGTTGTACTTCTTTATTAAGAGAATCTCCAAAACTAGTCGAACTAATATAGATATATTTTAAGAAAATGCACTCTTATAAGAACATAAACATTACAGGACGCCTACTGGCCCATGCAAGGCAGGTCTAGACGGTAGAGCATCGGACCCTAGATTTACGGACGGTGGTTATAGCCCCTCATCCAGCTTTTTGTATATTTAAGAACAGTTGATTAATACAACTTTATCTAAGTTCATGAATGATGTGGCTCTTGGGTCGAGGGAATGAGTTGAGTTGGGAATGACAGAATATAATACAGTAAGTATTAGTTAATACTCGTATTAAAGGCCCAGGTTAGTTCAGATGGTACAACGTTGGACTGTCAATTTATGGACCGCGGTTCGAGCTCCTCTTCAAGCAGAGGTATATGTAAAGTAAGATCGCAGTGTGCAGGATTTTACACACACACACATACACACACATACATACACACACACACACACACACACACACACACACACACACACACACACACACCCTGAGTAGCTCAGACATTGAGCACATCACATATGAAAGGCCCCTAGGAGCTAGTGACCACGTAGTTATGAGATTTGAATACATCGTGTAGCTAAAAGTGGAAGGGTAACAGGAGTAGAAAGGGAAAAAACTAAACTATAAAAGAGGGGACTACACAGGAATGAGGACCTTCCTGCAGGAGGTTCAGTGGGAACAGGAATTGGTAGGAAAATCAGTAAACGAAATGATGGACTTTGTAACAACAAAATGCAAGTAGACAGAGGAAAGGTTTGTTCCCAAGGGTTACAGAAATAATGGGAAGGAGAGAAAGAGCCCTTGGTTTACCCGATGATGTAGGGAGGCAAAAACTAAGTGCTCTAGAGAATGGAAAAAGTACAGAAGGCAAAGGACTCAGGAAATAAAGAGATTAGTCGACGAGCCAGAAAGGAGTATGCACAGATAAGGAGGGAGGCGCAGCGGCAGTATGAAAATGACATAGCATCGAAAGTCAAGTCTGACCCGAAACTACTCTAGACCCACATCAGGAGGAAGACAACAGTCAATGACCAGGTAATCAGGCTGAGGAAAGAAGGTGTGGGAGCTCACAAGAAACGACCAGGAGCTATGTGAGGAGTTCAACATGAGATTTCAGGAAGTATTTACAGTGGAGGCTGAAGGAACAACGGGAACACAAAACAGTGGGGTACAGCAACAAGGGATATACCAACAAGCGTTGGACGAATTACACACAACTGAGGAGGAGGTGGAGAAGCTCCTAAGTGACCTTGATACCTCAAAGGTGGTGGAACCTGACAACATCTCTCCGTGGATCCTTAGAGAGGGAGCAGGGGCACTATGTGTGCTACTAACCAAAATCTTCAACACTTCCCTTGAAACTGGGCAACTACCTGAAGTATGGAAGAAGGCAAATGTAGTCCCCATCTTTAAGAAGGGAGACAGAAATGAAGCACTAAATTACAGACCAGTGTCACTGACATGCATAGTATGCAAAGTCTTGGAAAAGAATTAACAGGAGGAGAGTAGTGGAGCACCTGAAGCGTGTGTGTCAGGCCCATACTGGAGTATGCAGCACCAGTTTGGAACCCACACCTGGTCAAACACGTCAAGAAATTAGAGAAAGTGCAAAGGTTTGCAACAAGACTAGTTCCAGAGCTAAGGGGAATGTCCTATGAAGAAAGGTTAAGAGAAATCGGTCTGACAACACTGGAGGACAGAAGGGTCAGGGAAGACATGATAACGACATACAAACTACTGCATGGAATAGACAAGGTGGACAGAGACAGGATGTTACAGAGATGGGACACAGAAACACAGGGTCACAATTGGAAGCTGATGACTTAGATGAGTCAAAGGGATGTAAGGAAGTATTTCTTCAGTCATAGAGTAGTTAGGAAGTGGAATAGTCTGGCAAGTGATGTAGTGGAGGCAGGAACTATACATAGTTTAAAGACGAGGTATGATATAGCTCATGGAGCAGGGAGAGAGAGGACCTGGTAGCGGTCGGTGAAGGGGCAGAGCCAGGAGCTGAGTCTCGACCCATGCAACCACAATTAGGTGAGGAATTAGGTGAGTACACACACACACACACACACACTCACGTACACGTACGTACATACGTGTGGAGAGTGCCATACCTCCCCAGATGACGCCTTAGACCAGTAGGCTAGTGATGCTACAAAAAGCCAGGTAGGCAGGGTAATAGAAATGTTTCTTCCTAGCCCAGGGTACACCAGTGAGCCTCAGGCATTGTTTCTAGCTATGTCATTCACTTCCTGTATGTTCTCACCACATGAGCGATTGGTTCATTTATATAAAATCTCCAGAGTGGTCAGAACATCCAGACGAATGCGTGAGGCTCACCGGACTACCCGAGGCTAGGAATATGCATGGCTTGTAACGATGCACCCTAGATTTTTGTAACATCTATAGCTTAGTGGGCTAAGGGATTATTTTGGGAGCTTTGTCAACTATATATATATATAATATATATATATATATATATATATATATATATATATATATATATATATATATATATATATATATATATATATATATATATATGTAATGTATATATATATATATATATATATATATATATAATGTGTATATATATATATATATATATATATATATATATATATATATATATATATATATATATATATATATATATATATATATATATATATATATGTATTTATATATATATATATATATATATATATATATATATATATATATATATATATATATATATATATATATATATATAGGTAGAAAGTTGAAAGTTAACATAGAAAAGAGTAAGGTGATGAGGGTGTCAAATGATTTAGATAAAGAAAAATTGGATATCAAATTGGGGAGGAGGAGTATGGAAGAAGTGAATGTTTTCAGATACTTGGGAGTTGACGTGTCGGCGGATGGATTTATGAAGGATGAGGTTAATCATAGAATTGATGAGGGAAAAAAGGTGAGTGGTGCGTTGAGGTATATGTGGAGTCAAAAAACGTTATCTATGGAGGCAAAGAAGGGAATGTATGAAAGTATAGTAGTACCAACACTCTTATATGGGTGTGAAGCTTGGGTGGTAAACGCAGCAGCGAGGAGACGGTTGGAGGCAGTGGAGATGTCCTGTTTAAGGGCAATGTGTGGTGTAAATATTATGCAGAAAATTCGGAGTGTGGAAATTAGGAGAAGGTGTGGAGTTAATAAAAGTATTAGTCAGAGGGCAGAAGAGGGGTTGTTGAGGTGGTTTGGTCATTTAGAGAGAATGGATCAAAGTAGAATGACATGGAAAGCATATAAATCTATAGGGGAAGGAAGGCGGGGTAGGGGTCGTCCTCGAAAGGGTTGGAGAGAGGGGGTAAAGGAGGTTTTGTGGGTAAGGGGCTTGGACTTCCAGCAAGCGTGCGTGAGCGTGTTAGATAGGAGTGAATGGAGACGAATGGTACTTGGGACCTGACGATCTGTTGGAGTGTGAGCAGGGTAATATTTAGTGAAGGGATTCAGGGAAACCGGTTATTTTCATATAGTCGGACTTGAGTCCTGGAAATGGGAAGTACAATGCCTGCACTTTAAAGGAGGGGTTTGGGATATTGGCAGTTTGGAGGGATATGTTGTGTATCTTTATACGTATATGCTTCTAAACTGTTGTATTCTGAGCACTTCTGCAAAAACAGTGATAATGTGCGAGTGTGGTGAAAGTGTTGAATGACGATGAAAGTATTTTCTTTTTGGGGATTTTCTTTCTTTTTTGGGTCACCCTGCCTCGGTGGGAGACGGCCGACTTGTTGAAAAAAAAAAAAAAAATAAATATATATATATATATATATATATATATATATATATATATATATATATATATATATATATATATATATATATATATTCTCCATGGGGAAGTGGAACAGAATTTTTCCTCTGTAAGCCATGCGTGTCATAAGAAGCGACTAAAATGCCGGGAGCAAGGGGCTAGTAACCTCTTCTCCTGTATATATTACCAAATGTAAAAGGAGAAACTTTCGTTTTTCCTTTTGGGCAACCCCGCCTTGGTGGGATCCGGCTCTTCTTGCCGAATAAGGCCAGCGAAAATTTGTGGATTAAAACATCTAGAAAAGTTAGTGTGTTGTCTATTTCATGCTCTGTTGTGAAGTTAAGTATAGGTAGGAACTCATCAATGTTGTGATCTCTAGGCCAGAGGCAAAGCACATCATCTACGTATGTGAACCACCTGGCTTCATTTGAGAGAATATCTTTGAGAAGTCTAGTCTCGTATTATATTATATAAAAGTTGCTGAGTAAAGGGCTGAGGGGATTTCCCATGGCCTTACCTTCTTTTTCAGCATAGTATTTGCTCTCAAACACAAACTTACAATCAGTAACACGAAGTTTAATCAATTCAATAATTATATTCGTGAAGTAGGGCAGGGAGAAGTTTTATAATTCCTCATCAAGGTACGTAAGGAAGTCAGGGACAGGGATTCTGGTGAACGGTGACGTGACATCAAAATTCACAATTAAAATAGTGTGAAACAGTTAATTTCTGGGGCCTTTCAATTAGGTCAAAATTATTTTTAATATGCGCGTCCGAGATCCTGCCAGCCATGGGAATTAAAAGTTTGATCAATCATTTGGATATATGTTATATGCTGCTGAGCCTACTGAACTTTAATAGGACGAACTAGGTACCCTGATTTATGGGTCATGATTAACCCATTTAGATACGGTGAAGTTGCCGACCTAGCTAACGTTTTAAGGAGTTTATTGGAATGGCTATTGACCCGGTCAGTGGGGGGTTCTTAATGAGAGGGTCATACGTTTCATTATCAGTCAATAAATGGTTCATTTTTCCTAAATATTCGGATTTATCCAAAATAATAATTACATTGGACTTATTGCCTATCGAGAGATGCAAAGTCTGATAGTTGCTGAGCTCTTTGTATGTTTTTCTGAATCTTAATGGGCAGCTGAGAAACAGGGCAGAGTAAAGTCCCATATATCATCCTTTTACATATAAGTATCAGGCATCAAGTCACCACGTTCCTCCAGCATGCAGAACGATTTTGAGAAGTTTACATAATTAACATCGTTAGTTGTGGGCGTGATGTTTAATCCAAACCCCAGCACTGTACTGTCGAATGGTTTGAGTGCTTGTGCATGTGTAAGCCGGGATCAATGATAAGGCTTCTTCGGAGGTAATGTTTCTTTATTTGGGTTCTTGGTACACAGGCAGTTTGTTTAAGCTGCCCAGGCCCGGAGGGCCATGCCTGGGAGAGAGAGACTAGGCAAACCTTGTTTCTTGAGTGGCATCGGCTACCTGACTGAGGGCATGGTAAGCGTGGTACAGGCTGTGCTGGGTAGACCTGTAGGTGGTAGCGCCAGCATGACACAAATTATGAACCCAACTGGGCATACATCACTCGGCCACCTACCCATGGCCGTCCTTTACCATGATTTATTAAAAAAAACTCGGTCTCTCTCAGTAATGGTACAGAACACAGAATGAAAACATGTGGACATGGACAAAAAAAAAAAAAAAAAAAAAAAAATTCCTACAGGGAGGGAAGAAAAATAAGGGACAGGGTATGCTTACAGAGTGGTCCTAGACAGTGAGCTTCGGCAGACGCTACTGCATGTCTTCCTGTGTCTGGTCAGATATTGCAACACAGGAAACATCGCTACGGCTGATCTGTGACATAACAGGGTATGGTCTCCTCTGGAACGGTGAAGCAATCATCGTGGCATAGTCGCTGCAGGGTTTACTTAACCTGGGGCACAACATACGGGCGCCCTCGAATGAGGCATCGTCAGCACTTTGCAACTGTGCATGACGTCTTCTGGCAAGTGACTCAGGAGGACCTTTCTCGACTGGTACTGTCGCTGGGCAGTCACTGTTGGGAACCCACAGTACAGCTTAGTGGTGCCGGCGAGCGTCAGTCGTGGCAAAGATGACTCAGGCGCATCATCTGGGTGTTGTAGCAGCATACACCATGACTGGAGTGAGCGGGCTGGCAGTCATAGTGACATACTTTGTGCAGGCTGCTCACTGAAGCTGTGACACGAGTCAGACAGTCACCTGCCGACTAAGCTACTGTGTCTTGATGGTGTCATTCTCTCGACAGAGTTTGAGTCATAGCAGAGGTTAGTCCAAGCATCCTCAAACTGGTTTTCTACACATGCACTCTAACGGTCAGCAGGTGGAGTGAAACGAGTCTCAATGGGGAGTCGTAGCAGGTACAACTCATCTACGAACAGAGAACATGAGTTTTCTGTACATGGGAGCTTAGAGGCTCGTAAATTGACGACTGGACAGACTAGTGTCAAATGTCAAACTGCCACAACAGGTGACATGTAACACGAGGGTGTTACATGCTCACACCTCACTGTGGTCTACACACACATCTGAACTCAGACCACACATCGGGACACACGGAAAACTGCACACTTCCACACTGCATGGCTTGCACTAGCAAAAGATGCTTTTCTGTGCAAAAATCGACACTAAGACATATACGAATATGTGAGAATACTAGTAATGGAACACTGAGAGGAATTAGCATGTTACAATACTAAATACAAATTGCTCACTATCAAACTAACACCGTCGATGTTTCATCATGTGGTGATGTCAGGCGTGACGTCAAGAGGGATGTGGGGTGACATTGTGAGGTGACGTCAAGGAGCATGGTGACGTCGGGGCAACGTCAAACAGCATGGTGACGTTGGGGTGACGTCAGACAACGTCCAGGAGTGTAGTTGGGCAGACGTCCTGGGTGACATCAGGCAGATGTCGCGCGGTGACGTCGGGCAGACATCGTGCGTGATGTCGCGAGGTGACGTCGGGGAGACGTCCTGAGGTGATGTCGTGGGGTGACATCATGAGGTGGCGTCATGCAGCAGACAACATCATGCGGCTTTCAACATCTGGCTTATCCCACGTGGCTCGCACCACGTGACCTTATCCACACGTGGCATCGTGATCCATGCTACTTCGAGTGACCTCGGGCACTCGGATACACAAAGAATTCACACTGAATTCATAGAAAAACAGTAGAGAAGATGTAAGAGTGTAGTGGTGTACAGTGGCGTGTGATAAGCGTGGGTGAGTGAGGCCAGGTGCGTATGGTGGAGCCAAGAGCACCGCGCCTACGCTCTTCACCACCCCCTCAAGGAAGGTTCCTTGATGTTGGTGAGGGGCTCTTGATTTAGGGAATTGGATCTGTGCTCCAGTTCCCCGAATTAAGCCTGAATGCCTTCCACATACCCCCCCCCCCAGGCGCTGTATAATCCTCCGGGTTTAGCGCTTCCCCCTTGATTATAATAATAATAATAATAATAATACGCTCTTCACCCATGAGTGAATATCAAAGTGGTATATAATACCGACAAGTTGATAAGTAGGACACATAGGCAACATTTAGGCATCTTTATTCCGAAACGTTTCGCCTACACAAGTGGTTTCTTCAGTCGAATATAGAAAGTAGGCAGGAGGAGTAGATATGTGAAGACGATGTGAACAGTTCATCACCTTTGAAGATGAAGATTTGGGTTGTCAGTCCCTCAGCCTGGAGAAGAATTCTGTTTCATAGTCTGAAACATTGCTTCAGACTATCTGGATAGGTTTGCAGAAGGACAGTAGGTATTTCTACTTGGTCTTCTTCGAGTATCCTGAAAGATGGCCAAGTTAGGGAACCCGATTTGAACCTTCGGAATTGTGTACAGGGAATTAGGGTCGTCCACGGGGTCAGACACAGCGAAAAAATCATTATTGGGACCTTAGATAGTTTAAAGAATAGTTTAGTCGATTTAATGTTGTAAACTTTACCGGCTTTAGGTTTATTAAGAAGTGATACCATGTAGTTTAAATCGGACTTTTTCTTTATTACATTCATTGGGCCCACAAACCTTGTTTTCAAGGTGTGACCATGTATAGATTCCTGGGCCAACACACTGTCTTCAGGGTTAGGGAGCGAGATTTAGCAATATTTTCATACCTCCGTTTATGTAGTTTAAAGTAGATTCTAAGTAGATTTGTAAAGTGATCTCTCATTAAGATTGCATGTGGCCTGTCAGCTGGGCCACGTGCAATCTCGATGAGGGATCGTACGGTGTTTTGCAGGCATCTTCTCCCATCCATCCCTTCTCCAGCAAGTGTAGGGGGCCTATCACATTGAGCCCTAAAATTAGCTCAAAAGAATTATACCCCGTCGATTCCTATACAGTTTCTTGTATTACAAACAGCAACAGAGGAAGCGATTCATCGCAGGATGTAGGAAAATGCATGCAATATATACACATCAAAATTTGTAGCGTTTGGTGAAACTTTTCCTAGAAGCCTTGGGACTGAGGGTGATTCGCTGTAGACATTTTCTGATTAATTCCTAGCTTAAAATTAGTGCTCTGGTAATTTGGGACAAATTGGGAACTGTCAAAGTGGAAAATAAGCTTAATGGCGGCCTTAAGAATGACCTTGGTGTTTATATTACACAATAGAACAGCTTCTGAATATCTAGTAGTTTAATACAATATGATAAACAGATATTCGTTACTAGACTTGGCTTTTGGTAATAGTCCGACATAGTCGACAATTAAATCCACAAATGGCTCTCCTGCGGGAATGTAATGAAGTGGTGCAGATCTAATATAATGTCCTAGTTTACCCAGTTGATGAAACTCTCAACAGTAACTGATGTAAAAGCGAACATCTCGTCTTAAACGTGGCCAATAAAATTGTTTCAAATCCCTGTAATGGGTTTTAGTAATACTCAAATGCTCCCCAACAAAAGAATTGTGAGCTATTTTCAGGACTCGAGTTCTGAAATTTTAGGAGCTATTAGTCTTTTTAATTTTAAACTTCCCTTTACCACCTTACCAGTATTTCAACCTACTAGAAGGTGGTGTTTCATTTCATATTTAACCGCGTAATCTGAACTGGATTCGCCAATGGCAACTTTATAAGCGGAGGATAAAGAAGCATCCCGTCGTCGCTCTTCCCGAAAGGACAGTCCGTCGGGCTTGGAAACAGAAACGTTTGGCAGTCCTGCGACCCTGGAATAGGAAGGCTTACTCATCGACTCTTCAATAGATTTACAAGGCCCTTGCCAGTTTTCTTCGTAAAATAAATTGTCGAGCCCTAGATCGCAGTTCTCCAAGGATAGGACAGAATTATTGTTAGACATTCCTTTGGGCATTGCTCGAGTTATGTACAACGTTGGAGAATGTGTTCGCATCGCTTGGGAGTGTTCGCATCGCTATTGGGCCGTGCGGACGTGCTGCGCAGTAGCTCCTGATTGAGTTGGCTTTTGCGCAGTGTTGACGTGTACTTAGCTCTGTGAAGACCTGTTTGCGCGCTCTCTACGAATTGAAGCAAGATGCCCTCCATCGAGCAACTTTACCAACAGCTTAAGGAAGAATTGAGGATAGCAAAGTTGGAGATTCGGCGACTGACCGAGGAAAACAAGAAGATTCGTAGTAGTCCTCCTGTTTTGAGTCCTCAGGTCAAGAAAGGAAACTGGTCAGTGGCTAGACAGCAGGGAACGAAGTTGACGATCAAGAAGACGAATGGAAAGATAGAAACGATGAAGAAGAAAGAGACTGCCGTGGAAACTGTTGTGGAAACATCTAATACATTCTCAGTGCTACCCGACGAATGTGAGTCGACTACTGGGAACGTCACGACGAACGACATTAAGGAAGGTAAGAATATTGTTGTTGTTGGGGATAGCCAAGTTAGGTATATGGATAGGGCGTTCTGCTTGAAGGACAGGAGTAGAAGACAGAGAGTTTGCTTTCCTGGGGCTGGGATGGAGGATATTGTTAGCCGTCTGGATGACATCATGAGAGGTAATGGGAGCAATCCTATTATCTGTCTCAATGCTGGAGGCAACGATGTTGGCAGACGTAGGAGTGAAGACCTGATTAGCAGGTATAGGTCAGCAATAGAAATAATTAGGAGTAAGGGTGGGAACCCTGTCATATGTGGTATTTTGCCAAGGAGAGGAGTTGGAAATGAATGGTTGTCCAGGGCAATTGGTGTCAATTGCTGGCTGGACAAATACTGTAAGGAAAATGCGGTAACATTCATTGAAAACTGGGACCTCTTCTATGGCAGAAATGACATGTATGCCAGGGATGGGGTTCACTTATCTAGGTCTGGGGTGGTAGCACTGGCAACTGCAGTGGAGGGATCAGTTATGACTTTAAACTAGGAATAGTTAGTGGTATGGGTTTTGGCAGGAAAACAGTGAAGTCCCAGTGTAGTAATATTACGAGTTCTAGGGGAACTAGTAATAAGCAGAACGAGGTAGATATTGAAAAGCCAGGGACACTGGGTGATAAGGACAGTAATAGGTTTAGTAGAAAAACAGAAATGAGCAGGAAGGGTAAAGAGAAAGGAGAGTCTTTCAATGTTTATTATGCTAATTGCCGTAGTGCTAGGAATAAGATGGACGAGTTGAGATTAGTTGCTAGTGCAGGTAACATTGATGTATTTGCCTTAACTGAGACATGGTTTAATTCAAAAAGTCGGGACATGCCTGCGGAATGTCATATTCAGGGTTTTAAATTGTTCCAAGTAGATAGAAGTATCGGGAAGGGGGGTTGGGTGGCATTGTATGTCCGAGATCGCTTGAACTGTTGCATAAAAACGAGTATTAAGTCTGAAGTAACATATACAGAGTCTGTTTGGATAGAATTTTCAAAGGGGCATGAAAAACTGATTTTAGGAGTGATATACCGTCCCCCAAACTTAGATAGGGACCAAGGGAGACTACTATGGAAGGAAATTGTTAAGGCCACAAGGCACGATAATGTAGTAATTCTAGGAGACTTTAACTTTAGTCATATTGATTGGAATTTCTTGACTGAGAATTTAGAATCATACGACTTCTTAGAAGTAGTTCAGGATTGATTTTTGAAGCAGTTTGTGACAGAACCTACAAGGGGAAATAACCTGCTTGACTTAGTTATGGCAAACAATGAATCCCTTGTTAATAATTTAGAAATTTCAGAGGAACTGGGTGCTAGCTACCACAAATCAATTACATTTAGCATTGAATGGAAGTACGATAGTAGCGATAACTCAGTAACAGTCCCAGATTTTCGCTTAGCAGATTACGATGGGCTTAGAGAACACTTATCATCTGTTGACTGGGGTAACGAAGTGAAATATCAATATGACAGTTTTCTGAACACTATACATGCTGCTCAAAGAACGTTTATCCCATATAAAGAAATTAGATCAAATAGAAATGACCCAAAATGGATGAATAATAGGCTCAAATATCTACTAGGGCATAAGAAAGGAATTTATAGGCGTATCAAAAGAGGTGAGGGTCATCTTATGAATCAGTATATTGACATTAAGAGGGACATTAAAAAGGGGATAAGAAAAGCTAAAAGGGACTATGAAATTGAAGTTGCTAGGGATTCTAAAACTAACCCAAAAAGTTTTTTCCAGGTCTATAGAACAAAAGTTAGAGATAAGATAGGTCCCCTTAAAAATAACTATGGGCACCTTACTGACAAAGAGAATGAAATGTGCTCGATTTTTAATAATTATTTTCTCTCAGTTTTTACACAGGAAGACACTAACAATATTCCAGTAATTAATTTTTATAGTGGGGTAGAAGAAGATAAATTATGTAACATCATAGTCACTAGCGAAATGGTTGTGAAGCAGATAGAGAGACTGAAGCAAAATAAGTCGCCGGGTCCTGATGAGGTTTTTTCAAGGGTTCATAAGGAATGCAAAATGGAACTCTGTGAACCATTAACTAATATTTTTAATTTATCTCTTCAAACAGGTGTAGTGTCTGATATGTGGAAGATGGCTAATGTAATTCCTATTTTTAAAGCAGGGGACAAGTCGTTACCGTCAAATTACCGCCCAATAAGCCTGACCTCAATTGTAGGCAAATTACTAGAGTCAATTATAGCTGAGATTATAAGAAGCCATCTCGATAAGCATAGCTTGATTAATGATACTCAGCATGGATTCACAAGAGGCCGGTCTTGTCTAACTAATTTATTAACTTTCTTCAGTAAAGCTTTTGAGGCTGTTGACCACGATAAAGAATTTGATATTATTTACTTAGATTTTAGTAAGGCTTTTGATAGAGTTCCGCACCATAGACTGTTAAAGAAAGTGGCAGCTCATGGCATTGGGGGAAAAGTGCTCTCGTGGATCGAGTCATGGCTCACTGACAGGAAGCAGAGAGTGTCCATAAATGGGGTTAGATCCGAGTGGGGATCTGTAACAAGTGGCGTTCCACAGGGATCAGTCTTGGGCCCGTTGTTGTTTATAATATATATCAATGATCTTGATGAGGGAATTACTAATGATATGAGCAAATTCGCCGATGACACAAAGATAGGTAGGATAATTGATTCAAACGTAGATGTTATGGAACTTCAGGAGGATTTAAACAAACTCTATTCTTGGTCAGAAAAGTGGCAGATGCAGTTCAATGTAGATAAATGCAAGGTTCTGAAGCTTGGGAGTGCCCATAACCCTAGTCAGAACTTAGCCATACAGATTGCGAAAAGGACTTGGGGGTTATGGTGAGCAGCAACCTTAAACCAAGACAGCAATGCCTGAGCGTACGCAATAAGACAAATAGATTACTGGGATTTATATCAAGAAGTGTAAGCAACAGAAGTCCAGAGGTCATACTGCAGCTTTATACATCATTAGTAAGGCCTCACCTAGATTATGCAGCTCAGTTCTGGTCTCCATATTACAGAATGGACATAAATTCGTTAGAAAACATTCAGCGTAGGATGACTAAATTAATACATAGCATTAGAAATCTTCCTTATGAAGAAAGATTGAAGACTTTTAAGTTACATTCACTTGTTAGACGAAGAATGAGGGGAGACCTGATCGAAGTGTATAAGTGGAAGATAGGTATTAATAAAGGAGATATTAATAAGGTCTTGAGGATGTCTCTCCAAGAGAGAACCCGCAGTAATGGATTTAAATTAGATAAGTTTAGATTTAGAAAGGACATAGGAAAGTATTGGTTTGGAAATAGGGTAGTTGATGAGTGGAACAGTCTACCTAGTTGGGTTATTGAGGCTGGGACTTTGGGTAGTTTCAAATTTAGGTTGGATAAGTACATGAGTGGGAGGGGTTGGATTTGAGAGGGACTTGCACATCGGAGCTTGTTTCTTGGGTGGCATTGAAAATTGGGTTGGGCAAATGTTTTGTTAGTGGGATGAATTGTAAAGGACCTGCCTAGTATGGGCCAACAGGCCTCCTGCAGTGTTCCTTCTTTCTTATGTTCTTATGTTCTTAAGAGCTCTTGGTGGTTACTATGGGTTCGGGCCAGCACCTAGAGATTTAGAATATTTTTGTCAAGCAATAATAACTACGGTTAGATACATAGTATAATACTGGTAATAAAGATTCTATGCAAATTAACAAAAATGACAATTTCCCCATAAGCTTATAATAACACAGAGTTTATCGATGTCTCAGACATTGGAAGTACTCCATTTTGTAAGAGGGAGCAATAATCCCCGGTATCCCTGAAGGTGGATTCCTCAATGGGACTTTCATGCTCCTTAAGGAAGACTTGGATGTGGCTGTGAAAGGGTGTCATGCAGGCGTCTATTTCCTGATGATCTGTTTCATCTAGAACGACATTTATTTATCCTAATGATAGTGTCTTATTAAACTAACCACTAGCTACTGGATTAGCTAACTTGTGGCAAGTAGCATTTATGTCACCAGGTTTTCGACAGTAGTAGCAGGTGATGGGTTCGGTATTCTTATCTCATGCTCCATGATGACTTTAAAGCAGAAGTCGTTGTTCACCATGCTTGCTTTGAGGCAGATGCAGTTGTTCAGCTCCAGCCTCCCTCATTGTAAAAGGACCCCAATGGAAATAAGTCATTTTGACTGTTTTGGGGTTACCCTAGGTTCTCTACACATATGCTTCTATGTATGATCTATGTAACTGTATTTGTGTATACCTGAATAAACTTACTTAAACTCAGAGGTCCGTCCATGAACATCTCTGTCCATACCAGGCTGCTGAGAAGAAAAGTTACAGGACCGTTTGGAAAAGGAGTGGTTGGCCTCAAATGTGTCAACATGAATAGCCTCACATTACTCTGCAGTAGCCACTGAATGGTGTTCTAAGAACACCCGAACCTATGATCCAACTGACTCAAGAACGTTGTCAACTAGAACCATTTCCACTAACCCGCTAAAATTAGTGACACCAGCGACTTTGTGTCTTTTAGTTAACGTTATAGATTGCCCACGAACACAATTCACAAAGGACTGACTCAAATGATGCTTCACCAGTTTAAATTCTCGTTTATACTTGGTAGAAACGCAGGGATATACGCCGAGTACAGCTGCTTTCACAATATCGTAATTAATGAATTCGTCAGCAACCAATCCAGCAGCAAACTCCTGTGCTTTTCTATATATACTGTATGAACGATTACTGTCCAATGCCAGAATGGTCTTTGCAACCCTCGAGCCTAATTTTCAAAAGACTCAGAAAAGTTGTCCAGGCTCAGAATCAGAAAACCAAGGTACTAGCGATACAGATTTTTTAAAACTGAAATTGTCAACTCCAATACCCTGGAAGTGCCTCCTCTCTGTCAAACTCCTCCCTAACAAATGCACTTTGTTCCTTGGCAATCTGAAGGTTGAGTTAACCAACTCAAGTGCTAACAAAGCTGACTCCCCTCGAGACAGCCCGAAGTCACCACACGTTTCTCCAAATGGATGTTGGTCCAGTCGCTCAGGAGTTCACCCTTCTGCATTTTGAAGGAACTGCAGGGAAGATCGGTGCTTACTAGCTTCCATAGGAGCAGAAACCTCAGTTTGTTATGCCATGTTACCTGACTCAACCTTTAATTTGTTGCGTGTACACAGGAAGCTCTGCAGCAGTAAGAATTTGTTGATACTCAATACCAATCGAGAGATCAGCTCATCAGCAGCGCTGCACAGATAGTCTGGGCAAATTTTGCCGCGTATATTCAGTCACCAATCGCCTAACCCCTGTTGGTGGCATAACCAACTATAAAAAAAAATGCTGTTTCTAATACGCTCAATGCAACATGAAGCGATAACACATACTGACTTACTCGTTGCAACGCAATACTGAAAGGAAACTTGTAGAGACAATGCAAAGACAAGCTTCAGGAGAGGCACACCTTGTTGTAATGCGATAAGCACTTAGAAACGAGCAAAAAGACAAAAGAAAATTAATATATTTCTATAACCAAAATTAAACTTCTATTTACAACATATTCATCCTATGTACATTATTTACAGCTACGAAAAATGAGGCAAATGCAAGCACAAGACGCATTAAACCTGGTGACTAGTAGGGAGGGCAATTCTGCCAAAGTTGTTTCACAAGTGTACCACTTCGCTTCACAGCTTCGGCGGGTTTCCTTGTAATTAGCTGGTTGAACAAAGATACTGGTATAACAACGGTGCCCCATGATCTTTAAGCCCTTAGCACCTGGTTAGCTGGTCAGGAGGCATGCATATATGGGTGTGACATGCGCTGATGAAATGTAATATATTCTTAGTATGCCACAATGGGCCTCAACGAGAACTTGGCTTTTGTGTTTTGAGCAAGTCATAGAATCTTGCTTGCTTTAGAGTTATTAGGAAACAGGTGAAAACGTTCGTTGAAATCATAGTGGTATTGTTATGTAGGTTTTCCATTTTTATTTTTTTTCTTATCAGTGTGGTTAAGGATGATTGCACCTCCTTTCTCAGCTAATGTTACAAGAATGTTGTCATGGTGGTTAGGTCCTTCAGGCCACGCAGAAATGCAGCTTTGGTGGATGACGGGATTGCTAAGTTCCCAAGAAGTTGCAGTGATAAGACTTTGTACGTCAAGTGTGATACCACCTACGACTGCTTCACATCTTGCCGTCTTGCCAGTTCTCCAGATACTTCACAACTACGGTGCTCTTCACACCAACTCCAAGGCTGCGGGACTGATTACCTCATTTTTTGTATATAGTTCTACTGTCTTCAAATTATGTCCTAGAATTTGTATTGATAGTCACTGGATGGCTAAACGTCTACATTAAAGATACCCAGATGTTGCATATGTGTCTAATTCTCGATTTGGTTCTTGTGAGTATTTTAGATGATCGATCATTTTTGCCGTATCCTAACTAAACATCATGTCTGTCTACTATATTAGCTGATTCACTAATTGCTGTCCATTAACCAATTGTTCCTGGACAGCGTCGCTGACGATATAAATTACTTTTCCGCAGGCAAACAATATGCGGGTGGGACGCAATTGTCAGCCTACAACTTTACGTCAACGTGCCACATTTGTGCATATGTGGGTGGGTGGCAAGTCCCTCCGTGCCATTGCTCTATCATCCAGCGTCAGCGTGTCCACGGTGTTCAGGTGGATACACCGCTGGCGGCAGGAAGGAAACGTCAACACACTCCAGTGCAAACACAAACCTCTTAAAGAAAATACAACGTGCAGCGTATCGTCTAGTCCTTCAAGATTTACACATCTCTCTACAAATTTGATGCATTACGCACCTCTACAATATTGGTGTGAAGGAAACTATCCCTCACATTACTCTAACTGGACAATACGCCACAATATTCTATACCCTTTCTCAGGTTATATAAAGTTCCTTGCAGAAATGCACAAGATCGAAGCTGAAACTAAACTGTCGTTATTAATTTAGTTCCGTCATTATTATTAAGAAGTGGATTTCCTCAAATTTTAATAACTTAATTAGTAGAAAAACGGCTAAACTATGCGACATATCTTTCAGTGAGAATAAATAATTAATTCAAATATCAGTCAGGCATTAATATATATTTTGTGGCACTGAATATATGTAATACTGCTGAATTTTAATATTACTTAATACATTGTTCACCTATTATATTAATTAGAAATTTATTAATATGCGTAAAAAAATTATTGAATTTTATAAGAGAACAGTTGCAGATAATATAATTACTTTTTATCAGTAAATGCACAAACGCATCATATAAAAAAAACCTCGATATAAACCTCAGTGATTTAACTCTGAATAATTACGCTGGTTAAAACGCACTTAGATTGTCTCTCATTCTCGTAAATTTGAATATAGTGTATAACATGTGTTAACTTACATGATGGCACCTTCAGACTGGCCCAGCGCAGAGGAAGTTACGTCATATTTGTCTAATTCATTCTATTAACATTACACTGCAGCTGTTTCAGTACCACTTCGCGCAGATATGTTTTATTCAGTGTTTTGGAAACAAATTTACACAGGTTCAAGTGTAATGCAAGAAACACATGATAAACTGTCAGAATTTGTGAATCAACTACCTGAACAGTTTCCCTGATTCCTGCTACTCGCTAAAGGAAGAAGATGGTGACATGTTTCGAGTAACTGAGCATCAATATATCAGCTGCTTCGTTAGGTCTTATACAAATTATACAAATGGTGTGAGGCTTTCCCAACACCCAGTTTTTTCTTGCAATTAAAAATTAAATGAATTTAGGAGTTTCAACCTTGTTGCTTCCTTCCATATTGCAGTCCGCTAGTGACCTCGCACTCTTAGGTCAAGAGAGGATCGAGATAGGCTCGCACAGTGCGAGATTCGCACTATGTGCGTGTATGTTTACTCACCTGTCTTCACCTAATTGTGGTAGCACGGGTCGAGTCATAGCTCCTGGGCCCGCCTCTTCACTGGTCGCTACTAGGTCACTCCCTGCTCCATCTTAAAATTATATATGGATCCTGCCTCACCACTTCCCTTTCAAGATTTTTCCACTTCCTGACAACTCTGTGACTGAAGAAACATTTCTAACATTTCTGTGGCTCATGCGAGTCTTTAATTTCCAATTGTGACTCCTAATTAGTGTGTCCCATTTCTGAAACATTTTGTTCCTGCACACCTTCCGATTCGTCTCTGTGTTTTATATGTTCTTATCATGTCCTCCCTCTCTGGTCCGCCAGTGTCGTCAGGTCGGGACTAGTCTGGTTGCAAACCTTTGCACTTTCTTTAATTTCCTGACGTGCTTACCCAGGTGTGGGCTCCAAACTGGCGATGCATTCTCCAATATGGGCCTGAAATGCACGTTGTAAAGAATCCAGAACGACGACTCCTTACTGAAATGTCTGAAAGCTATTCTTAGTTTTCCTAGTCGCCCATATGCTGCAGCAGTTATTTGGTTGATGTGCACCTCAGGAGATATGTTCGGTATTATACTCACCCCAAGATCTCTTTTCTTGAGTGAGGTTTGAAGTGTTTGCCCCTCTTAGGCAGTATTCTGACTGTGGTCTTGCTTGCCCTTCCCCGATCTTCATGACTTTGCACCTGGCGGGGTTGCTAGACTCATTAACTTCACATCATCTGCAAACAGACACATTTCCGAGTCTATTCCTATCGTAATGTCATTCAACATACAACAGAATCATCAGAGGTCCTAGAAATGACCCCTGTGGAACCCAGCTCGTCACATGCGGCCACTCCGACATCTCGTCACGTATCATGAAAAGCTCTTGCCTACCTGTCAGGGATTCTCAGATCCATCGTAGTGCCAACTCTGTTACGCCTGACTGGTCCTGCAGCTTTTGCACTAATCACTTGCATGGAACTGTGTCAAAATCCATTTTACAGTCCAAGAAAATGCAATTAACCCACCCCTCTTTCTCTTGTCTTACTGTTCTCACCTTGTCATAAACCTCCAGGAGGATTGTGACGCAGGATTTGTTGTGACGTGACTGTCAGGTGTAGTCTTGCCCTTATATGCCTTCCATTTTATACTTTATTTTTATAGTTGCTTGATAATGTGAGAAGTCACGAAAGCGTTTGAAATTTCACTATTTTTTAAGTGGTTCTATATATATATATATATATATATATATATATATATATATATATATATATATATATATATATATATATATATATATATAACCGTTGTGGGATCTGATAGTGAGGTGCTGGCCGGACCCCTTATATAGCTTCCTTGGATGCTTCACTTTCATAGTTCCTTGATAATGTGAGTAGTCACGAATGCGCTTGGAATTTCTCTATTCTTTCAGAGTGATTGTTTTGCATACTTTGAAATCACCTGTTTACTGTGATCTTATTGCATATATATATATATATATATATATATATATATATATATATATATATATATATATATATATATATATATATATATATATATATATATATGTTGTTTTTAATTCGGGTTTTCTTTTTTTTCTAGTGATGAACTGGAAAATAATGCTTAGTGTGACAGTTGTGATCTTCGTACTTGGCTGTGTGACCGACGGAGTTACACATCTTTCAAGATTTGCAGGTGAGACAAAGGCATTTTATAGTGTTGCTTATCTGGATATAACGCCAAGAAGCTTCATAATAAATACCTGCGTAGTTTTATTTTCATTTCAATGTGATTTGTACATAAATTAGATATTAAATGACTCGGTTATACTGGCCTACAGACGTAAGTGTTTTTTTTTTTTCTTTTTTAATAAACGAATGAAAATCAAGGTTAGTCTATTATAATGTTTAAATATTTTTCAATATATTTCCTAAGCATAGCTTTAATTTTGAATTATCTGTGATAGAAGCTAATTGTGTGTGTGTGTGTGTGTGTGTGTGTGTGTGTGTGTGTGTGTGTGTGTGTGTGTGTGTGTGTGTGTGTGTGTGTGTGTGTGAGTGAGTGTCTGTTTTTATATATATATATATATATATATATATATATATATATATATATATATATATATATATATATATGTCGTGCCGAATAGGCAGAACTTGCCATCTTGGCTTAAATAGCAACGCTCATCTTGCCATATAGGACAAGTGAAAATTTGTGTATGCAATAATTTCGCCAAAATCATTCTGAACCTAACGAAAAAAATATATTTCACTGTGTTTGTTTAGTATTAAATTATTGTAAAGAAATCTAAAATATATTTAGTTGGGTTAGGCTAAAATAAATTGCTCTTGTTATAATAAGGTTAGGTAAGTTTTCTAAGATTCTTTTAGAGCAAAAATAAATTTTTTTACATTAACATTAATGAAAAAATATATCTTTAAACGTATAAGAGAAAATTTCAGAAAGGACCTAATTTTAAATGAGTTCTTGCTAATTGACCAGTTTTACATATTCGGCACGACATATATATATATATATATATATATATATATATATATATATATATATATATATATATATGTGTGTGTGTGTGTGTGTGTGTGTGTGTGTGTGTGTGTGTGTGTGTGTATATATATAATCACTGTCAATATATTTATGTATTTAAAGATATTGATGTCATAGCGGAATATGACCAATTTTTTTTTAATATTGCCACATTAATCTCGTTTAGGCTATTACAGTATCAATGCTTGTGGGAGTTTTCTAATGCTATAATATTCATTCTTCTGGCTGTGGGCACTGTTGTGCCTGGGGGCACTTCCTGTACCCTCTCCTCTCTCCCTCCCTCACTCGCTCACTACACTGAAGGCGGTCCTCTGGGAACGTATTTACGTGGACATTCTCCTCTTTTCTGCAATTTTGCAAGCTCCTGATGATGTGCTGATTGCAACACGAAAGTCCTAGAAAGACCATACTCCTCCCGTGGTTGTTTTGCATCTTGTATCGCTTGGTTTGGGATATTTGCTTTATGTATATATATATATATATATATATATATATATATATATATATATATATATATATATATATATATATATATATATATATATATATATATATATATATGGAGGTACCACCTCTGGAACTGTGCTGGGGACCTTCATCCTCAGAGAAAAGAATAAACTTCAGGGAAAACTCAAGGTTCTCCCGAGAGCTGTTTCAGTATTGTATTCTCCTACCAACCTCTATATTCTATATTCTGAGTAGACTTTATTTAAAGACAAAATACATTGACAAAAATACAATAGGGTGCAGAACAATGTAGGCAACATTTCAGAGGTATATCGCGAATACTTCGTCAACTTCCCGGCGTTTGGCTATGTGCCCAGAATGCTGCAGGAATTTCCCCTCTGGTTCGTAACGCCGCTCTGTGATCCTTGGTTTCTGTGATGAGTTTTTTACCCAGCTCATTGAGGAAGTTTAGAACACCCTTGCTCATGCTCCAAGGGTCTCCGACCCTACAGGGATGAAGTTATAGCAAGGGGAAAGGCCTTCTATTTGCTGGTCTTCTGGGTGTCCCTGTAGATGGTGGCTCCACCACCTTCAGCATCAGAATTCGCAAGAAGAGGCGAAATATTCACAAACACTGATCTCTGGCCGAAGGAGACTCGAACCTACGAACCTTGGAACAAGGTAAATGCTGTAAGCCAAGGAAAACCTGTAAGCCACCTGCCTGGAAGCTGGCTGCCTTGGACCGAAACGTCTAGCATGAGCTGGACGCCAAGGAATTGGTCCAGTGTGGTACGATCGGTGCAGCCCTGTGTGCCTTGTTCCATGGTTCGTAGGTTCGAGTCTCCTTCGGCCGGAGATCAGTGTTTGTGAATATTTCGTCTGTTCTTTCGAATTCTAATCATATATATATATATATATATATATATATATATATATATATATATATATATATATATATATATATATATATATATATATATATATGCAAGGAATTCGCAAGAGCAGGCGAAATATACACAAACACTGATCTCTGGCTGAAGGAGACTCGAACCTACGAACCTTGGAACAAGGTAGGCAGTGCCTTACAATTCTCACCACACTGGACGAATACCTTGGCATCCAGCTTACGCTAGACGTTTGATCCAAGGCAACCAGCGTCCAGGGAGAAGGCTTACAGCTTATATATATATATATATATATATATATATATATATATATATATATATATATATATATATATATATATATATATATAAATCATCAACTCATCGATTGTATCCCACAGAAGCAAGGTGGCCCAACAAGAAAAACAAGATTTTCCTTTTAAATTTAGTAATATATAAAGGAGAAAGGGTTACCAGCCTCTTTTACTACATGCATAGCTAACTGAGGAAGAATTCTGTTCCACTTCCCCATGGAGATAAAAGGAAATTAAGCATAACAAGAACTAGTAAGAAAATAGAAGAAAACCCAGAGAGGTGTGTGTATATATATATATATATATATACATGCTTGTATATGCATGTGTAGTGTGACCTAAGTGTAAGTAGAAGTAGCAAGATGTACCTGAAAACTTGCATGTTTAGGAGACAGAAAAAAGTCACCAGCAATCCTATTATCATGTTTAACAATTACAGGTTTGCGTTTAACATTCACTTGGCAGGACGGTAGTACCTCCCTGGACGGTTGCTGTCTACCATCCTAATGAAAGAAAGGTGAAGAGAGTAGGAACCGCACTGTCAAGAAGTTATACTGAGAATAAACACTTTTGGAGTGAGATGAACAAGTTAAGAAAGCCTAGGGAGCAAATGGATTTGCCAGTTAAAAACAGAGCAGTGGAGTTAGTAGATGGGGAGCTGGAGGTATTGAGTAGATGGTGGGAATATTTTGAGGAACTTTTAAATGTTGATGAAGAAAGGGAGGCGATAATTTCATGCACTAGCCAGGGAGGTATAACATCTTCTAGGAGTGAAGAATGTGAGTGTGGGGGAGCTGCGTGAGGCATTACATAGAATGAAAGAGGGTAAAGCAGCTGGAACTGACGAGATCATGTCAGAAATGTTAAAAGCAGGGGGGATATAGTGTTGGAGTGGTTGGTGTTTTTGTTTAATAAATGTATGAAAGAAGGGAAGGTACCTAGGGATTGGCAGAGAGCATGTATAGTAAAGGGAATGCGTACAGAAGAAATTGTAAAAGTTATAGTGGAATTAGTTACCAGGTATATCAGGTAAAGTGTACGGTAGGGTTATTATTGAAAGAATTAGAGGTAAGAAAGAGAGTAGGATTGCAGTTGAGCAAGGAGGCTTTAGAGTGGGCAGGAGATGTGTAGATCAAGTTTTTAAATTGAAGTCTGTATGTGATCAGTATTTAGATAAAGGTAGGAAAATTTTCATTGCATTTATGGATTTGGAAAAGACATATGATAGTGAATAGGAGGGCAATGTGGTAGATGTTGCAGGTATATGGAATAGGTAGAAAGGCACTAAATGCTGTAAAGAGTTTTTATGAGGATAGTGAGGCTCAGTTTAGGGTTTGTACGGGAGAGGAAGATTACTTCCCGGTAAAAGTACATCTTAGACAGGGATGTATAATGTCACCACATGTGGATTCATCAAAGCAATAGTTCTCAACATGTCCAAACTTGGAGCAATTGAGACACATGACCGATGAGGGGACCCACGCACCATGTGACGTTCAGGATGGTAACACCTTAGGAACCTGTTCCCAAGTGGGGAGCACACTAGCACCTGAGAATGTGCTATCTCTTTGTGGGGACCAGTCAGTTCGTGGACAAGATGAAAAGGCAGATGTTTGGAATTCCCAGTTATGTGGTATTTTTTAAATCTCTTAGAACGTTTCCCACATTTTTGTTCAGTAGTGCACTAGTTTCTTCCAAGATCTCACTTCCAATGTTAATATATCGAGATAAAAATCCAGTTGAATGACGTCTAAAGGTGTTCCTGTTTAGCTGTATATATAACCATAATATTTTATTTGTTTATGAAATAGATTTTGTGATACAATGAAATGTTGGTTTAGAAAGACACGTAAGCAAACACTATGACAATATGTCGATATGTCATAGTGATTGCTTACGTGTCTTACTAAACCAACTTGTCGGTATTTATTACCAAGGTTTATACCACAATGAAATGTCTCGTAACACTACGAATGGTAAGTAAAGGTATTCTTACACTTGCAGTGGGCAGAACTATTGTGTTCACTGGCTGAATGCAGCTTCCTTTCTCGCTCAGTTTATTTAGGGAGATAACTATGCCCCTCAGCATGATGGTTTCCCAGTAAAGATATTCTCATACCTAACCTGTTTCGTAGCTGAAGTTGTCAGGTATTACCTAATTAGAAGCGATTTGTGAAGATTTATTTAGAGATCTTTGGCTATTTATTACCAAATCCGAGAAGCGTTACTTAGTGCTTCCTTTACACCGGGTCTACTGGAGCACGTCCCCTGTTATTCTTCCCTCCACCTCAAGTTACTTATGCGCTCAACGAAAATGCAATGCATTCATCCCTCTCTCTCTCTCTTGCCATGCTTTTTTTCTTTGTCAGTGGTAAGACAAGTGGTTGGTAAGACAAAATTTACCATTTCTGAATCAGTGGAAGGATATCTTTTATGAAAGGAAGTGACTTCATGTACTTTATCACACTCTGTATTATTGTCTACATCACATTAGCAAACGCTAAACATGTTTATCCATCAGGTAAACACAAGTCATCATCAGTGGAGTTGCTGGTGAAGGCTGTACTGACCGACCAGTCTCAGTTCAGTCACTCCGTTTTCTTCTTCACAGATGGCACCACCTCTGCATCTACTATGTTTTCCGTAAGCATTTTACATTTATAAATAAATCAGTATGAACAAATCTGAACAAATATTGAAATCTGCTATCGATCTAATGTCTTTTTTTTCACGAAAAATTTGTATATTTTAGATAATAGATCATCTAGACATCCCAGCAGGTGTTGGGACATTTGAGGCAGAGGTGAGTGTCCTGGACATCAACAAGACGGATACTCAAGTGTCACAAGTGATCCCCCATGCTAGGAGAGTAAGTAATAAGGAGGCAGGAAAGACCAACTCTTGCACGGAAAATGGACAGGAATATATGTATTTAAAGCATCTGAATTGAAAAAAATTCTATGGTGACATTGATTACATGTAAAGTAAAAGGACACAAGTGCAGCTAATGTGACGTTTTATTGTGGCAACGTTTCGCTCTCCAGGAGCTTTGTCAAGCCGTTACAAACAGTACATGGACACACAGGGTATATATAGGCTCAGAGTGAGGTGCAATACTAGTGGTAGTAGTAGTAGTAGTAGTAGTAGTAGTAGTAGTAGTAATACAATATGTTAGAACAATTAACTTGCACATGAGTAAAAGGATATAAAAGCTATTACTTGGGAAACATAAAAATTGGTTAGACAAATCTTTCTATTGGAGGCTGGATAGAGAAGGCCTGTTTCAATGTTCATTCTCTGTAATGTTCTTGTGTAGTACTGTTTGTAACGGCTTGACAAAACTCCTGGAGAGCGAAACGTTGCCACAATAAAATGTCACATTAGTTGCACTTGTGTCCTTTTACTTTACATATTGTCGGTAATTCTACCAACTTTATTACGACATTGATTACATGATGTAATAAAAGACCGAAGAGTTGTCAATAAAGGCTTTATGAGTGAATGTATTCATGTCCATTTTCTTTTAGGAAAGTACGTCATGTCATTTTAACTTAGCATAAAATCACATCTTAAAGTACTAGGCAACTTTCACTTTAAATCTGTGTTAAATCAATAATTGCCACGTGGATGTTAATATGTAATAATACCTAAATATTTTATAAGTATTAGTGAACTAAGAATTAAAATTTCTCACGAAAAATAAAAATTCACAATATTGCTGGAATAATAAATAAGCCGCACTTAGGAGAGTGTATCTGAAGGGTGTTTTGGGGGGTCGATGCTCCCGCGGCCCAGCCCATTACCAGGCCTCACGGTGAATCAGGGCTTGATTAACCAGGCTGATATTTCGGTCGCACGCAATTCATTGTATGAACCAGTTGTGGCTGGTGAGGTATTGACTTCAAGTGTTTGTCCAGTTCTCTCTTGAAGACAGATATGGGTCTATTGGTAATCCCTGTTATGTATGCTGAGAGGCGTACCTCTGTTTTCATTATGATGACGTTGCTCCACATGATGAGTCTTTTGCTTTCATGGGGAATAATTTTCATGAGCAGATTTGAGAATAGTCGCTCTAGGATTTTCCAGGTGTAAATTTTGAGGTATTTTTCTCTCCAGCATACCGAGGAGTTCAGGTCAAGGGACTTCAAATGGTCCCAGCAGTAAAAGTTCTTTGTAAATTCTCCAGTTCTGAAATTTCGTTAGTCTTGAAAGGGGCCGTTAGTTTACAGCAGTATTACAACCAAGAGAGAATAAATTGATTTTGAAAACAATAATCATTGGTTTGGCATCCCTTGTTTTGAAGCTTTTCATTATTAATCCTATCATTTTCCTAGCAGATGTGATAATACCATTGTTGTGTTTATTGAAGGTGAGATCCTCTGATTTTCACTCCCAAGTTCTTCATATTAGTTTCCCGTTTATTGTGAGATTAGTATTTGTTTTAAAGTTCGATCTAGTCTTTATTTCCTCAAGTTTTCTGCATAGAGTAATTTAATTTTTTTCTCATCGAACTTCATATTGTTTTCTGTGGCCTGTTTGCTTACTTGATTTATATCTGCGTGTGGATTTGCAGTGTCCACCATGGATAGTACTCGTGCAAATTCTATCACTGTCAGTAAGGGAAGATGCTGTAACTGACATAGACATCTCTGTCTATGTCAGATACTAGGATGAGGAAAAAGATGGGAACGAGTACTGTACTTTGTGGAACAGAGCTTTTCATAGTAGCTTCCTCTGACTTAACTCTTTACTGTTACTCTTTGTGTTCTACTGGTTAGAAAGTTTAAAATCAATCTACCCGATTTTCCCGTTATTTTTTTATCACGCCTTTTGCGTGCTATTATACCATGATGGCACGTATCGAAGGCTTGGTAAAGTCTGAGTATACTACATCCACTTTATCTTCCAGTGCATCCAAGACCATGCCATAGTAGTACACTACTTGTGCGATGCAGGAACAACCTACCCTAATCCTATGCTGCCCAGGTTTGTGCAGTTTTTGGGTATCCAAGTGACTGGCAACCTTGCATCTTAGAACCCTTTCAATAATTTTATGATGTGGTACGTTACAGGTATCGGGTCTAAATTCTTTGCAATTGCTTTAGTGTCACCTTTGTGGAGTGTAGCTACATCACTGTGGGTTGATCCACGTGTCTGTGCTCCCTAGTATATATAAGGTACTCGAAAGGCGTTTCTTATAGTCAAAGTCAGGTGGCGTTAGTGTTATATCAAAAATTATGGAAATATTAACCAAATTTTCTATTTCATTAGCCAGTGGCTCGTTCCTTATTCCAAATATGATGGCTCGTTGGAGAAGCTCTGTGATTCTTAGTCTTTGCCTGCAGAGGGAGTGTCTCTCTGTTTCTAGTTTGCATCTGCTCTTCTGTTTTTCTTAGGGAATGTTCCTTGACCATACCTCAAGTGCCACAGAGTTAATCTTTTCTAGGTACTTTGACCATCCCAAAAAATGTAGCGACCTCCTGTCTAAAGGAGTGTGTCGTTCTTCATTCTGTACTTTCTTTCACCCAAAAATGTGCCACTCCTCGGTCCTCCAGAAGCAGTGTTACAACATCGAGTGCCCTGCATACCATCTAAAAGGGACCAGGAGGCACAGACCCCACAAGACAAACAATAGTAGCTACGACAACCCAACTCCAGGTGATTTTTTAGTGGCAGGAAACGAAAAAAGAAAATGGAAGGAAATAACAAAAATAGTCCACCACCTTGGAGCCTTGTTGGACTGGAGACGCAGCCAGTGGCCACCCACGACCCTTCAGAATTACAACTACTGATGCCAATAACAAAATCCCCCCAACAAACACAGAATACAACCTCGTTCACATTTGCTAATATACAGGGCCTTAAGCCATCCACCAACAACAAAATACCTTTTATCAGTGGACTTCTAGAGGAGTCTAATGCAATGTTTGCAGCCTTTACAGAGACTCACACAAAAGATCACTTTGACAGTGAAATATGGATAAGTGGTTACAACCTTTTTAGATGTGACAGAAAAAACAGGCAACAAGGGGGGGTTGGCCTGTATGTCAAAGAGTCCCTTATCTGCACGGAGTTGCTGAACACCACAAATGAGGTAGTCGAAGTTCTATCAATAAAGATCGAGAACCAAAACCTCAACAACAGTTCAAGGAACAGCTACTGAAAATTGATTACTGTTTGGAAAACCTTCCAGCTCCATCCCCAAACATCTTACTGCTTGGTGATTTCAACCTAAGGCATACAAAATGGAAGAATGTAGCAAATAATGTTATAGCTGAAACAATCCCCGGAGGTAGCGCATATGAAAGGTCACACACACATGAGCTACTAAGTCTCTGCGAGAAACACACCTTAAGCCAGCAGATAGTGGAGCCAACAAGACTAGAAAACACACTTGACCTTATCTTCACAAATAATGAGGACCTGATAAGAGACATAAGAATATCAAAAACAACTAATTCCGATCACAATCTAATCGAAGTCCAGACGTACATGCATAGGGGTCCTGATCAGCAGAATGCATGTACCTGTGAAGGTGTTTTCACAAAATACAACTTCAACAACAAGAACATCAACTGGGACCAGGCAAACCATGTCCTAAACGAAACATGTTGGGAAGATGTCTTAAATGACATGGATCCAAACCAGTGCCTTGAAAGGATCAACTTCCTGGTAGCCGAAGCATGTTCTAGGCTTATTCCCCTAAGAAAGAAGAAGAGCAGGAGTAAACTGGAGAGAAAAAGACGCTCCCTCTACAGAAGACGACGAAGAGTCACTGAGCTCCTCAAGAGTGCTAGAATATCTGATACACGAAAGGAGGCGCTGACCAGGGAAGTGGAAACTATCGAACTTAAGCTAAATGACTCTTACAGGAACCAGGAGAGGCAGGAGGAGCTTAAAGCTATTAGTGAAATTGAAAGAAATTCAAAATATTTCTTTTCATATGCCAAAAACAAGGCAAATACCACATCTAGTATCGGACCCTTACTCAGACAGGATGGGACTTACACAGATGACAACAAGGAAATGAGTGAAATATTGAAATCCCAGTACGACTCTGTGTTTAGTGAACCACTAATCGGTCTGAGGATCGACGACCCAAATGATTTCTTCATGAATGAGCCTCAAAACTCCATAAATGTATGCCAGATTTCCGACATTACCCTAACTCCGATAGATTTCGAAAAAGCCATTGACAACATGCCTATGCACTCAGCCCCGGGCCCAGACTCGTGGAACTCTGTTTTCATTAAGAACTGCAAGAAACCCCTCTCGTGTGCCCTAAGTACACTATGGAGGAGGAGCTTGGACATGGGTGAAATTCCACAGTCACTTAAAACAACGGATATAGCCCCACTCCATAAAGGTGGCAGCAAAGCATTAGCTAAGAACTATAGACTAATAACTCTGACGTCCTACATCATAAAAATCTTTGAAAGAGTGCTAAGAAGCAGGATTGCAAATCACCTGGATTCCCAAAATCTGCACAATCCAGGGCAACATGGGTTCAGGGCAGGTCGCTCCTGCCTCTCACAACTACTGGATCACTATGACATGGCCTTGGATGCACTGGAAGAAAATCAGAATGCAGATGTAATATACACAGACTTTGCAAAAGCATTTGACAAATGCGATCATGGCGTAATAGCCCATAAAATACGTGCTAAAGGAATAACTGGGAAAGTGGGGAGATGGATCTTCAACTTCCTAACAAATCGAACACAAAGAGTAGTGGTCAACAGAGTTAAATCGGAGGCTGCCATAGTGAAGAGCTCTGTTCCACAAAGCACAGTACTCGCCCCCATCTTATTCCTTATCCTCACATCAGACATAGACAGAGATATACACCACAGCACCGTATCATCCTTTGCGGATGATACTAGGATCTGCATGAGGCTGTCATCTGCTGAGGACGCGGTTAACCTCCAAGAAGATATAAACAAAGTTTTCCAGTGGGCAACGGTAAACAATATGATGTTCAATGAGGACAAATTCCAACTACTCCGTTATGGAAAACTGGAGGAGAAAATAACTAGAACAGAGTATACTACTGACTCCGGCCATACAATAGAGCGGAAAAATAATGTAAGGGACCTGGGAGTAGTAATGTCTGAGGATCTCACTTTCAAGGATCACAACAGGGCCACGACCGCACGTGCAAAGAAAATGATAGGATGGATAATGAGAACTTTCAAAACGAGAGATGCCAAGCCCATGATGATCCTTTTCAAATCACTTGTTCTCTCTAGGCTGGAATACTGCTATACACTAACATTTCCATTCAAAGCAGGTGAAATCGCAGATCTAGAGAGTGTACAGAGATCCTTTACTGCACGTGTAAGTTCTGTCAAGCACCTTAACTACTGGGAACGCTTGGAAGCACTGACTTGTACTCGTTGGAACGCAGGAGGGAGAGATATATCATAATCTACACTTGGAAAATCTTGGAAGGAATGGTCCCAAATCTGCACACAGAAATCACTCCCTACGAAAGTAAAAGACTGGGCAGGCAATGCAAAATGCCCCCAATAAAAAGTAGGGGCGCCATTGGTACACTAAGGTAAAACACCATAAGTGTCCGGGGCCCAAAACTGTTCAACAGCCTCCCATCAAGCATTAGGGGAATTGTCAATAAACCCCTGGCTGCCTTCAAGAGAGAGCTGGACAGATACCTAAAGTCAGTGCCGGATCAGCCGGGCTGTGGCTCGTACGTTGGACTGCGTGCGGCCAGCAGTAACAGCCTAGTTGATCAGGCCCTGATCCATCGGGAGGCCTGGTCATGGACCGGGCCGCGGGGGCGTTGATCCCCGGAATAACCTCCAGGTAACCTCCATGTAATTTGTTTAGATCCATGTTTCTTATATCTTCCTAGAGTGTTTCATTTGACATTGTTAATTTGATACAACTGGATGTTCTTGTTATTAAAGTTGAATTAGGTGAAGACACCCTGACGGGTAATCTCATTTGGCCGGTCAGGCTCCCTGTACATTCGAATCTGAACTTCGATTAGGTTGTGATCCGAATTTATTGTCTTTGGTACTGTTACATTTTGTACAAGATCGTCGTTATTAGTGAAAATAAAGTGTACTGTATTTTCTGGTCGTGTTGGCTCCAATATTACCTGGCTTAAGGTGAATTTGGAACAGAAATTTAATATGAACATCAAAATGGTATACAATACCGACAGGTTGTTAGGTAAGACACATATGCAACAGTTAGACAGCTTTATTCCGAAACGTTTCGCCTACACAGTAGGCTTCTTCAGTCGAATACAGAAAATAGGCAGGAACAGTAGTGATGTGAAGACGATGTAATCAGTCATTCTACGACTACAAGGGTGATGGACTGATTACATCGTCTTCACATCACTACTGTTCCTGCCTATTTTCTGTATTCGACTGAAGAAGCCTACTGTGTAGGCGAAACGTTTCGGAATAAAGCTGTCTAACTGTTGCATATGTGTCTTACCTAACAGAAATTTAATAGTTCATGCGTGTGGGAATTTTCATTTGAGCTGCTTTCAAGGGTTATCTCTGCTGTAACATTTGCCACATTCTTCCATTTTAAATGTCTAAATCTGAAATAACCCATCAACAAGATATGTGGGGCGAGTTTTGGAAGATTTTAAAGAGTGGAGAAAATGTTCACTATCTGTTCCTGGAATTGTTGTGAAGCTGCATCTGGCATATTATAAACAACCACATTGACAACGTTTTGGATCTAGGTCTTTACAGCAAAAACTTCAGCCACATCATTTGTGGTATTTAGTAATCCTGAGCAAATGAGCGACTGTGCGACATAAAGGCCAACCCTACCTAAACCCCAACCCTATCTAAACAAGTTGTTCCCTGGTATAGTCCATACTTCGTTGTCAAAATGATATTTTGTGTTGGTTTATGTGAAAGCCTCAAACAATGCATTTGACTCTTTGAGAAGTCCACTGATAAAAATTATTTTGTTGTTGGTTATTGGCTTTAGACCCCGTATCTTTGGAAATACAAATGATGTCGTATTCTTTGTTTGCTGGGGCCTTATTGTGTAGCACTAATATCTGTTTTTTCTGGAGTTGGAGGCAGCTGACTGTGCCTTCAGTCTAACAAGGCTGCAAGGTGGTGGAATATTTTTGTCATTTATTGCCAGTTTTTCTCCTTCCTAGCACTTAACAATCTCTTTTTATTGATTGGTTCTAACTGACATTTTGTTTTCCAATGTTTCAAAGATCTGTACGAGCTGTTTTTCTTCAAATGGAGTGCTGGGCAGCTTCTGTTGAAGCTTTGCTTTTCCTAAACTGATGAACAACACATTTCAAGGTGAGAAAAGGTTACAGGAAGAAAAATGATACAATCCTTTTTACATAAGGTCTAGGTAATCTTTTTTTATGGTTAAAGCTGCACTTCCCATTTGTTTTTCCAGATATTTCTTGTCTACAGATAGACCAGGCAAAGAATCTTTAAAAGTTTGTTTTCTGGTGGCTAGGATTTGTGGGGGCTCGTGTCCCTACAAGGGAACTTTTTGGATCTGAATTCACATTATCATCGGCATATGTAATAGTATTAGAAACACCTTCACTTCTTTTTTACACTGCCAACTGTGAAGTAATGACGTTTAGGTCCGACTTGAACCGATGACGAGTCTCGGAAAATCGATAATGAAAGAAGGCGAGTGGGAGCAGGGAAAGAATCGATAGGTAACTGTAGTGAAAGTAGATGCAGCAGCATTAATGAGACGGGAATAAATAGCAGTTAAAGTGAATAGGTATATGCCCTACCAAGTGCGAGTTAATTATTCGAACAGACAATATTATTCTCTCCTTATATTTTAAGATAATTAAAAAACTGAAGCTTTAGATTAAGCTGCAAATCACATAAAAAAATTATCCATCCACACAATGAAACGGGACTTTATTCCGCTAGATACGTCAGCTGTCACCATACACTACAATTGTAGTGATAAGTGATGAACTTGAATTCGTGAGTTCGTTCGTGAAGTGGTCCCTGAAGGGTCGGCTGGTGGTGTGGTCGACGAGGCTCCTCACTGTCACCCGACTAACATTAGCGCACCTCCAGCCCTACTACACCTCTCTCTCCAAGATGAATGTAATGTTACTCATCATCAAGGAGAGCCAAGATGAATTAAGGTAAATCATGATACAAGTGAGTCTTGAACCCATGGCAGGAGAATCCTAAAACTCACAAGACAATGTACAAACCACTCGGCTCGTGAGTTTTTGTACTTTCTATCGAGTCCTACCCGTCTCATCGTGCCGAATAGGTAAAATTGGTCAATTAGCAAGAACTTGTTTAAAATTCGGGTCTTTGTAAAATTTTCTGTTATAAATTTAAAGATACATATTTTTCATTTATGTTAATGTAAAAATTTATAATTTTGTATAAAATAAAATTAGAAAGCTTACCTTACAGTAATATAATAAGCGCAATTTAATTTAGTCTAATCCAACTAAATATAGTTTTGATAAGTTTAGAATAATTTAATAATAAACATACACAATGGGCCAAAATAACCTGGGTTCGAATCCTTGGCTAGTCGCAGTGTTGATATATATATATATATATATATATATATATATATATATATATATATATATATATATATATATATATATATATATATCTTACTACTCAGTATTATCATTACAGGTGCAATATGTACGTACATCTGCCATTCACTCCCCAAGAAACGTTACCATTACGAGTGGGCTACTGGACGCCCCAGCGAGGTCTCCTTCTCACCTCTCATCTCCCTCTTTTTCCTGAAAAATTCTCCAAGTAAGTCCATGTGGAATAGTCAGATAAGTGATAATGTAATAAATAAAAATTCAACTCTGTGTCAAATCAGTAACAACACTGCGACTTGCCGAGGATTCGAACCCATATTGTTTTGGCTTGCCTCATGGTGAGCGAAAATTCCATGATGTTCTAACCCACTAGACCATACAATCCTACAGAGATCACGCACCCAGCAGAGTTAGGTGTAGTTCCTTGATCCGAGGACATACAATGATGTGGGTGCCTCACAGCTAATTTCATTCTACTCCCTGATTTGTGTACTAGCCTCCACGAGCAGAATGTATTGTAACCACGAACGAGTGGTGTGGAGAAATTTTCTCCAGGGAGGGGGTATCGGCCCCTTTCAGCTCTTTTCAGCCCTTTCATCCCTGAGGGACGACCCTCTCTTCAAGGGCAGATGTTTGCTAGCTTTTGGTCAATAGTTTAATTGGGTTGGAATCACATGTTCTTACCCGGAGCGTCAAAGTAAGTCACGCTACCTCTGGGGTTGTGTAATACAAGTGACAGTTCATCGAGAGAAATGACTCTCTTACCTTAGCAGGAAAATTTAAGGAAAACCCTGCACCCACTTTATTTACAAGCTGAGAATATTATCAACTATTGTCTATGATAAGACAACAAGAAATCAAGCATCTTGTATTGCTTCTTGTTGCAGTGTTTAGCAAGGATGGGAAGAATGCTGGAATCAGCAGATCCTTCTTAGGAGGGCGTGTAGGGCAGAAGCCGCAGCAGGGACAATCAGACTGCTTTAAGAACTGGTACCAGGAACCCGTGCTTCACGCTATGATAACGGACAAAGACCTTGGTCGCGCGTTACTGTGTCAAATACAATCTCAGCTTAGCTTCCTATAGCGACATTACTTTGAAATGGAAAAGACTGAATGACAATGTAGTGTAACGTGTATTGAGAACCATATAGACAACAGTGCACTGTTGGACACTTCTGCTTCAATCAAGACAACAATATCGGGTTACATCCCTGCCACAAGCCAGTAACTTATTGGTCCGATACGATACCTGGGTAAGTCTAGTAAGTTATGTCACTGGTTAGGTCGGATGCACAGAAGATGGCTAGTTCATACCTTATTGGTCTTTACCATAATAGCCAGTTATAAACGGCCCATTGAGCCCAAAACCGTAAATAACATCATTGCTCAGTATTCAGTTACTGAATGGTATAATGACATGCTCCGTTGGGGCAATCTTATACTTACACTTATTTTTCATGAGCTCCATGGTTGCAAAACAGCTGTTTAAAGTCGGAAGAGTCTACAATCGTACAGAAATCACGCACCCAGCAGAGCTAGGTGTTGTACCATGATCCGAGGACGTACAATGGTGTGGGTGCCTCAGAGCAAATTTCATTCTACTTCCCGTTTTGTGTACTAACCTTCACGAGCAAAGCTAGGTACAATGCTCTGCTGGGTGCGTGATCTTTGTTGGACTGTATGGTCCCGTGGGTTAGAGCATCAAGAAATTTTCACTCGCCATAAGGCGAGCCAAAACAACATGGGTTCTAGTCCTCGGTTAGTCGCAGTGTTGTTATTGATTAAACACCACTTGTTCGTGGATACAACACGATATATATATATATATATATATATATATATATATATATATATATATATATATATATATATATATATATATATATATTTGTTTATTTATTTATTTATTTATTTATTTATGTATTGATTTATTTTGTCAACCGGTAATATCCGATGTCGCAGAACATTCTAAAATATTCAGGAAATAATCTTAGTGCGAATTCTCCTATTTCCCTCAGGAACAATGACCAAACATATGAATGTTTCTCTTTCTTAAATAATCAGAGTGAAACACGCACATCAGAGTAAAGTGAAATTTTCTATGATTGTAACACATAACTGACACACAATATTATTCTCAATAGTTAACACACGGAAATGTTTTCTACTATAAATTTTCTGTGGAGAAATTTTCTTCAGGAGGGGGTTATCAGCCCCCTTCAGCCCCTTTCAGCCCTGAAGGGCCCAGCCCTTTCAGAAGGGGCAAGTTTCTTGTTTACTGCTATATCAAGTAATTGATCTCAGATGCAGTACAAGTATGTGACGTGGTAACGCGACCGCCGCTCCTTGCAAGATTCCAGTGTTGCAAGGTGTAGTTTAATAAGAGACAGTCCACCTCTTACCTTAGCAGGACAATTAAGGAAAATCTTGCTTCCACTTTATTACCATGGTAAAGATAGTGTACATTGTTGTCTATGCTAAAGACAGCAAGAATCAAGCATTCTGCTTTGCTTCATGGAGGAAGTTTGGTGAGGAAGCAAAGGGTACTAGGTCATCTTTTCTTTTATGCTTTATGTGTTGGGGACAAGTGAGGGCGAGGAGATGCTGTGAGGTCAGATTACTTTTCACCCTACTGGGAGTCACACTGACGCCAGGATAACCAACAAAGAACTCTGATCAATGCGTTAATATGAACAAAGTGTCTCAAAAAATACAATAAACACTTACAGAGAAGTGTGATCAACTTTTCTAGTAAACGGATTGTGAATAAATGGACAAACCTTGTGGAACATAGTGTACCAGTGAGCTTATTCCTAGACTATGGAAGACGTGGGCATCCAAGGACACTTCAGCTTCTGTCAAGTCATCGATACATGTCGAGGGTGTAAAAAACACCATAGCTCACGCTACATAAGCAAGGTAGGTTACGAATTATCTTGTAGTACGGGGGACTGCGCAGTTCTTGTGTCACAAAGACTTTGTAATCAACCTATAGTCGGCAGTGAGGTGCAGACTTTTGAATCCACACAAGTAAGTTTTCCAGTCAGCAATCAGTGAAAGAAATATGCTGACATAATACCCCCTATGGGTAATTTATTATTAATACATTTCCATTCCAGCCCGTCGCGAAGTGGCTAGGCCAACTTCTCAAAACCTCGCCTGCAGGGGCGGTGGTGTAGGCGATAGCTGTCTTATCAAGCTAAGTTCCCCCTATATTTAATCTTTAAACTTAGCTAGTACACCATTTCTCAACATTTTCAATATTACAGATTCATTCACCAACCACATTTACTAGCCGCTTCTGAGGAGAGTCCACTTCATAGGATGATGATGATTGACGATCCTGTGACTCCTGGGAAACAGATATTTTACTTCGGAGGACCCATGGAGGACCTGCTGGACTATCTGGCTAAAGCCCTCAACTTCACGTAAGTTAGAACTTCCCAAAACTTTTTTTTTTGTTCTATATCTGAAGAAAAAGAGAGATTTATAAAATAAGTATTCTTAAAATATAAGTTACATATAATTCTTATATAAAGAGAAACATATGCACATATACTCACAAACATATCTATACAAACACAAAGGCACAAAAAAGAAGGCATAGAAATTTCGAAAATCTATTTGTTAGACATGGTATAAGATAACTTTACAAAAAATTACCACTAAAAAATTCACTGAAATCGTAAAAATATAAATGAATGAAACATGGAATGTTTATATATATATATATATATATATATATATATATATATATATATATATATATATATATATATATATATATATATAGGTAGTAGGTTGGTAGACAGCAACCACCCAGGGAAGTACTACCGTCCTGCCAGATGACTGTGAAACAAAAACCTGTAACTGTTTTGCATGATGGTAGGATTGCTGGTTTCTTTTTCTGTCTCATAAACACGCTAAGATAACAGGGATATCTTGCTACTCCTACTTACACTTTGGTCACACTTCACAGACACGCACATGCATATATATATATACATACATCTAGGTTTTTCTCCTTTTTCTAAATAGCTCTTGTTCTTTTTTATTTCTTCTATTGTCCATGGGGAAGTGGAAAAGAATCTTTCCTCCGTAAGCCATGCGTGTCGTATGAGGCGACTAAAATGCCGGGAGCAATGGGCTAGTAACCCCTTCTCCTGTATACAATTACTAAAAAAGAGAAGAAGAAAAACTTTATAAAACTGGGTTGCTTAAATGTGCGTGGATGTAGTGCGGATGACAAGAAACAGATGATTGCTGATGTTATGAATGAAAAGAAGTTGGATGTCCTGGCCCTAAGCGAAACAAAGCTGAAGGGGGTAGGAGAGTTTCAGTGGGGGGAAATAAATGGGATTAAATCTGGAGTATCTGAGAGAGTTAGAGCAAAGGAAGGGGTAGCAGTAATGTTAAATGATCAGTTATGGAAGGAGAAAAGAGAATATGAATGTGTAAATTCAAGAATTATGTGGATTAAAGTAAAGGTTGGATGCGAGAAGTGGGTCATAATAAGCGTGTATGCACCTGGAGAAGAGAGGAATGCAGAGGAGAGAGAGAGATTTTGGGAGATGTTAAGTGAATGTATAGGAGCCTTTGAACCAAGTGAGAGAGTAATTGTGGTAGGGGACTTGAATGCTAAAGTAGGAGAAACTTTTAGAGAGGGTGTGGTAGGTAAGTTTGGGGTGCCAGGTGTAAATGATAATGGGAGCCCTTTGATTGAACTTTGTATAGAAAGGGGTTTAGTTATAGGTAATACATATTTTAAGAAAAAGAGGATAAATAAGTATACACGATATGATGTAGGGCGAAATGACAGTAGTTTGTTGGATTATGTATTGGTAGATAAAAGACTGTTGAGTAGACTTCAGGATGTACATGTTTATAGAGGGGCCACAGATATATCAGATCACTTTCTAGTTGTAGCTACACTGAGAGTAAAAGGTAGATGGGATACAAGGAGAATAGAAGCATCAGGGAAGAGAGAGGTGAAGGTTTATAAACTAAAAGAGGAGGCAGTTAGGGTAAGATATAAACAGCTATTGGAGGATAGATGGGCTAATGAGAGCATAGGCAATGGGGTCGAAGAGGTATGGGGTAGGTTTAAAAATGTAGTGTTAGAGTGTTCAGCAGAAGTTTGTGGTTACAGGAAAGTGGGTGCAGGAGGGAAGAGGAGCGATTGGTGGAATGATGATGTAAAGAGAGTAGTAAGGGAGAAAAAGTTAGCATATGAGAAGTTTTTACAAAGTAGAAGTGATGCAAGGAGGGAAGAGTATATGGAGAAAAAGAGAGAGGTTAAGAGAGTGGTGAAGCAATGTAAAAAGAGAGCAAATGAGAGAGTGGGTGAGATGTTATCAACAAATTTTGTTGAAAATAAGAAAAAGTTTTGGAGTGAGATTAACAAGTTAAGAAAGCCTAGAGAACAAATTGATTTGTCAGTTAAAAATAGGAGAGGAGAGTTATTAAATGGAGAGTTAGAGGTATTGGGAAGATGGAAGGAATATTTTGAGGAATTGTTAAATGTTGATGAAGATTGGGAAGCTGTGATTTCGTGTATAGGGCAAGGAGGAATAACATCTTGTAGGAGTGAGGAAGAGCCAGTTGTGAGTGTGGGGGAAGTTCGTGAGGCAGTAGGTAAAATGAAAGGGGGTAAGGCAGCCGGGATTGATGGGATAAAGATAGAAATGTTAAAAGCAGGTGGGGATATAGTTTTGGAGTGGTTGGTGCAATTATTTAATAAATGTATGGAAGAGGGTAAGGTACCTAGGGATTGGCAGAGAGCATGCATAGTTCCTTTGTATAAAGGCAAAGGGGATAAAAGAGAGTGCAAAAATTATAGGGGGATAAGTCTGTTGAGTGTACCTGGTAAAGTGTATGGTAGAGTTATAATTGAAAGAATTAAGAGTAAGACGGAGAATAGGATAGCAGATGAACAAGGAGGCTTTAGGAAAGGTAGGGGGTGTGTGGACCAGGTGTTTACAGTGAAACATATAAGTGAACAGTATTTAGATAAG